>NC_071090.1:60609273-60931773 GCF_027358695.1 Spea bombifrons
AGGGATGACTTAGAAAAGACACTGAGAATATTTAATCTAATTGGCTACTTCATGTCTGTTTAGCATTTAGATCTGCCAACATTATGTGCGGTGTCACGTCTCTGTTACACAATGCACAATGTGCAATACACAATGCACACTGACAAGGCAATGAATATGTTGTATTTTTCCAGCATAAGTGAAACAAACCTGTTACAGTAGGACATGATTTTACAGTCTCATAAAAGTGCATCAGTAAACTGCATAAACCCAAGTCCCATTTAATTGTTTGCCTTTCACCCAATAAAGTGTTCACTTGGACTGTGTTCATTTGCAGTGTTCAAGGAACACTGATTTAATGACAGTGATGATTGCTGATTTAAACTAGATCCTATATGTCAAAATAATAAAGTATTGTTACACCCAGGTTTTATGATAACTGACTAGTATAGGATGTCAGATGACCATGTCTTTTCTATTTATTCTAGAATCTTGTAAAAAAAAAAAAAAAAAAAAAAAAACTGTTCGGCTGTTGAAACTCATTGAGAAATGCATTCAATAAATGTCAGATAGTGCTACTATATCTCCTCCCATGTTAGTTAAGTGAAGCTGTTACATTGAACTAATGTAGCCAGGGGCCTTTGTGGGATTAGTTTCAAATCTTGCCAATGATTCATCAGATTCTCAAATAGTATGCATCTCCTTCATACTCTGTATTTATTCTCTAGATTTCCTGATTGGACACACATTACTCATTTCACTAGGTGGCCATTGTTGCCTGGCTTGTTAATGGATTTAGCACCAAACTCTCATGCTCTTTTAATAGATTTGCGAATCCCATTGGATTTTATTGATTTATTTATTTTTTTCCACTTTGGAGGGATGAAGTAGAAAAATGGCAGCCTTTTAAGCAATTTTACAAAATTACACACAATCCATGTTCCAGTTTCTTACATCCAGATATTGTATACAGTGTTGATTTCAAAGAGAGATTATGCCATGTTCTGCTCCTGCCGTTAATGTTTGGGTTTCGAATCATATTAAAATATGTTATATAATTATCTATATATAACTAAGTATTCTCACAAACCGCTTGCAGATGCAATGTAATCCTTTATTTTTCAGCCCAAAATGTACTCTCATTGCTAATATTGGATGGACTGATATTTACAGAAACAGAAAAGACTATGTGGATGTAAGTATTAGTCCTAAAACCACACAAATCATATATAAAAAGAATAGTGTATTTTGTATAATAATTTTCTTCTGTTGATAGGCTTTTGAACCAAAGGGAGTGAAAATATTTAGATGTCCATCTCCTATATTCTTTGCTAATGCAGGGTACTTTAAAGATAAACTAACAGCTGCTGTAAGTATCCTCCTACCAGTATTTGAATAGCTGTATGATATGGATTTCCCTAGTTAATTTCACGCATATACCTTTTTTTAAGGTTGGGTTTAATCCACTAAGAGTGTTGCGTAAGCGTAATAAGGCTCTGAAAAAAATCCAAAAGTTATTGAAGAAAGGCGTCCTTCAAGGCACTGCGGTAAGTCAATAAAAGCTTCCATGGACAGAGAAGTTTCTCAATGAATATTCATTAATGTTAGATTTAGAGACCAGGTAAAATAGCACAAGGGTGAACTATCTACCTGGGAGCCTATCCTGTGCTATTAGGTTGTGAGATAGTTTAGTTATAGCTACTGGGGGAGTCCTGAGAACCAGACTTATGTGCCAGTAGTAGACTATTTGATAAGGGAATAAAGTCATACACGTGGACCATGTTTTTTTTTTCATTGAGTCTATTGTAACCAAGAAACTTTAGGGCTATAAATAGAATAACATTAATATTTTAGAGCTTCTTGATCCAAGGAGAAATCTGATTGCCTTAGAAGGGTTGAACTTTTCAGTTGATATAGAAAATATTGTAAGTTTTAGAAATGTAAAGCATTATAATAGACTATAATAGTCTGGATGGATTTGGGTACAAAAAGAAGTATTGGTCCTTCTGAAGAGGAAAACTTGGGAGGTATGATAATATGCAAAATGTATTTTTCTTAGTTTAGGTAGTTGTATCATTCCGGACACCACTCTCTTTCCTTGTAGAGAAAGGGTAACATTAATCTGTAAATATCTACCTGAGAAAATGCATCATGTTTTATGTTCAAAATATTTCATCCTAATATCTTTTTTTTCAAAACTTTGTCATACAGAATGGCATTATTTGTACATCGTACGAATATGTAGAGTCTGAGGATGAATTGGATAATAACAAAATAGATGAACTTTACAACTCCATTAAAAAGGACGATCTTCCATTTCAAATAGACTGGAACTCAGATCTGCCAAGTGATATTGTTGTGCCCAAAGTTGATATCCACAGTTTAATTCTTGATTTTGGAGCAGTTTCTTTTATTGATGTGACTGGAATGAAAAGTTTAAAAACGGTAAGTAAACACTATGGGGCATATATCTAAACAAAGACTGACACCTACACAGCATTTGGTATCATATCATTCATTTGGCAACATTACTTCTACTTTGCATTCGTTTTTGTGTTGGTAGATATTTGGTTGCAAGGTAGTTTTTTTTTTTTTTTTTAGAGAAGCCAACCCTTCTCCTTAAAGGTGTTTTTCAGGATGAGGAGGCAGCCCTGGCACTTTAATGCATTTGGCATCATAGTCTGTTTTGTACCTATACTGTAGCTGCCATGCAAAATGCAGCATTAGAAACACAATTCCTAGTTCTCAGTAGCGTACCTAGCAGGGGGCGGGGGGGGCGGTCCGCCCCGGGTGCCGCTCGTCAGGTGGGTGCCACGGATCCCCCCCCCAGATGACACATGTCCCGGATCCCCGGCAGCCTCGTCACTTTTTTTTGTACACGGAGGAGAGAGAGGGGCGCCTAGCAACCGATCAGCGCCCCTCAGTCTCCTTCGCGAGGCCTTTAACTCTGTCGCGGTTCGGGCATGTCATGCTGAGCGCCGCGCTCAGCAGTGAAGCAGCGGCAGAGCAGGAAGGTAAGTACAAAAACCTTTAACTACAAAGGGGGAGAGGGGGGTAGATAGTGGGGAGGGAGGGAGGAGAGGGGGGGTAGATGGGAGGGAGGAGAGGGGGGTAGATGGGAGGGAGGAGAGGGGGGTAGATAGTAGGGAGGGAGGGGTAGATAGTAGGGAGGGAGGGAGGGGGTAGATAGTAGGGAGGGGGTAGATAGTAGGGATGGAGGGAGGGTAGATAGTAGGGAGGGAGGGAGGGTAGATAGTAGGGAGGGAGGGAGGGTAGATAGTAGGGAGGGAGGGTAGATAGTGAGGGGGAGGGGGGAGATAGTGATGAGGGGTATAATATTGAATTGTCTGAATATGGGAGATAATTAATGAGGTGGTGAGAATGCATTAATGAATGTGTAAATTTGTGTGAATGAGAGAGAATAAATGATTGTGTGAATTAATTATGTGAATGAAAGTGTGAATTAGTGAGTGACTGTTAAGGTGTTTGTGTGTATGATAGATGTAAAATTGATTTGTGGAAAGGCAAAAATGGCACAAGTAGGATGTTTGAGCCTTGGGGACCAAGATGACACAGGCAGGGTGTTTATGGGACAAAGATGGCACAGGCCGGGCTGTTTGGGGACGAAGTTGACTCATGCTGGGCTGTTTGGGGACAAAGATGGTAAATCCTATGTGTATGTGCTGGCTGTGCGTTGTGCAACCTGTGATCTATGCCTGTAGTTTTATCTCTTGCTATGTTTCCATACATTATTATTGTATACCTGCAAATACGGGATTTGTATGTCTGATTCTATGCCTCCAGTGCTGAGTTCACATGTGAACAATAATAATAACAATATATATATATATATATATATATATATATTATCATTGCTAACAGCAATCACACTCCTATCATGCCAAGTCAGCTAGTACATGCTGGAATCTGGGTATGCCTGGGCATGATAGGAGTATGATTGCGGTTAACAATCATATATATATATATATATATATAATATTATAATATTGTTTTTGTGCTATTTTGCTGTGTTACCTACTTTAAATAAACATGTGAGATTTTTGTTATGGTGGCTGTCATATTTGGTTTCGGACAGGTAAATGCTGGATTTTCGGTTTCAGTCCAGAATTTTCATTTCAGTGCATGAAGTGGTAGGCCTACACCACATCAATGTTTGGGTTAGTATATAGTGATATGAGTTATGCTGCCATATTATCAGTGTCTGGCTCAATGTATAGTGATAGGGATTATGCTGTACCACCGTCAATGTCTGCCTCAGTATATAGTGTTAGGTGTTATGCTGTACCCCGTCAATGTCGGCCTCAGTATATAGTGATAGGTGTAATGCTGTACCACCGTCAATGTCTGCCTCAGTATATAACGATAACAGTAATGCTGAACCACCTTCAATGTCTGCGCCAGTATATACCCATAGAAGCTATGCAGTTTTAAAGTGTTGGGGGGGTGGGGTGCCACATACAGGGTCCGCCCCAGGTGCCAAATACTCTAGGTATGCCCCTGCTAGTTCTGTTGAACATACAAACCCTTCCCAGGCAGAATTTTGAATCAAGAAAATATTGATTCTTTTTTTTTTAACTAGGAATACACAAAACCAGACACTGGTTGTTGCTAAGAAAGAAAAGAAAGAACGACCTGAAAGATCTGTTGAGATTCCATTGCTTAACATACCACAAAGAGCAATTAATGTTTTGTGCATTTTGCCCACCCGCCGCTTTCATCAAAGTGTAGGAATATACAGGGGCAGGGGACAGGCTCAAGAGGGTCATGAAATACAATGTTAAGTGAAAGAGGTAGTAATGTGGTATCTCACACCATGTTCAGGGTGCTCAGGGTCCTCGAGAAGTAGATATGTAACTTTGTGTGACAGTGAGTGTGGGTGTTAGAGTAAGCATATGTAAGTGTGTTATTGATTGCCTGTGTTTAAAGTGTGAGTTTGAAAGGCACTTGGCCTTACATGCCCCAGAGGGCGCCAGCCCTCGCCTGAGAATGTTGTAGCATAAAGGGAAGGGATATCTATCCTATTGTAAATTACAATTTATTTATTTGTGCTCTATTTTGTGCTATATAAAAACTGTGCCATCTTGCTGCTGCATTCTTAGATATTTATTATAATAACTTTACAGACAAAGCATTAGAATTTAGACGGGCTCTGATACTAGAAGAGGAAATACATGTACACAGGGTACAGAAAGGGTGTGAAAATTTTATTCTCGGGATAACAGTAGGATCCTAATGCAGTTTTCATTCAGTGACAATGGGAAGTACAAGTAAATATATGTGTGCAGTATTTTTCAATGCTTTTGGCGGCAAATATATTTGTTTGGTGAAGCAGGTGCAAGGTCCTACAGGCCCTACCCTAAAAACAGGCAACAGGTTAGAAAAGACCTAATGTAGAAACATTGTCTTTCACTGAACCTGGACTCCTGTGTAACTTTAAGTCTGTAGAGTTTGGTGGAGATAGTAATGATTTCAGACCAGAAACAAAAACTGTGATAACATTTTTAAAATATGTGAAATTGCAAGCATTAATAAATTATAATACAATAATTGCTAATCATTTTTTTCCAGATATTAAAGGAATTCATTAAGATTGAAGTTGATGTTTACATTGCTAATATAGACAGTAAGTCACTTTTAACTTATGATCTAAAATCATAGTCATGACTAGCTTTTGTTTTGTCAATAATATGATGTATCATACAGTTGCATAATACATTTTGTTCTCCAAAGATCCATAAAAGCAACTATAATTAACCTCTAGGGTATTAGGCTAAAGCAGTAAGATGTTTAGTGTAACCTGTTACTGGATTCAGCGCATAGCTACTAGTGTTTGAATATTTAAATATAGTTTTTAAAATATTCCAAAAAACAAAGTACTTAGACTACTAAATCTAACATTGTTGGTTTCATTATTATTTACAGATTTTTTGAGAGATTTTGTTTTTCATGTATTTTTTTTTTATATGCATGAACATTATATTTAGTATATATATTATATATATATATATATATATATATATATATATATATATATATATATATATATATATATATATATACTAAATGTAAACACCACTATATGAAGCTACAGTATAATGAAATCTCCTGCATTTGCAATACACAGATGACCTTCTGGATAAACTGAAGAACTGCGGATTTTTCGATGATGAAATTCAAACCTCCATATTGTTTCTCACAGTCCATGATGCTATGCTCTTTGCACTAGCAGCAAAAGGCAGTGAATATTCTGGTCAAATCACAGCACAGGTAAATGTGTTATCAGTAAATGCTTGTGTTTCATGCGTGTTAAATACAAATTTGTTGTTTCCTGATGTATGTGTCTAACCAAGTGTTTCTGATGACAGGAAAAAAACTGTCACACTTATAATAATGGATGCACAAATGGAAACCTAAGGAGCAGGGAACATACTGTGAGTAGATTTTTTTAAATAGCTAGTTGATTTGGAATGTCTGAGTTTAAATAGATCCACATAAATAGAGTTATACCCGCGTTCAAATTTAAGTAAAATACCTAAGTACCTCTGTGCAAAGCAATACTCTAAATATGTAAAAAAACACCTAAATGTGCTTAGATTATAATACATTTTGCACTTAAAGAAAGAAGTAAAATAATAAAAAATACTGTTCTACAATACACACCCCAATTGAATATGCAAAAAATATTAACCCTTGCATTACTTGATCAAATAAAACAATGTCTATTTAAACCATCTTGAATTAAGAGTTCTCAGTAAAAGTCTCACATTTGCCCCATCCATTTGAAGCGTTCAGACCTAGCTCCAAAAGTAAAATAAAAAATACCGTTCTCCGATCAACCTATGAAGATGCTAAAACATAGAAAATGTATATAGTGTAAAACAGTATGGAAAGACTATAGAAAGTAAATAGTGATGGTTTCACTCACAAATAAGCTCCATATGATACATTTTCTGTAAGTGCAAACTTTATTATAGCCTAAGCACATTTGGGTGTTTTTACGTATTTGGAGTGTCACTTTGCGCTGGGTTACTTTGGTATTTTGTTTTCACTGATTTTTGTGCCCTGTTAATACTCTTGCTGCATTGTGTATATTTCTCTTTTTTCTATAGGCCACCTCTTATTTCTTTTATATTGTCAAAATGGAAGTTACTATTTTCTATACTACTTAGATATCCAGTCTACTCTGGATTTTCATATTATTGAGGAAATCAAACAAAAATGAATACATTTTTATGACATTGCTGTGTTTTGATGACTAATAATCAATGTTTCTCTTATTTTCAGATACCAAGTGAAACAAAATTTTGATGTATTTATAAAATTTACTGATTTCCCAGATGTGCCTTACGAACCCCACCTTACGGGTCATAATTTTATGGTCCTGTGTGATACAAGAAATCTTTCACAAGACAAGATATAAAATTATTTTATTTGGAGGGACATGGGCAATAGCTTTTTGTTCAGAAAGTAACAAAAAAATAATTAAGTGAAAACTACAAATGATTGAGATATAGTTAATAAATGAACTTCCATAATATGCAAGAGAGCCAATGAACAACCAAATGTTTTCAATCCTCAATATAGCAGCTATTCTGCTTTTTAAAAAAAACTTTAAGGATCAAGGCTTTTTTATTGTTAAGTACACTTACAGACCAATGTATTTTTCTGCCTTTTTGCTACTGGGATTTCACCCTCCCTCGTTTAGCATACCCATACAAATTTATAAACTGGGGTTTTCAAGAGAATCCAGGCTTTTATTTTGAAACCATATTTATACACAAAAGACAATATTTAAGAGAGTAGTACAACATGGATACATATTTGAGTCTTTGTAGACCCTAGGAAAGTAGCTGCCCCTCTTACATTGTCATCATAGTGATATAATGCGAGCCCCAGGTTTATTTATGTTTCTTTTATTTATTTTGGATGGCACAAAATGTCCTCTGTTGTGAAAAGGTTTATAACTCTGGAGGCCTCTGAATTCATATCTAAATTTCTATACTAGCTTTGAATATTTAAGTTTATTAACATATTATAAAAAAAAGCAATGGTGCATACTAAACCCACTTTATACCAATAGTGTTTGATTCTTTATGAATTTTCACACATATTTAATTAGGTACTTTTAAATGATGGATGAAGAAAACATACTGTACATAGTTGCATAAGATGTAATTCTGGTGCGGAATCCATTTAGTTGTTGCTATTGTTTAAGCTAATTTATCAAAATTTGTACTAGAGCAAAATAAATATTTGTGACTTCAAATGTTTATGTCTGTATCAATTGTGCTTAGGAACTCAGACATGTTTCACCAATAATGCCTTAGGCAAAGGCCTCTGCTTATGCAGGTCATCGCACATCCTAGTTACCAATAGAATAAAAACTGCACATTTACACAATATTACATCCATGTAAAATTGGCACTTAATGCTGAGGTCATAATATACATGTAAGAATATGGTTTTAAAAGAAAGCCTCAGTAGCCAATGCATAAATGCATCAATGTAATTATGAAAGTTTTCAATTTACTATTTTTACACAGAACATGTAACTATGGACAATGCGACAAATAATTACATATACACAAAGCTAAAGTATCAAACAGACTCAAAATGAAACAAATATTCAGTATGAGCATACTTGGGATCTCTCTGAATTTGGCCTGGAGACTTAAGAAGCCTTCTGTCGCATAATTTAATCTCCAAACAGACAGATAATTTATACTCAATCCCTGTTCTACTCATTGCCAAGCTAGTTCTGGAGTTCTTTCACACATTCATGTCTGAAGGTGCCTCAACCCACTAGTGGCCTTGACTATACCTTCCTATATGACGAACGGGATTAACAGCTGCCGGCTGTGTATTTGGTAATTATATACACAGCAGTAAGGGGTACAAGTTAATCAAAACACACATATATCCTGACATTACAAAAGATAGTGAATGGCAGGAAAGTACTAACACCTAGCACCTAACAAATTAATACACATTTATTCACAACACAGATAATCAGCCTTCTTCTTACACCAGGATGTCCAGCTGGCATTTATAGTTCTGAGTCTCTGAGTTGGAAATGTGGTAAAACATGTAACAGGGGAAATCAGTAAAAAGGGGGGCCCCCTGTACTCACTTCCCCAAGAACAGAACCCATTCTAATGTCAGGGCCCATTGTCAGCAGGCAGGAGACTAGCCGTCAGTCCCCTCCAAAAGCCCCAATGACGGAAGGTTCCGTCACATTTCTCCCCCTTCAGAATCGGACTGACCCAGGAGGAGACCCCAAATGGGTAGACTCCATAGTCAGGTCACTTGGCCCATCAATGCCCTCCCAAAACTGGTGCCCCAAACAATCTGCCCTTCCAAGAACAGTACTCACCCGCCAAACCTCTGCCTCTGCAGAAAAATACTGCACCTTCTCTCTTGAATCTTCTCAGTCGCTGGGGAGATAACAGGATGGCAGGGGTCCCTTCAATTCAGGGTTGAGGATCTGAGCCATCTGCCCAGCATTTCTGGGGACTACAGGTGACGCCCACAGTCTCATCCACCTGTATGGGATACATGTCCCCCAGTGCTGGTAGAGAGGGGCCGTAACTCTGCTCTCGAAATAGTGAGCTGGCACTGGGGAGATGGGCCGGCTGCCACATCTCCCAGGATCCCTGTGGCTGTTGCAGGTGCAGGGCAGAGGCCAGCGGTTCAGCCAGTGTCATGGGGACGCCGCCTTCCAGCAAACAGAAGTAGTCCATCTCCATGTACCATTCCCTGTAGACTAGTCCTTCTAGGTCAGCTGTCAGGGTGAAATCCTGGAAAAGGGGCAGCATTTCCACACGGTCTCTGTACAGGTCCCAGAATCTATAGCTCTCTGAGCTACCAAAGTCTTCTTCTTCTACAAAAGCCACCCAATCTAAGCCAGGGATGCCAAAGTCCCCACCTTCCGGAGAATAGTGACTTTCTTACTTTGATTCCTGCTGGCCTGCAGCCCAATACAATGCTTGGTATAGGTCCCCGAGCTCAAGTTCATTCGCCACCAACCGCTTCAGTTCAGCTACTTCCTCCTCGGTGGGCTGCCACCTCATCAAGCGAAGCTGAAGCTTAACCAGCTCCCTGAAGCGCTGTTCTGGGGTGGGCAGGATCTAGCCGAATCAGGGCTCTCCATTCCAGCTGTACCTCTTCTGGAATCTCTCAAAGTCCCATAACCGAGCTTCCCACTTATAGTCATCAGCTCCCCCGCATCGCATTCCTCCATGGATCCGGGCCCCAGGTGAGCTGCCTGTCGATCTCTCTCACCGTCCTCCAGACTGCTTCTTCAGATCGGGTGGCTCCGTGCACCTTACCAGGTAACCCTGGAAAGCCCTTCAGCAAGTTGATTTTAACAGTTTTTTTTTGGCGCTCTCCTTAACAAATATAACTCTTTTATCCATATCCATTGTCTACGGCAACTATTCTACCTCTTTGGGCCCCTTGTCTTCGCCAAGTAAAATGTTACCCACTTGCCACAGTGCCATCTTTGTGCCCAAACAGCATATCAGTGCAACACTCAATATATACAGTTATATAATACATGAATGTATTATATAACTCTATAGTACATTAATGTATAATACACATTAATACATTAATGTATATGATACATTAATGTATTATACAGTTATATAATACATTAATGTATTATATACATTAATGTCAAAGCATTACTAGCCATATAAACTCAATACATACAATTATGTAATACATTAATACCAAAGTGTACTAGCTGTATATGCCCAATATATACAGTTATATAATAAATTAATACAAAGCGTCACTAGCCGTATATATATATATATATATATATATATATATATATATATATATATATATATATATATATATATATATATATATATATATATATTTATATATATATATATATATATATATATAAAGTATATAGAATTAGATAATACATTAATGCCAAAGCATAACTAGCTGTATACATTCAATATATACAGTTCAATAATAAATTAAACGGCACCCCTTAGATACATCTGTCCATACACATATACACTCCCCATCCATCATATTCATCACCTACTCCTCTTTCACCCCATCACCTATCCCCCCTTTCTAACTATCACCTACCCCCTTATCTTTCTCCTCTACTTCTTTCTATGCTTCTTTATTCTTCTCCTAAAGTGTGAGGTCTGTCTGTGTTTGCATTCACGTTTTCTGTGTCTATAATATTTATTTCCACAAGATGGCACTTGTGAGCTTAATTGCTCATTTATTTTATTCCCATCATGCATTATCGCAAGTCACTTATTTTTCTACCAACAAAAGATTGAATAGTGTTGTCATTGCAAGTTTTAAAGTGTTCTCTGAGAATCATAAGCCATCTGATTAAGAATCTTCAAGACACAAACCGCCAGGACATGACATCATATCAAGGCACTCATTGCCAGTGGATAGTGCTAGGGAACACAACAGCAGAGGTTTGAAGTTCCCTTAACGTTGGACCAGTTAGATCGGGGACCTCCCTAGCCAGTCCTGCTCACTGGGCAGCAGGTGCTCCCAGGACCAGCCCTCAAGGTTCCTGGACGTAGTGCACCCCTTGCACCCGCCTCTGTGCAGCCATGGATTTAAATTATTATAAGGTGATAAAACAAATTAGAGTGTAACAGAACATTATGTTACCACCACTATTACATGCTGACTAATAATTGTAGCCTAAAACAATTAGGTTCGCAAATTAAACCTGGTGACTAGCATGTTGATAATAATGAGAAAAGTGTAGGGTAGAAACCAAAAGAAAACTGATTTATTTTTCACACACAGGGCTGGATATATCCAGCAAATCAAATATTAACATAAAACCAGATATTGGGATACAAACCGCCCCCTTAACAACAGGGGCACTATCTATTACTGGCTGAACTCAGTTCCAGGGATTGGCCAGTGTAAATGTCTGTAGTGGTGGAACTGGGGGGAGCCTGACTTATACAACATATTAATGCACCATGGGGTGGGGGGGGTCTCACATTAAACTAAAACAATGGCAGTCACTCCCTGGTTGCAGATCCTGGCTGTCTGCCAGAGATAATCCCCTCAGCAAGTGATGAGATGATATCCTGCTGCGGTAGGGAGGAGGCTGGCTCTCAGGCCTCTCCAGTGGCCCCAGTGATGGAGGGTTCTGTCACAGTGGGTGTATGCCCTATATCTAGAATGTTGAAAGAACAACCCCAGTGAGCTTCTTAGGTAAGACTGGCTGAGCTGGCCCTGCATTATGCAAAAGCAGATTGGGGAATTCTCATGAAACTCATCAACCCTACAACGTTAAGAACTGAGTTGACTCTGCCCAATGCATATTTTTATTTTTTTACTTTATACAATGCCAAGGGTAGAGAACTTCTGGAATCTAAATCCAGCTCTGTAACTGCATACATGTTTTCTCCAATTCAATGTTTCAATTTAAATTATGGCATAACTTTTTTTTAAAAGAAAAGCCTAATATATTTCACAAAGCTAGCAACAGAATAACAAAATAAAATACAAATTGCTTAAGTATATATCTTTGTCACTAGATGGCAATGTGTAAACTAAGACTGTGGTTCCCTACTCAGTTGTTAAGGTGCAGAAATGATATAGGTTTTATGACTTTTCATATTGGAAAATAGAAGAGTATTTACTAAATAAGGGTTAATATGACAGACCAGACCAGAATTAATTTGCGCGCAACGATGTGTACGTTGGATAAAAAGTACATGTTCTCCCATAGAACTTGAAAACTGTTAAACCCAACAACATATTATGTAAATATTTTAAGAAAATAAGAAACATGATGATAAACACTGTGCAATGGATGTACAAATAATCAACCTCAGTGGCGGTGTAGATCTAGTTCAACTATATCATAGAATATGTCACCAGATAAGAACCAATAGGCCCATCTAGTCTGCCCAATTTCTGAGTACTTTTGTTAGTCCCTGGCATTATTTTATATCTAGGATAACCTTATGCCTATCCTATGCATGCTTAATCTCCTTCACTGTTTAACCTCCACCACTTCTGCTGGAAGGTTATTCCATGCATCCATGACCCTCTCAGTAAAGCAATATTTCCTGAATACTTTTAAACATTTGCCCCTCTAATTTAATTCCTCTTGTGGTAGTTTTTCTTCCTTTAAATATACTCTCCATTATTGTGTGATTCCCTTTATGTTTTTACATGTTTCTTTCATATACCCGGTGCCTCGTCTTTCTTCCAAGATAATAATGTTAAGACCCTTTAACCTTTCCTGGTAAATTTTATCCTGCAGTGCATGAACCATTTTAATAGCCCTTCTGTGAACTTTCTCCAACATATCTATATCCTTCTGAAGATACGGTCTCCAGTACTGTACACAATACTCCAATTGACGTCTCACCAGTGCTCTGTACAACGGCACGAGCACTTCTCTCTTTCTACTGCAAATACCTCTCCCTATACAACCGAGCATTCTGCTAGCATATCCTGCAGCTTTATTATGTTTATCATTGTCTACCTACCTTTAAGTCCTTTGACATATTAACCCTTAAATCCCTTTGCTTGGTTGAGGTTAGGACAGTATCCAATATTCTATATTCTGCCCATGGATCTTTGTCTCACCAGCAAAGAGACATACCGTACCATCAAGACCTTCACCTATCACTAAAAATAAATTCAAGAGAATGGGTCCAACTACAGATCCCTTGAGTACCCAACTGGTAACAAGACCTTGCTCCCAATATACTTCATTGATTGCAATCCTCTGTTCTTCCTAGTCCATTCAACAATACTAGACTCCAAACTCAAAGACTGCAGTTTATTGGTAAGGCTTCTATGCAGAGCCATAGCTAGCTCTTTTTGCGCCTGAGGCAGGAACAGAAAATTGTGCCACCCCCTTATTTTTACAAAGGTTGTTTTGAGGAAAATAGATACATAAAGACATTAATAATATTACAACAGATTTATAAAGATATTTAACTTAGCATGAGCAACTTATATGTGACAAATTACAATTTTCACAACTTGCATACAAAATAAAGTAAGGTAAAATACAAATGTACACAAAAATAAAAGTGCTCTAAGTATTAATCTGTATTTCTTAAGATTGTATACAATCTTTAAATATAAGAATTAAAGTGTTTTTCATGGTAATTCATCCCCCAGAGATGTAACCATTTTTTGAATACTTAGAGAAAAAAAGAAAAATGATAACTTTCACTCACATTATAAGTGAGCAATGAGTGTTCTAGGACACCTGACCATTACACCAACAGGGACTTTGATGACATTGCATTCTAAATACATAGACATTAATAGGTAGCTGATCTTCCCATTTGCAGCTATAACAGATTCCACTCTTTTGGGAAGGCTTTCCACAAGATTTTGGGCAGTTCCTGTGGGGATTTTTGCAACCATGTCTTTATAGACCTTGTTTTGTGCACTGGGGCACAGTCATGCTAGAGTGGAAAAGGGCCTTCCCAAACTGTTCCAACAAATTTGGAAGCATAGCATTGTCCAAAATGGCTTGGTATGCCCCCTTCAGCTCATACATGTTCTACTGGATGAATGGGCGAGAATTCCCACAGAAACTCAAAAAAAAAAAAAAGAAAGAAAGAAACCTTACAAACAATGATGGACCCCACTGTCCACGGCCACAATAACTACTATGATGTATTGAAGGAACCATATAAGACTCCTGACACGTCAAACATGTGGCCACACACACCCATGCACACAGGAACATATCCATATACTTAAATACTTAAAGCACCCCTTTCCTCCTCCTCATCATCTCCCCATCAGATACCCCCTGCTTTCTCCCCATCAGATACTTATTTCCTAATTATCCTGTATCCCCCTTTCTCCCCAAGTCTTACTTTTCTCTTCTTCCTTTCTGATTTCTCCTCCTCCTTCCTTCTTTCCTCATCTTGACGTGTTAGTGTGACTCATCTATTGAGGTAGAACTGGAACGCGAGGTCTAGTTTGCTGCTCGCTGTGAATGCAGTGCACCCGGCGCACGGTGATAGGGAGCACACATGCTACCTTAATGTTGTGCTACCTTAATGTTGGGCTGGTTAGGGAGATGCGTAATTTCCCCAACCAGTCCGGCTGTGCACCTCCTCGCAGCTGCGCCTGAGGCGAGTGCCTCTTTCGCCTCACCCTTCCTACGGCCCTGCTTCTATGTCTGACAGTGTCAAAAGCCTTAGTGAAACCTAGATAAGCAATGTCTACTGCACCACCTCCATCTATTTTTTTAGCCACCCCCAATTAGAAAATCAACAATATTCGTTTTTCATGATCTCTCTGAAGTAAACCCATGTTGTTTCTGATCTTGAAATCCATGTGATTTTAGATCTTAAACAATTCTATCCTTTAACATAGTTTCCATTAATTTCCCCGGTACTGATGTAAGATTTCTCTCTACTACCTTTCCTGTGAATGGGTACAACATTTCTGCTAATTTCCACTTTTCTGGGACTACACCCATTAACAATGATTGGTTAACCCCTTAACAACAATTGACATGCCAGGCACATCTCCGAAAAACATCTTGCTGGCGACATTTGACGTGGCAGATCATGAGTTTAAACAGGTGTAGAAAGTGATTTATAATCGCTTTCTTCTCCCAAAAAAAGAAATTGGCACAGACTGACTAGATGTCAACATTTTTTAAAAAAACCTCCCAAATGTGGTCTTTTAGCTCCTAAACAACCCAACAAAACAAAAGAATGGGTGGTATCCCTGTACCCAGAAGATGTTGCTAAATACATATTGGGGTGTTGTTTGAATTTGCAGGGGCTGCAAATTCATACCTGAATTCCAATGTGTGTATGTTCAAAAAAACCCACAGAACTACTGCAATTTTTGACAAAGGTAAAATATGTGCATGGAAAAAGTACCAGAATCTGAAATACACTGAGGTGCCTAGTTTTCAAAAATATATGAGTTCATGGGTAAATTGAATTGGCTAGCTTTAAAGATGTCCCAAATAACACATGGGGGTAGGATGAAAATGTCACACTTCCCAAATGTGTCCATTTAGCCACAAAAAACAAATGGTACAAAAAATAAAAAAACAAATCTTTCCTTAAGGGGTTTAAATAAATAAGTTAATATTTTTTCTCATACATCGTTAAGCTCTTTTAACAATATAGGTGTATCCCATCAGGCCTCATCGACGGAATGAATATCACTATTCCACTAAGATAATGAAAGATCCTATGGAATGAACAGAGCTCACCCTGTAAAATGTTTAACCTTTTTAATGCCAATCACATAGGTGGTACATGACTGGTAAAATGGACTCCAGGGGTCATGTTTCTTTTTAATATCTCAAACATTTCTATAGAGACTCCACCTGCCAGCCAAACTCTTACCGAGTCCCAAACAAAGTCTCATAAGCTTAACAACGTGTGCAAGACTTCTGTTAAAGATGAAGACTCATGTTTAAATGGTGCCTTCCTTTGAGGTGGAAGCAGGGAAGGGCTGGATCAGACCCAGGGTAGGAAAGCAGAGTTGAATCACCCCCCACAGTATCATACATACACACTAGCACATTCATTTACACACTCATACTATTACATGAGTACAAATAAACACTAACATACACACTCATGCTAACATACACTTGCATATTCACATTAACACACACTCATGCTAACACACACTTCCACACACACATTATTACCATGGAGTCACGTAACATCTTGTGACCTTGCCATGTTCCTGCCTCCATGACTTTTGGACAAGTCTGGAGGGTAATTACTAGACTTGACGACCAGCACTACCGCTTAGAAGACCAACCTCCTCCAAAACAGGAATCAGCATATCTGACAGGAATGAGGATGCTGTCTCTAGCGGACTTTCAGGTTCAAGCAAAGGTACTCTCATAGTAGGGGAACCCATGCAGACCAGAAGAAGAGACCACCAGATGACCGGAACAGTGCTTAGCAGACTGACCTCCTCCAAGACAGGAATCAGGAACAAAGGTTACATGGATAAGACACCCCTCGGCCGGGGCTCAAGACAGGACACCCCTCGGCCGGGGCTCAGGACTGTAATCAGGGAAACAGAACAGGGATGAGGAGGCCGACACTTGCAGACTCAGGTCCAGAAACACCGGAACCAGCACAGCACAGAAGTAGACAAGCTGAAAGCGCTGCAGACTCCACTCTGCAAACTCCTGGCCTTTTGCCTGCAGCCATATGTCAAGGACTGGGTGAATACAGACAACTGTAATGACCCAGAACGCCCAAAGATTGTGTTCAGGAGTTATTGTGCAGTAGCGGAGTGGGACAGGGCCTGGTGCAGGGCGAGTGCACTATCCCAGGTGGGCATCTTGGGTTGTGCAGCCACATACCAGCACCCTGACATAGCAGCAGTCCAGAACAAAACTAAACTAAACTTGGCTGGATGTGGAAATCTGAACAAAACTTAGAGATATCCTGCAGGCACCCTGGAGCAGGCATGAGACATAACACTAGAATCATGTGCAGGATGCTGCAGGCTGGGAGTACGGAAGCTAAGCAGAGTATCAACAGAAACGTAGCAAGCAAGGAGGACAGAGCAAGGAACAGGGGGACCGAGCAAGGAACAAAACCAGACAAGACATACATGATACAGGGTACAACAAAGGACAGGGAACAAGGCAAGGCACACACGGGAAGGAGTGAGGAGTTGGAATCCTCGGACGCTTCTCCTTTAAGCAAGGATAGGACAACTTAACTGGGACATGGGGAGAGGAGAGAGGAACCAAAATCCTCAGATGATTCAGGGTAGAAGGGCAAAGGTAGACAAAATACAGACACACATGGGTACAGGACTACCCTAGGACTATAAGATAACAATTGGAGATTCCGTCACATCATATGGCCATAGTATGCTTAGCCCACCATAACACCAAAGTACTCCAATATTTGGTGGGTCCTAACGTTAAACCTTGCCTACTGAATCATTAATAAGCTGAAACCAAACACTGAATCGAAACACAAAACCAAGGACATACCTTTAGACTGCAGATTGAGACAAACATACCAAACGGGTGGGGCACACCTTATAAAGGAAACAGGAGGTGAAGCAAAGAGCAGAACTAGAATCCAGGAATCAGAGGTACAGAACAGAGCATATGGAAATCCAGGAATGGACCAGAGCAAAACATGGGAACTGAGGCAAGGCAGGGAAAAACAGAGATCTGCAGCTCCGCAGCCTGACAAATGGTCTCCTACAGGGGCCTCCTCCCAGCCAAGTTGCGGCACCAGGATTTTAAAAGTCTATACGAGCGACTTTATTGCTCACCAGCAGGGGGCTCGTCTGCCATGTGCACTTCATTTGTTGATGGCAGAGGAGGCCCCTGCCAGTGACCAGTAGAGTTGCTCATACAGATATTTAAAATCCTGGCGCCAAAGCTGCTGCATAGTGCGTACCACGTTAACCCCGTAATAACCCCTTCTACAAAAAACGGCAATAAAAAAACAAACACGAACAATGTACACGACTATTCACCCGAACCGAACACAGGAACGTGATTTTTTCCCCCCATGAAGACGAACACGAAGAGTTGACTGGCGCCCAAGTCTAGTAATTACCTCCTCGCCCACCAGGCCAGTCCGCCCCTGGGAAGCAGTAAATATCATAAAGCAATTGGCAGCTTCTCTAAAGGTTAAAAGCCGCCTTGAGGGTATGCATAGAGATGAAAAAAATAATCCAGTGAGAACAGATCTTAAAATTGTCAATGACTGCATGGGGGCATGATTGTAAGCTTGCCCACTTCTCTGACTGTACCAGTATGCCTTAACATGTCTCCATCCCCAGCTCTGTGAATAATGAACTGGAGAATTGTTTTCAGTGTAATTCTCCTACATTATTGTGAGGTGATGGTGTTTGTCCCGAGAGTATGTGGGTTGGCATTAGTAAATCTGCCAGTGTACAAAAGTTGTTACTGCTAAATTGCATTTCCTGCCACCTTGCATTTAGTAACTAGACCTTTTCGAGTATAATGCCATTATCCTGAATTTTTTGCAGGCGAAATGATCCTTTTTCCCATCACCAGTTTTATCAACTATATTTACATCATGTCCTTGTGTCTACAAGTACATTTGTATGATATCTTCCTACCAATGAGAATGACCAGACAACTATAATTCCATGGACCATGTTCTGGCAAATATTGTTAATTTTGATAATGATATTAAAGAAAAATAATCATAATTGGTACCAGTTTTAGCCACATTAAAATTTTTGCATTAATGGCTAAATGTATATTTGTAAGATACTATTAAATAATGAGAAATATCAATCTTCAAGTTAACCATCTTGCTAGCAAATATCACTTAAATGGAAAAGTACTGAGCAACTAGCAATCAATTTAAGAAGATAATACAGATCAAGGAGCATATATTTAAAACAGGTCATGAGGGCATGAAAACCTTGAACTTAACACAGTTCTATTTTATAATCAGCCTAATGGAATGTGACTGAATGGATCAATCCTTTTGAGATATGATTGTGCATAACTATTAGTATAGCATTGTATAATTAATGTCAATAATTAATATTATGATGCCTATGGCTAATCACTGTTCACATGTTATTCATAAAATTTTGTGCCTTCTCTCCACTTGTACTGACTGTGTTCACTAGTGCTGATTTATCATAATAAGCGCAAATGGGCCAGAACCAATTCAGACAAATTTTTTCCGGGTCGCTTTTGGCCCATTTAATTTTGACCACTTTAGGCGAGAGAGAGAGTGAATTAGAGTGTGAGAGAGTGTACGAGAGTGAGAGCTTACATTCTGAAATTAAAATTGCCCCAGAATTTTCTGCTAAACAGAATAAATCATTTTTGGCCCATTTGCACGTCTGGAACGGCTAACATTTTTCTTGACCACTTCTCCTCATGGCTGCCCCCTTTCTCTCTTCTGATAATCTCTCTGTTATCCTTGGGGACTTTAACATCCCAGTTGATACCCCATTAAGAAATCAACATTTCTTCCTATTACCTCCTCTTTTGATCTCACACAACATATTAACTCCTCTACTCATTATGATGGTCACACCTTGGACCTTATTTTCTCTAGCATATGGTCTCTCAATAACTTCTTCAATTCTCCTTTCCCCCTCTCTGACCACCACTTACTTTCCTGCTGTCTGACCTTGCCTCCTACTCACTCCCCTGCACCCAACCCTTGCCTAACCAGACACCTCAGCACTATTAACCTTCAGAAGTTTGCAACCAATTGGCTCCCTCTCCTATCTCTAACATGCCGAGCCCTAACAACGCTACCTCTCTCTATAACTCCACTCTCACATCTGCTCTTGAGTATGTAGCCCTAGTTACTACTCGCTCTTCACGGTGCTCACATTTCCAACCCTGGCACACGACTGTAACCCGACACCTACAACGTTGTTCCCGCACTGCTGTGTGTAGTTGGCGAAAGTCTCATTCCATGGCTGACTTTCTGCACTATAAATGAATGCTACGTTCCTACTACTCTGCTCTCAACCTTGCTAAAGAAACCTGCTTCACCTCCCCAGAGCCGGCCTTAAGTGTTCTGGCGCCCCCTTCTCACTACCCCCCTCTGCCCCTTCTCACTACCCCCCCGCCCCTAATCACTACCCCCCCTCTGCCCCTTCTCACTACCCCCCCGCCCCTTCTAACTATCTACTCCCTCTCCCTACTTCTCATTATCCTCACTTACCTTGTTGCCTAAGTGAGGTGGGAGCGGGAGGCATCAGTCTTCCCGCTCTGCTGCCATGCCGGCATTTCATGTTGAGCGGCGGAATATGATGTCATATTCCGGCGCTCGACATGAAATGCCGGCACCGCGACGGAGTCACGGAGAGTGAGGGGCGCCGAGCGGTTGCCGAAAACTTCACGAATAACCACGATGTTTTAATTTAAGTTCCGGCCAGGCGCCCCTGCTGCCATGGCGCCCTTTGCGGCCGCACAGGTCACACACCCCTAAGGCTGGCCCTGCACCTCCCTCATCTCCTCCATGTCTCACAACCCTAAACGAATCTTTAGCACTTTCAATTCCTTTCTTCAACCTATCCCTACTACTCCTTCCACTAACCTTAATCCCTCTGACTTTGCCACATACTTCAATACTAAAATCGCTACTATCAGATATGACATATCTGTACAGTCACCGCCCTGTCCTCACCCTCCCTCTGACTACGCGCCCTCCTACCCACTGACCTTTTCTCTTTCCAATACATTACATCAATTCTCTGCTGTAACTGAAGAGGAGGTACTTTCTCTTCTTCTTTCCTCTTGTCCAACAGCATGCCCCCTTGACCCAATCCCTTCCCATCTCATCCAGTCTCTTTCATCTACTTTTGTCCCTACTCTAGCTCACATCTTCAACCTCTCCATCACTACTGGATCTGTCCCATCCTCCTTCAAGCATGCTACCATTACTCCAATCTTGACCTGACCCTTGACTCGACTGATCTGTCCAATTACAGTCCCATCTCTCTACTTCCTCTCACCTCTAAGCTTCTTTAAATAATTGTTTACACCCAATTAACTAGGTTTCTTGACTCCAACTCCCTACTTGACCCTCTTCAATCTGATTTTCGCCTTCGGCACTCTACTGAAACCGCCCTTACTAAAGTTACAAATAACCTACTAACTGGCAAATCCATAGGGGACTACTCCATGCTAATCCTACTGGACCTCTCTGCTGCTTTTGACACTGTAGACCACCCTCTTCTCCTTCAAACTCTTCATGCTCTTGGTCTCCGTAACACTGCTCTCTCCTGGTTCACTTCCTACCTCTTTGATCGTACCTTCAGCATCTCTGTCTCCAGTAACACTTCCCCTCCCCTCCCCCCCCCTCTCAGCGAGGGTACCTCAAGGCTCAGTTCTAGGACCCCTTCTGTTCTCTCTCTACGCTTCCTCACTTGGCAAACTGATCGCATCCTTTGGCTTTCAATACCACCTGTATGCTGATGACACCCAGATCTATCTATCCTCTCCTGATCTCCCTCCTTCTGTCTTAGATCGTGTAACTAACTGTCTCGCCTCTGTCTCTACCTGGATGTCTGCATGTTTCCTGAAACTCAATCTCTCCAAAACCGAACTTCCCTCATCTTCCGTCCCTCCAATGCTAAGATTCCCCCATCAGTTTCCCTCAATGTTAATGGTGCTATAATTTCCCCATCTCCTCCTGCCCGCTGTCTTGGGGTCACTCTTGACTCAAGGGCTGCCTATCTGCCTTTCTCTGTGCCTTTATTCCTTCAAAATATCCCTCAAGACCCACTACTTTAAGGATGCTTACAACATAGCACATTAACGCCCTCCCATATTCCTACTCCCTCTCCTGCAATCCTTTTACTAGTGTGGCTGGTCTATCCCTAACAATGACACTTGTACCTATTGTGTAATACACCCTAAATCCCTCTAGATTGTAAACTCGTTTGAGTAGGGCCCTCCTCACCTGTTGTCTCTGTAAGTCAAATTGTTATATTACATACTACTTGTTGTGTCCTATCCACCCATTGTACAGCGCTACGGAATTTGATGGCGCTGTATAAAACAATAAATAATACTGATAAAGTTAATCTCTAAATCATACTATAAATTGGCTTTGCTTTGATGTGGATAAATTTGGATTACATGGAATCAGACTTTTGACTGGGACTTTTATTATTTTTGCGTATTCTGTGTCTTGCCTTCAATGGAGTATAACCTCACCTATGCCAACCATGATTTTGTCTGTTATCCCACCTATTGTCTGTTTTTAAAATTTACTAGGTGTTCTTGCTGCTACATGCAGTCTGCCAGGCCCCTACATCACAGTCTGCTGTATGCTACTGGCCTTGTCTGGCACCCAAAGAGGACTAAGGCTGCAACAGACAGTCATCTGTTATCAGAGACTTCAGAATCTACCAGCCCCACAAATTATGCTGAAAGGGCACCTGACCCTGCACAGAGATTCCCACATGGCCTAGTACTAGCAGTTGTTTCACCCAGATAGCACCAGAAGAGAGAAAGAATCCCCTTGCCCCAGGAAACACTGAGTCAGCCATGTGGGTTTCCATTCCTTATTGTGCCTAGAGGGATACAAACCAAATCCCATTGATGAGGCACATAAAGATTGGAACACATGTCAAGTTGTTGGTTCCGTTGTGTCCTGTATTTCAGCTCTAGACTGCACTTGTTAACGGCTTTACTTTGATATTCTAATGGAGATGTGTTTTCCCTATATAATGTTATAACGACAACAATACAGAAACCCTGGAGTCATAGGCGTAGGGGGAACATGACCCTGCCAGCACTACAGGACGGTGCACATGGTATTAGGGCAGGAAAGGGTTAACTCAGCAAGGGTTAGCACGAGGTGAGAATGCACAGGGAACGAGGGGGAAGTCACAAGGAACGTGACTGTAGGGGGAAGGGGACAGGGCTATAAAGCCCCTCTAAGCACACGTGCAAGGGGCAATTACTGAACACCACAGGAGCAGTTTCCTGCCCGCCCTCCCCCTTTTTTGTCTTTTGGTTTTGTGTTTCTGTGTTGGCTTTGTGTGTTTTTCTTTCCCCCTTTCCCTCTTTCTTTTTGCAGGATCCGTTTTCTTTGCCGTGGCGGAGGAGTTCCCTGGAGAAGTTTGAATGATAATGGGAGTGGCAAGTTGATGGTTTTGGTTAGAGGTTAGAGTTAATGCCCTCCCTGTACAGGATTAACCAAAGCGTTAAGGTGGAGCTCCCCTATCCCACCCGCGGTCGCTTGGGCGATTGTGGTATCCGGCGGAAGGGGTAGTGTGAAGCCATTGTTTTGTGTTTAGGTTAGGAACCCTCAGCTGTTTGTACACAGGTGTACAGAAGACTGTATAGTATTTATACAGAAGTTATTATTAAAGTGTTTTTACAATAATTTATAAGATGTTAAATAAAGTTATGTCGAGACATTTGTTAAATACCGTATTTGCTCGATTATAAGACGACCCCGATTATAAGACGACACCCCAAAATCAAAATATTAATTTAGGAAAAAAACAAAAAGCCTGAATATAAGACGACCCTATAGGAAAAAAGTTTTACCAGTAAATATTAATTCATGTAAATTATTTTTTCATGTTCAATAAAAGCTATGATTGAGAAAAATATATTTTTTAAATTTCCTTTTATTTGCCAACCTGCCCCCCCCCAGTTATGCCACTCTGCCCCCAGAAATGCTTTATACCCCCCTATTTGCCACTCTGCCCCATGATATGCCTTATACCCCTATATGCCACTCTGGCATATAGGGGGTTAAAAGGCATATCATGGGGCTGAGTGGCATATAGGGGGTTAAAATGCATTTCTGGAGGTATATAGGCATATCATGGGGCTGAGTGGCATATAGGGGGTTAAAATGCATTTCTGGAGGTCCAGAAATGCATTTTAACCCCCTATATGCCACTCAGCCCCATGATATGCCTTTTAACCCAGCATGTACTGGCTGCCTTGGCTTGATAGGAGTGTGATTGCTGTTAGCAGTTTGATATATATATATATATATATATATATATATATCAAACTGCTAACAGCAATCACACTCCTATCAAGCCAAGGCAGCCAGTACATGCTGGAACCTGGGGATGATAGTAGTGGGATTACAGCCTCCCTATGCCATGCTACAACCCCCACCCCCCTTACACATCCATGCTATCACACACAAACACATTTAAATACTCATTCATTCCATTAATCACACATACTTCACACATTAAACACACATTAATCACACATACTTACCCAAAAACCCTCCCCCACCCCCTTACCTGAACTGCAGATCTCTCACTCGAAGACTTCTGCAGGGGACCGGCTGTAGAGCAACTTCTCTGGCCCCGCCCCCAGAGGAGGGAGGGGGAGATAGAGCTCTGTGAGGACGCTGCAAGCTTCCTGTCCTCCTGCTTCTAACAGAAGAGACGCTGCTCGCGACCGGTAAGCAGCATGGCCCCAGCAGACATTTTTTGGGGGGTCTGAGAAGACGACCCCGATTATAAGACGAGGGGTATTTTTCAGAGCATTTGCTCTGGAAAAAACCTCGTCTTATAATCGAGCAAATACGGTAAATGTCTCGGCCTTTTCTAAATCCAATCCTGCTGGTGTCTGTCTCTTATTTCGGGTTTGAGAGATGGGGAACCTCCTGGGTATGGGCAGTGCAAGGGTCATGTCCTTAACATTTTAAATTAAATTGTGTGTGTGCTTTTGTTAGTCATTTCCTAGTATAACAATGGCAATGAGAAGATTGTATGAACTCTATTGATTTTTTTATTGAAATAAGTACACAGTCGGAAAACATAAAACTAACAAGACACCTGAACAAAGAAAACAAGGAGCTTGTCTGTAGCAGGCACAGAGCATCTGGGCAAGGTAGGTTGAAAACAAGATGATCAGCCATAGGAAGAAAACAGAATACACCAGACTTACCAAAAAAAAACCATGCAAAGTACACAATGTAAATCACAGTGGCAATATACAACCTATCCAGGACTAGATAAAATCTTGGTTGCATGACAAAAAACATGCAACATCACTGTATTACCACCCATAGCCAGGCAGGGAAAGGCTTTTTACACGAACATTGCATTGTGACAAAGTTATAAAATTAGTAAATCCCTTTACTGCCTTTAAAATGGTATACCACAATGCTTGGAACTTTTTAACGTCATGGTTATTTGTAGTAAGGATATTGAACTTGTCCACAGGAAAACTGCTTTACTATTGAACCACCTATGCAGCATCTTTTTTCCTATTTAAAATAGGTAAGGTAACACACAAGCTCACTATATTTAACTCATTAAACAATTATCTACAAAAAATAACATACAACATGTTTTTCATTCCAATTGAGTCTGAGTGTGGTGAGCTTCCTTCAACCATTTTCATTGTTTCTATTATTAAATATTATGACTATGACTATGCCAATGAAAAGCTATTTTTCTACAGGAATTCACAAGCCACATTTTAAGGGTGAAATAGCCTTACATTTCAAATTTTTTTTTAAATGGCATCCCTTGTCTTTAGATCCAGTCCTTAAATGGTTGATCTCTACTTCAGACACATGCCTGATTCACTAATATGCAAGTTGCTTTCCTGTGCCTGCTACTTTAAAGTCAGTGAGCTTCAAGTCAAGGCCTGCAAATTCAATTAAAACCAAGGGTGGGCTGGGGGGCAGGGGTGACCCCCCAGGCCGCTCTGAATCTAAGTTAAACGGCCGCCCAGCCGTCTTTAATGCGGGGCAAAAGCCCACAGCACCCGTGGTGCACACCGAGATCCCATTGTGGCTGATGCGGCTGCAAGTTTTAAAGCGGCCAGTGTGCCTGCACCATGCCTCTCAGTGCCTCAGTGAGGCTCTTCATCCTGCCCCTTTGAAGACGCGACGTGCCGCTACAGGGGAAGGGCTCAAATGGAACAGCTCCTCGTGACGTCTGGAAGAGCACGTTGGAGGAGAGCAGTTTGCAGGGAAGGCAGCAAAAAAGTAAGTATTAAAAAAATAGTTGGGGTGATTGGTGGAAGGAGACCCATATTCAAAGGGGGGGGCTGCCTTGGGACAACAATTAAATACAAAAAGGGGGTGGCTGGGCAGTATAAGTACATAACAGGGTGGTTGGGGCATCACATAACACACAAAGGGAGGGGGGGGGGCTGGCTGGGGACATCACATAAATCTATACACAAGGGTGTTGAGGAATAACTGCACAAAGGGGGCTGGCTGGGGGCACAAATGCACATGGGGCAATACACAAGTGTGAGGGAGGAATATCTTAAAACCAAAGGGGGGTCCTGGCTGGGGCATCAATACACAAGGGGGGAAGCGAACAAAAAACAAACCAGTGTGAAAAGCATTTTTTATGCTTTGTGTAGATTACCTGGTACTGATGTATGGGTGTCAGAGCCTGTCCTGGCATGTGTGTTTGGGTGTTGCTGTGGCAGAGCCTGTCCTGGTTTGTGTGTTTGGGTGTCAGCATGGCAGAGCCTGTACTGGTGTGTGTGTTTGGGTTTCGGTGTAGCAGAGCCTACCTTGGTGTGTGTGTTTGGCTGTCGGTGTGGAATTGCCTGTCCTGGTGTGTGTTTGGTGTGTCGGTGTGGCAGAGCCTGTCCTGGTGTGTGTTTGGGTGTCAGTGTTGCAGAACCTATCTTGGTGTGTGTTTGGGTGTCGGTGTGGCAGAGCCTGTCCTGGTGTGTGTGTTTGGGTGTCAGTGTGGCAGAGCCTGTCCTGGTGTGGGTTTGGGTCTCAGTGTTGCAGAGCCTGTCCTGGTGTGTGTGTCGGTGTGGCAGAGCCTTACTGGTGTGTGTGTTTGGTGTGTCGGTGTTGCAGAGCCTACCCTTGTGTTTGTGTTTGGCTGTAGGTGTGACAGAGCCTGTCCTGGTGTGTGTTTGGGTGTCGGTATGGCAGAGCCTGTCCTGGTGTGTGTGTGTTTGGGTGTCGGTGTGGCAGAGCCTGTCCTGGTGTGTGTGTGTGTCGGTGTGGCGGAGCCTGTCCTGGTGTGTGTGTTTGGGTGTCTGTGTGGCAGAGCCTGTCCTGGTGTGTGTGTTTGGGTGTCTGTGTGGCAGAGCCTGTCCTGGTATGTGTGTTTGGGTGTTAGTGTGGCAGAGCCTGTACTGATGTGTGTGTTTGGGTGTCAGTGTGGCAGAGCCTGTCCTGGTGTGTGTGTTTGGGCATCTGTGTGGCAGAGCCTATCCTGGTGTATATTTGGTCAATTATAGGAATACATTGAACAAATTTAATTTTTAATTACCCAGAGATAAAACACCCTCCTGAATTTGTAGTCACTTCAGAAGACAAAACCTTCAAGGCCCAGAAATCAGTGGGAGGAAAAGTTAAGGTTTTGTGTTATTCACTCTATTTCAATCTCTGTATCTTATTAAAAAGGATTAGTGGCAGTAAATTGTGGCTTCAGGCGTCCTGTGTTTGATGACTTTTTTTAGTGTACTGATTACTCCCAATCCCATCACATTACATCAATATGCGTTAGAAAATCAGGAAAAGATGGGATGGTGGGCTGATTCGGTGGCGCAACAGGCCACTTGACTAGACTTGCCCCCCCAGGCCTTAGGCTATCAGCCCTCCCCTGATTAAAAGTCCCATAATGTACTATGTAAACCCCAAGTGGCCCCAGTGATGGAGGGTTCCATCACAGTGGGTGTATTCCCTATATCTAGAATGTCGAAAGAACAATCCCAGTGAGCTTCTTAGGTAAGAAGGGCTGAGCTGGCCCTGCATTATGCAAAATCATATTGGGGAATTCTCATGAAACTCATCAATCCTACAACCCTTTTCTCTTTTCCTGTCACTCATAATACATGAGGGTAATCACTGAGGTGCATCCTCCAAACGCTAAGTTGATACTAGACAAGAAGAAACTAGCGATGCCCCAAGTGCACACTTAGTGGAGTCTAGAGCTCAATAAGCCAGTCTGGCAGCCTTTTAGTCTGGGACACTGTTCAATGATGCAACATTTGCTGTGAACTAGTGATGGCTAGTAAACACCCTGAAAGCTTCAGTCTACGCTGCACAGGGCGCCATGGTAGCAGGGGCACCTGCCTGGGAGTCTTTTTTTTAAACTTTATTTAATGCGGAGGAGAAACAGGGGCGCCGAGCAGTCGCTCATGAAGTTTTCAGCAACCGCTCAGTGCCCCTCACTCTCCTAGTGAGAAGGGGCAGAGGGGGAGGCAGTAAGAAGGAGCAGAGGGGGAAGGCAGTGAGTAGGGGCAGAGGGGGGAGGCAGTGAGAAGGGGCAGAGGGGGGAAGGCAGTGAGAAGGGGCAGAGGGGGAAGGCAGTGAGATGGGCTGAGGGGGAAGACAGTGAGAAGGGGCAGAGGGGGAGACAGCGAGAAGGGGCAGAGGGGGAGACAGTGAGAAGGGGCAGAGGGGATAGATAGTGATAAAGGGGGAGAGGGGCTACATAGTGAGAAGGGGGAGAGGGGGTACATAGTGAGAGGGGATAGATAATGAGAAGTAGGGGAGGGGTAGATAGTGAGAAGAGGTAGAGGGGGTACATATTGAGAAGTGGGGAAGGGGGAACATAGTGAGAAAGGGGGGAAGGCAGTGAGAAGGAGCAGTGGGAGTACATTGTGAGAAGGGTCTACATAGTGAGAAGGGGCAGATAAGAGGGGAGTAGATGTGGAGAGGGGGTAGATAGTGAGAAGTGGGGGTACATAGTTTGCTGACAAAGATGTCTTATGCTGGGCTGTTTGGGGACAAAGTTGGCTCAGGTTGGGCTGTAATATGTGTGTAATCTGTGTGCTGGTCAGGTTCTATGTGGGCAATGTGGACACCAGGGCTGGCTTTGGGGAGTGCAACCTGTGATCTATGCCTGTCATTTAGGGGGTTATCTATACCTTTAATGCTGAGTTTATATGTGAATTTCAATTAATTTATACCTGCAAAGCTGGGTGTGTGTTATTCTGTCGATCTGTATCTGGTACGCTCTGTTTCCATACATTATTTGAGTATACCTACAAATAGAGGGTTTGTATGTTTGATTCTGTTTATTTGATCTATACCTTTAATGCAGAGTTAACATGTGATTCTCAGTCTTCCCCTAATCTGCAGTCAGTGTGGCAATTTTTTTATTGGTGTGGTAGCAGAGGGGGTGATTGCATGCTAGGGAGCGTGGAGCAGGGTACAAGGAAATGCTTTCTGGGGTCAAATTTTTTCAATATTTAAAAAAACGTTTTTGTTACAGCAGATTACCTGTTTTGTTTAATGAAAGCTATTTGTTACAAGATTTTTTTCCTTTCTTTTTTGGGGGATGGGGGCGACAGAGGAGTAGTCCGCACAGGGCGCCAGAACACCTAAGGCCAGCTCTGCTACCAGTATCTAAGATCTGGAGCCATTGCTGTTAGCATGTGCTCACAGATAAATGTCAGACAGATTTCTTAATTGAATATGTTGAGGTAATGGAAAATGTATTTCGGTTTCAAGTATTACTGAATCAATTGTGACATTTGTTTTGAACGGAAAATTAGAATTGATTTTGATAATACTTATCTACATTAACACCTACAACACTAAGTGGGAAAGGATAAAGGTAATGAAATGAACATCCTACTTCTTTATCAGCTATAAAAATGAAATAAAATAAATCAGAAAGACAATAAAAAGATAAGGGAAAGTAAAACCAAAGTAGGTAAAACAACAAACAGTTGTGTATATATTATATGTATATACACACACATATACTTGTGAACTTCCCAAAGTAGGCTACCTGGAGCTCTCCCTCTTCTGTTGGGAATGGCTTCATGAGGGAATAGAGCTAGTTTCATTCAGCCCCAGATTTGAGACCCATTTGCAACTAAATTGCCTTAAGTTATATAAAAAAGTTGGGTAAAAAACTTTTCTTTACCCACTAAACTATAAAGTAATGACCAAATAAGAAACAACCAAACAAAATACTTAAGCATTGTGGAAGCTGCTAAAAATGTTGACAATATTGACTATAAAAACTTAAAGATTATAAGATTACCTAATTGAGCCAAAAGTCTCTGCTACCACATCTTAATGTTATTTATTTTCTATACATAACAAAATGCAATGTAAGAATAAAGTTGTATCTATACAGTTGCTAACAACCTACCCAAAATTAAGATCCCATATCAATTCTGTAACTATTTATTTAGGTTGTGTCTTTAAATAGATCTGGCATTTGTTTAAAAAATATCACACAATGCTAGGGACCCTTTCTGTGGAATAAATAATTTGATGTTCGCTGTATGTGTCACTCTTCAGGTTATGATAAATACAGATTGTATGGGATATCATAGATCTTCTACAAAGACATTTGGTCTAATCTTAAAGCGTATCCCATTTCCATTAGATCACCATTAGATCATCAAGTGGAATATTGGTATTTCAAAGTGTTATCCTTACACCGAGATAAAAGTAAAAAGAGAGCCAGAGCATCATAAATGTTCCATTAACTTAAAACTGTTATGAAACCAAGGCAGTAAACTAATAAAATTTGACTTGCGTAACCATTTAAAACAAATTTTTTTTTCCTGTAAGCAATTTAATTTAAATTTGTAATACGACAATATGGGAAAGTGTATTATATAAGCTAAGATCATTAACTGGAGATAAAGAACTTGAACTCCAAGTAGGAAGAACAAGTCACACTAAGAACCTGTTCTGAGTCTGAGGTAGGTTTAAATCCAGTCTATTTTAAAAAGGAATGAATTATTGTGCATAATTATTTTAGAAGGAAGTGTGACGGAACCCTCCATCACTGGGGCCACTGGAGAGGCCTGAGAGCCAGCCTCCTCCCTATTGACTATGGGCCCTAGCTTTGTAGAGACTTCTATGTCTACCCCCAGAAGTATCATCTCATTACTTGCTGAGGGGATTATCTCTGGCAAACAGCCAAGATATACAAACAGGGAGTGAGCGCCATTGTTTCAGTTTAATGTCAGATCCCCCCCCCAGTTCCACCACTATAGACATTTACCCCGGCCAAACCTTGGAATTGATTTCGGCCAGTAATAGATAGTGGAGGTTGGGACCTTATTGTATTGTCACTCCCTTTACTGACCCTGTTGTCTCTGCGAGGCAGATTAAGGGGGCGGTTGTGTACTTATTGTATCCCAATATCTTGATTTATGTTAATGTGTGCTTTTTTGGCTATATTCAGCCATGTGTGAGAAAAATTAAGTAGTCTTCATTTTGTTTATACCCTACACTGAGTCTCGGATAGTGACTGGGAAACCTGGGAAAGAATGTGTTGCCCCAGGATAAGGTAGCACAAGTCAGCGGAGGTAGCCGGTCGGACTATCCAGCTCCGTGACAGGAAGTTCACTATAATGCAGCCACCAATTACAGTTTGACACAAAATAGCTTTTGGTGGCATACCAACAGGGGAGGGCTAAAGGGCAGATGGGCAATCCACTCCAGGATTCCTCTGATTTGAGGATTTTTGGCAACTGCCACAGGCTTGTTTCTATCTTTAATTTGTTTTACACAAGGACAGTTAAGAGAACTCCAGGTACCATTTAGACAGTTTCCATTCTGATCTAATTTCATTTTTTTTCTGTTTTCTGTCATGGCAAATGTGTATTGAACAAGACTAGTTAATCAGCATGAACTACATAACCTTTTTCTAGGCCATTATATTACTAGATAATGGGCTTTGAAGATTGTCAGTTCTTGTCTGTCAGAAACAAGTTCCCTAATTCAAGACATTCGAAGTGCACAACAGGAAGAACAAAAGAAGGCATGAGACTGCGAAACGGGTTCCCATAAGAGTTTACCAGACATTTATATGATTCAGCACTGAATACACTAGATGAAAAAGGCAAATAAAGCACCTAAATGAAATCTAAAGTAGACAAAATATAGTTGCAAGCATACAGGCAAGTTAGGAACTGAGTAGAGGTTGATAAATACAAGTTGTTGAATTGAATCATAGATAATGACTAGTAAAACACTGTTTATTTACTTTGGAAATAATGTTGTTGCCACATTGCACTACCTGTTAATGATTTTAGATTGATCCTAAAGTACGCCCACTGACGTAAAAGTACTTGGAGAGTTCAGAATTTCACAATGTGGTGTCATACCTTAGCTCCCTGTCCAGTTGCGTGATCTAGATAATAGTTTGTAGCCCCTGGTAAACATTGTAAAGCATCTTGCTTTTATGTTCTGAATATTTTTCTTTAATTACTGTTAGTGAATAATAATAAATTAACAGTTCAAACAAGTTTAGTCTTATCATTACCATGTACTTGTTTATTCACAGACAACATAATGTTCTTTCATTGATATGGGCTGTGTCACTGCCTAATAAAATTATAGGGCAAAATGGTCACACAAGTAGAAGGGGTATGATATGGATAACAAATGTACCTCAGAAAATATGGGAAAGGCAGATAATATGACCCAAAAATAGGTGTCTCTATAAATAACAGTATTCCATTAAAATTAGAATAAATATTCACATACGTGTAAAAAGTAAATAAAAAAGCCGCCCGTTAGCTAATGTCCACCTATTGTGCAAATCAGTGCAAGGGCAATATATAAAACGTCCAATCCCTTGAATATCTCGAGTTATTAGCAGAGGTCTATAATCAATCTTCACCTTGAGAAGATTCATCTTGAGACACTTCATTTTCCAGTCCAGTTGACATCTTAGCTCTTCTACAGCACACCACTGTATCATACTGAGGACTTTGGAGGTTGTTTGTGCTGCTTTTGTCATGGTTTGGCGCTGGTTGTGTTCACCATACACCTGTCTCACAGAATTGTTTCTCTGTTGAGGATACGTATTATTATATAACACATTTTATTCCATTCTTTCTTTTCTTTGATCATATGAGCAAAACTATACAGATACTTCTCTCCTGGTTTGTGTTGATTATCTCTGTTGTTTGGATTGCTGCAATAGAGTGCAGAGAATAATGCATCATATAAAGGCAACAATATATTGAATATATTGGTCTATTCACTGAACCGTGAAGTGGTCAATCAAGTTAAGAGTTAATTTGATTGATCACACTCGCCTGAGGTTGTATGCTGTCACAAGATAACACTGTGACGGGACACCCTGTACCCTGACTGGGAACCTCCATCAATAGCTGCTTCCTAGCTTCCAAGAACTTTATACGAGCACACTCCAAAGCACCGACCCTCCAGTCACCCAAATCACTAGCCGAAGCTTAATGCATGGTGAAGTACAGGAACTGTTTATTCAGAGTGACGCACAGGGTTTTTAATACAGACATAAATTAATTTTCTCTGTTCCGCTGTCCCACCTATCCCTTCCCCTGTCCCGCTTTGCAGGGGCAGAGGAAGGCTGAGGCGAGATCCGTACTCTCCCTCATCACTACCCGTGGCCAAATAATGCCGAGCGCAGGGATGACGTCATCCGTGCGCTCTGCAGCAATAGCTGGCACGTAGTGATGAGGGAGCAGTAAAGCGAGGTCTGAAGTGACAGGCCTCGCTCTCCCACCACAGGATGGAGGATACAGGATGGAGGCAGAAGGAAGAAGGATGAAGGATGGTGGAAGAGGTAAGAGACGGGGAGAAAGTGGTATACGGGCAGAGTATGTGTATGTATGTGTTTGTAAGCTTGTGTGTGTATGGGCCGATATGTAAGGGCAGTGTACGTGTATATGTGTGTGCGTGAGTGTAAAGGCAGTGTATGTGTGTGTGTGTAAGGGCAGTGTACGTGTATATGTGTGTTTATGGGCAGGTGAGTGTGTAAGGGCAGTGTATATATGTGTGTATAAAGGCAGTGTGTAAGGGTCCTGGGAGGGAGGCTAACATTAGCCTTTTTTAATTTTAAAAAATCTCTTCCAATGATGCTCAGCCAGCATTATGGTGGACACCTGGCTGGCTGAGAACCATGGGAATTTTAGTTCACAGCTAGCATCTGCAGCTTTGCTGTCGCTATACTTCCCATGACGCTCATCCAGCATCATGGAAGTAGTATGTCTGGCTGAGCCTCATGGGAACTCAATTCAATGTGTTGGTTATTTTTAATATACATGACTGCAATCGAAGTGCAATTGCTTGTATTGGTGAGTTCTGTGAGATTTTTTTTTTAAAAAAGTGTCCCTCTTTCACATTTTGAAATGTTGGGAGGTATGTAATGGAGGGTTCCATCACCGGCACAAATATTAATTTTCACAAAGTCTGCTGCCTCAGTTTAGATGATGGCAATTTGCATATTCTCCAGAATGTTATGGAGAGTGATCATGTCAGCCTATACTATGAAGCCTATGCCATTACCACAGCAAATGTCAGGGTCCACTTTTTTGCTGCCTGAACCATGGCTTTTTCATACTTATATATAAATATATAGGTATATAGGTATATAAATCTGCTACCACTAGTGGCCACCCTCCGCCCTCTGGAGCACTCAGAACTCAATTACCAGGATGAGGTGTACCTTATTACCTGAGGTGAGCCCTAATGATTCTATCCAGCTGTGCCTGGTTTCCAGGATTGAATCCTGGCTACTTCATCCAGCTCTGCCCTTCAGTCAGGGCCTTTGTATTGAAGTCTGTGGACCTTTCTGTTGTGGCTCTACACCTGTACCGTTCCTGGTCACCTGCTTTGTGTCCTGATCAAGTGGATTCCCTGCTTTGTGTCCTTCCAAGTGGGCTCCGTGCCTTTCGTACCCTTCCAAGTGGGCTCCGTGGCTTTCATGCCCTTCCAAGTGGGCTCTCTGCCTTTTGTGCCCTTCCAAGTAGGCTCTCTGCCTTTCGTGCCCTTCCAAGTGGGCTCTCTGCCTATCGTGCCCTTCCAAGTGGGCTCTCTGCCTATCGTGCCCTTCCAAGTGGGCTCTCTGCCTTTTGGGCCCTTCCAAGTGGGCTCCGTGCCTTTTGTGCCCTTCCAAGTGGGCTCTCTGCCTTTCGCGTCCTTCCAAGCGGGCTCCCTGCCAAAAGACTTATTACTGGGATTTATTCATCCTGCCATACATCCGGGTTCTTGCTTACAGACTGTATAACCCTTATTTGCTTGTCCTGTCATATACATACAATACATTGCATTACCTAGATTTCTGCTTGTGGTGTCTTTATTTGTATAATCATGCATCGTGGGTTACAGACCGAACTCCAAGTATCCCCTGCTCATGGGCTCCTACCCGACCTGATTACCCGAGTCCTGACAGCAGACCTAAACAACAGGCTTTATTACCCTGCCTCCCTCACCTAAAGCCTATGTCATTCATACCTAACCTAATGACCAGGCCTATATCTGCCCTGTTTGTTAGGTACCTTTGCATTGAAGTTATAGGACCATTTTGCTCTGGCCCTGTACCTGATCCTGTATTGTTCCTGACTTCAGCCCTTCCAAGTGGACTTCCTACCTTGTGCCCTTCCAAGTGGGCTTCCTACCTCTGTTATGCTGATTGAGTTAGAATATCAGACTGGAAGCTTTAAAAGGAGGGTTGTGTTTGACATCATTGTTCTTCCTCTGTTAACCATGGTTACCTGCAAGGAAACATATGCTGTCATCATTGCTTTGCACAAAAAGGGCTTCAGTAATATTGCACCTAAATCAAACATTTATCGGATCATCAAGAACTTCAAGGAGAGAGGTTAATTTGTTGTGAAGAATGCATCAGGGTACCCAAGAAAGTCCATTAAGTGCTAGGACTGTCTCCTAAAGTTGATTCAGCTCTCGGATCAGGGCTCCACCAGTGCAGAGATTGCTCAGGTATGGTAGCGGGCAGGTTTAAGGGCATCTGCACGCACAGTGAGACAAAGACTTTTGGAGGATGGCCTGGTGTCAAGAAGAGCAGCAAAGAAGCCACTTCTCTTCAGGAAAAACACCAGGGACAGACAGACAAAACGTACATGGGTTGGACTGCTGAGGACTGGGGTAAAGTCGTTTTCTGTGATGAATCCCTTTTCTGATGGTTCGGGGCATCCGGGAAAAAAATCTTATCCGGAGCGCTACCATCAATCCTGTGTCATGCCAACAGTAAAGCATCCTGAGACCATATGTGGGTGATAACTAAGTGGCCAGGAAACTCCCAGACCTTAATTCCATTGAGAACTTTTGGTCAATCCTCAAGAGGTGGGTGGACAAACAAAAACCCCAAAATTCTGACAAACTTCAAGCATTGATTATGCAAGAATGGACTGCATCAGTCAGGATGTGGCCCAGAAGTTAATTGACAGCATTCAAGGGTGGATTGCAGAGGTCTTGAAAAAGAGGGGTCAACACTTCAATTATTGACTCTTTGCATAAACTTAATGTAACTGTCACTGAACACCTTTGACAGTTATGAAATGCTTGTAATTATACTTCAGTATACCATAGTAACATCTGACAAAAATATCTAAGAACACTGAAGCAGCAAACTTTGTGAAGACCAATACTTGTGCCATTCTCAAAACCTTTGTCCATGACTATGGAGCCAGTTTATCTCTGGATCATGCAATGCAGCTTCCAAACACTTGGGGTCGCTGGTTCACAGGAATATATGTACATGCCATGGAAGCTATGAGATTTTGTTTTTGGGTTTTTTTTTTTTGCATATGTGAGTTTGCATCAGTGAATCTGTAGGTTGGACTTATTTTTTGCCTTCTTGTAAGAGTTTGAAGAATAGAGGCAATTGGAGAGACCAATATTAGCATATTATGAGAGATTCTATTAGAATCTAAAATGGTAAGAAATCAGTTGGTGGAAAAAATCAACACAATCAAGTGTCTTGCACATACCCCCTTACATATCATTTCCAGATTATGGACTCCAGCTAAGTGTTAAAAATCTCTTTTGCTCAACAGGCTCAAACTTGTAAACTAAGTAGTAGGAATTTTATTGGTTTTGCATGAATGTAATGCAATGGATGAATGAGTAAGCAGCCCTGGCCCTTTAAGAACACGACCATCAAATGACAATGTGCAACAAAACTTATCCAGATGGATGACCAGTCCAGGCCTCTAATGTAGCATCCTCTGCAGGATGTTTAGAGTGTCTAATGAAGTACAGTGTTCACCCTTGGTAAATATGAGCAAATAATGCTGTGAAAAATTGTCTTTATTGTTTAACCCCAATATGTGTTCACTAACATCTCCTGAGTACAGTTATTCCACCCATGGGTTTGTTCAGTTATTTGGGGTTATACGGCCACATTTAGGACATGAACAATTACAGTTTTCAAATTGGAATTTTGACATGATCTAATTCTGCCCACACGCCTTATTTGGGCAATCTCTGAACACTGCCAATTTACCAATTCAAACCACATATTTTTTGAAAACTAGCCATATTCATGCACTACTTTTGCCACCAGCCTTTGCCAAATTTTGTGGTAGTATGGTTTGTGTGGTTTTGTACTTTAAGTATGAATTTCCATCTCCTGCGCACAGTGATACCACCCATGCATCCGGTTGTCAGATTGTTTGGGAGCTAAACGACCACATTTTGGAGGTGTACAATTTAGAATTTTGACATCTAGTCACCCTGCATCTATGTCCTATTTGGGACATCTTTGAAGCTGTCCTCTTCAATTTCCCCCATGAAACAATATATTTTTCAAAACAAAACAGCTCAGGGTATTTCAGATCCTAGTATTTTACCTCTCCACTAATTCTACCACCAGCTTTTGTCAATGTTGTTGGTAGTAATTTGTGTGTGTTTTTTACACAGATTCTACTTCAGGTATCATACTTGCAGCTGTTTTCCATGTTGATGAATGCCTCGATATTGAAGTATTACAGCAACACCATTTGGTTAAACCTGTTTAACCCCATGACGTACCAGGCACGTCAATTTTTGTTAAGGGAATGCATTTCTGTGACATGCCTGGCAAGTCAGTTGTCGCAAGGGGTTGAACGTATATTCTGTAAGAAGTAAATAATTGGCACTATATAAATAAAAATAATAATGTATACCTTTATCTGCATAGCACTCCTGACAATGTGCATCCATAAGTGTTTACAACAAGTACAGGCATACCCCGTTATTTAAGCAAGATAGGCTGCTGCCTATTGCTCCAAGTCGCTGTTGACTCTCCTAAGCGTAGCACATGTAAAGGGAGGGGAATCTGAAACATAGCTGGCTTTGGTTTAACCTTACTACAGGCTTATACAATATCAGTTCTTCACCCATCAAAACAACCATCTATGCTAATGTCTTAGACTTAGGAGGGCTGGCTCATTTTGGCCTGGGGCAAGTGAAAAATATTTCTCCAAGTTCCTGTGTCCACCAGCACTCTTGAATTGACACACACTTAGTCACATATATCAACTTGACTTGCATGTAGATTGTCTTCCAAGCTCCTGCCTCATAGAGCTTGCAGGTCTGATTTGGATGTATCCTATTGAAGAATTTGGGCGCCCCCTTTAACCACACAGAGAACGAAATATAGGCAAAACTATTTCATAACACACTTGATATATATATTTTATATAAACTTTAATTCAAATGATTAATACATTGATAGATAAAAGATTGTCAATAAAATAAAATAAAAATGTATATTTTTATGTCTGCTTATATGTCAGTTAATCAAAACAGCAATTTTTTACAGATTTGCAATTCTGCATATATCGTGTTTTGGATGTTATGGATTTATGGTTATCATTTTGCACTCCTTGTTTTTTCCAGCAGTTGTTTGTGATATCATGTAATTGGTCCTTTTTTATCTGTAAACTTGTGGTATTTTATGTCTTTGTTATTATATGGTGTGTCGCCTTAAGCTGGCAAACGGTTGTGGGTGCTGCAGCTGACTATGCTTAATATTAACCTAAAGGTGGGTTTTCATTCTGGTGTATGTTGACACAAGTAGGTCCTGTAATGATGATTCAAATTCCATGGGGTATTATCTAAGACATTCTCAGGACCAACATGGCTTTGGTGGCAAAAGACATATTATAGACGTATGTCTGTATTCTCTCAACGCACTGTGAAGTGGATGATTTGAGTAGCCAAACAATCTCCAAGGATCACAGCTGGAGAATTGCAGAAGCTGGGGTCAGAAAGTCTCCAAAGCTACAATCAGACGTCACCTACATCATCACAAGTTGTTTGGAAGGGTTTCAAGAAAAAAGCCTCTGCTCTCATCCAAAAACATGGGATATGTGGCGAATTGTGGACATATTGTTGTTATAGCAAAATACAGTGGCGAGAACCTCTATCCAAAGACTTTGTACACTACAGATATATGTGCCCATGACTTTGCTACTAATTTTAACCCCTTCAATCCAGTGGTGGGATTCAATTTTTTTAGTAACCACTTCCGAGATTTCATACTAAAAAATAAAAACCTCACACACACACTCAGGCAGTCTCTTTCACACACACACACACACACACACACACTCAGGCAGTCTCTCTCACACACAAACACACACAGGCAGTCTCTCACACACCCACAGACTCAAGCACTCTCTCACACACACACAGACTCAGGCAGTCTCTCTAACACACAGAGACTCAGGCAGTCCCTCACACACACAGAGACTCAAGCAGTCTCTCTCACAGAGACACAGGCAGTCTCATACACTCACACAGGCAGTCTCTCTCACATACACACAAACTCAGGCAGTCTCACACACACACAGACTCAGGCAGTCTCTCTCACACAGAGACTTAGGCAGTCTCTCACACACGCACACAGACTCGGGCAGTCTCTCACACACGTACACAGACTCAGGCAGTCTCTCACACACGCACACAGACTCAGGCAGTCTCTCTCACACAAACACACAGATTCAGGCAGTCCCAGTCTCTCACACACACGCACACAGAGACTCAGGCAGTCTCTCTCTCTCTCTCACACACACACGCACACAGAGATGCAGGCAGTCTCTCTCTCTCACACATGCACACAGAGACTCAGGCAGTCTCTCTCTCACACACGCACACAGAGACTCAGGCAGTCTCTCTCTCACACACGCACACAGAGAGTCAGGCAATCTCTCTCTCTCAAACATGCACACAGAGACTCAGACAGTCTCTCTCTCACACATATGCACACAGAGACTAAGGCAGTCTCTCTTACACACAGAGACTCAGACAGTCACACATAAATAAGTAAAATCTACTGTAAAAATGCACTTTGAACAATTTCAATATATATATATATATGAAAAGCAGTTAATCAAAGTGTTCAATAGAAGTCTGGAAAAAGTATGCACTGGTGCTTTTTAGATAATTGATTGTGAATTGTTTATGTGACAAATGCTAAATTAAAATATAATAAAACAGAGAACCACTAAATATTTTTGTAAATCTACTTCTTGAAAACAAGGTGAAAACTGAAAGAAACACTTTGACTCAAATTGGTATATGCCGTTTTCACCTTTTTTTTAAAAAAAGTATTTTTTTTTACAAATCTATGATGCCTCCTTTGATGTTTTATCAATTGCATTTGTCACATTAAAAAAATCTCAAGCAATCATCTAAAAAGCACCAGTGCTTAATTAACTCTGTCCCCAGTTTCCCATAGGCATCTTTGTCACTAAGTAGCTTCCCATAGTCCCATGTTTAGTGACAAAGATGCCTATGGGAAAATGGGGACATCACCCATAGCCATCTTTGTCCCAGCCTCCCACTGCCAAGCATGCCCCCAGTTACTTCAACTTACCTGACTGAAGACCCCGATGTGCACTCTGTTGGATTCCCGCTGTCAAACATCTGTGTGATGCAGACAACACACCTGCTGCTGCCGGCGGCTCTGCCCACCCACCCTCCTTTCTGAACAGGACCTGCAGTGCCGTGGGGGATCTGGATCGTAAACCCAATTATAGGCTGCACAACCACTTTAAGGGGGGGGGTGCGGCCTATAATAGGGTAATTAAGAAACGGTTCACGCGAACTGATCAATCTGAAACCCACCACTGCTTCAATCCCTGTGGTTTTTGGTACCTCAAGTCCCGGAGCAATTTTGCCATTTTTGCGCTATGTCGGTTCAGTGATTACCGTATTTGCTCGATTATAAGACGACCCTGATTATAAGACGACCCCCCAAAATCTGAATATTAACTTAGGAAAAAAGAAAAAGCCTGAATATAAGACGACCCTAAAGGAAAAAAGTTTTACCAGTAAATGTTAAGTCATGTAAACTATTTTTTTTAATAAAAGCTATGATTGAGAAAAATATTTTTTTTGTTTTTATTTCCTTGTATTTTCCAACCTGTCCCCCAGTTACGCACATCTGCCCCCAGGCTTGCCACACCAATATGGCACTGTGGCCCATGATATGCCTTTTAACCCTCTATATGCCACTGTGCCCCATGGTATGCCTTTTGACCCCCTATGTGCCACTCTGCCTCCAGAAATGCCTTATACCCCTATATCCCATTCTGGCATTTAGGGGGTTAAAATGCATATTATGGGGCAGAGTGGCATATAGGGAGGTATAAGGCATTTCAGGAGGCAGAGTGGCATTAAGGGAGTTAAAAGGCATTGTATAGAGCACTCTGCCTCCAGAATTGCCTTATACCCCTATATGCCACTCTGGCATTTAGGGGGTTAAAAGGCATATTATGGGGCAGAGTGCTCTATTAAATGCCCCCTTAACGCCACTCTGGCTCCTGAAATGCCTTATACCTCCCTATATGCCCCATAATATGCCTTTTAAGTGCCAGAGTGGCATTTAGGGGTATAAGGCATTCCAGAAATGCCCTATGCCCCCATTTAACACACACACACACTTACCGGTGACTCCAATTTCCTGCTGTATTGCCGGGGCAGCGGGTTGACGTCTCCTTCCGCTGCAGCCGGAAGGAGGTGGAGTTGGCAGCGGGGTTTTAGAATGAGAAATTTAGTAAAAACTAGTGAAAATCAGAAAAAAAACACCCCTCTGAAATAGTCGCTCTGAATCCTCACAAAATTAGGTAAAGTGATAGAAAATCCCCTTCAAGTTTATCAATTCAGGTGTCCTGATTTCAGAAATACCTAATTTATATAGAGTTTCCATACTTTGCCAGGACTTATAGGAAACATACTGTAAGGTATACATTATTCGTAGAATTTTTATGCTTATGGCTTAACGGGTTTGGGGGTTGTGAACGGGGGCAGGAGGGTTATACTGAGTGTTGTGCTAGGGCAATGAGATGTAAGATATTTTAATTTTTTTTATTATTATCTTTCTTATATATATATATTTATTTATTTTTTTGTATTTTTTTTTAAATGGTTAGAGGTCCTCTTAGGGACCTCTTGAACATGTTATTAATGCCAGTGATGTCACAATGATATCACCTAGCTCACTTTATTGTTTTTTTTTAAATTTATTATTTATTGTATTATTTTGGTGATTTATTTATTTATTTAAAATCACTAACCTTTTTTTTTTCTTTGTTTCGTGTTTCAGCATGTGAGGAGGGGGAGAAACATGGTTTCTCACTCTCCTCCCTGCGATCCCCCTCCACCAATCACACTGTGATCTCTATGCAAGTCCCCACAGACTTGCATAGAGATCACAGTGCCCGTGCCTCACTGGAGTGACCGGATATCCCTGCAGACCTTGCAGGGGATATCTGGTCCTCCGATGACCTTCCGGGTGATGTCAGCAGTGACGCAACACAGAAGGGAATGTAATGCTGGCTTCTGCTGTCAGGGGGGAGTCCCCAGGGATGTGTCCCTGCCGCTGCAAGAAGGGCAGTCCATAGGGGATTCTTGGGATGCATTTTTTGGACGTACCAGTACGCCCATGGGGGACTCAAGGGGTTAAAAATGAAATGGATAACATGAGGTATAACATCCCTCCTCATGAAGCTAATTATACTGTACATCAACCTCTTGCTTTTTCACCAGCTGCTTGTCAAGTTACCCCTAGTGCGGTTTCTGATATCCCACTTCACCACCTGCAGACTTGACCCTGTTCATTTCTTTCACACACTTTTGGTATGAATTTACCACTCTTTATATATGTCACTGTCAAACAACACCCCAATATGTGTTCAGCAACAGCTCCCGAGTACAGTGATACCCCCATGCATGGGTTTGTTGGTTTGTTTGAGGACTGAAAGGCCACATTTGAGAAGTGTACATTCTTCATATTTGAATTTTGACATGTTGAAAATTATGCCCACATATCCTATTTGGGAGATCTTTGAAGCCAGTCAGTTTAATTTACCCCATCAAATCGTGGTTTTGAAAACTAGATACCCCAGGGTATATCCAGTGCTGATATTTTAACTCTTCCCATGAACACATTTTACCACCAGCCTTTATCAAAGTTTGCAGTAGTATTTTTTGGGTGTGTTTTTGCACACACACATTCTACACTAGGTATGAATTTACAGTTCTGGTATATGTCACAGCCAAACAACACCACAACATCTCCTGAGTACAGTGTAACCCCCATTCATGGGTTGGATTGTTTAGAGGCTAAAAGGCCACATTTGGGAAGTGTGCAATGTTCAAATTGGAATTTTGACACTTTTTCATCCTGTCCCCATGTGTTATTTGGGACATTTGGCCAATTCAATTTACCCCATCAAACCATATATGTATGAGTTTTTCGGTTTACTTTGAAGGCAAAAGGCCACCTTGCGAGGTGTGCGTTTTTTGGAAATTTGGACATCTGGTCAGTCTGTGCCCAAGTCCTATTTTCAAGATATCTTTGAAACCAGCCAATTCTATTAACCAAATCATAATTTTTTTAAAACTAGACACCTCATGGGCATTTAACATGCCAGTGGGGAATTATTTTTACATGTTACCAATTCTTTTTTTTTTTAACAATTTCTTTCCTTATTATAATTTTTTTTTTACTTTACTAATCATATTGAGATTAGAAGCCGGGCTGTATTGATCTGCATGGTTGAATGCAGCACCAGCATTCAACCTGGTGTTTTTGGTGTTGCTGAATGCCTTGCTAGCGAGGAATTTCGGTATTCATCGCCATGCAATATATGTGTTAGAGACTCTGCCAGAGACCCCAACTGAGCCACTCACCGGAGTACCCGCTAACCACTGGTGCTGAGTCTGGTGCCTCTTCTTCTGCTCCCTCCTCCACTGCTTCCCGAACGGCTGGTCCTGTGCGCACGCTCAAACAACTTTATTTGTCCCCGAGTGGACATGAAGGGGAATACGCTTGGTTGATGTTGCGCAAGTTTAAAACCCAGCACTGAGTATTACTCAGTGCTCCGTTATTGTACCATATTGAGCTCCTCCACTGCTTGCTGATTGTTTCACCTTGCTGATTTCTGTGAACCTGAGCCTCACTATCTGTCAGGAACTGGGTCAATACAGACAACTGTAATGACCCAGAGCGCCCAAAGATTGTGTTCAGGAGTTATTGTGCAGTAGCGGACAGGGCCTGGAGCAGGGTGACTGCACTCTCCCGGTGAGCATCTAGGATTGTGCGGCCACATACCAGGGCCCTGACATAGCAGCAGATGTTAACCAGAACAAAGCAGAACTTAGAGATATCCTGCAGGCACCCTGGAGCAGGCATGAAACATAGCATTATAACCTCACAATATGACATCTGGGGTTGTTCCCTGGATCATTGACCATGTCTCCTTTTATGAATCTTGTTCTTCACCCCTACCATTCTCTGTTAGTATTTCTCAGTGCTCAGCTTTTACTCTTCTCCATCTAGACCTCCTCCTTTCCCGAGACCCGCGGCCAACCCTCCTCCCGCTAGCAACACATGTGACACCTGGATCTAAGACAAGACCAAGGACTCAATGATGCATGGATTTAGTAGTAGTGCATACTGCCATAGAAATCTTATACTGCCAACCAGCAAGTGTCTTTTGAGAAAGGGTCTTCATTGCAGCAAGATACTTTGTCAAGGACTTTCAATGTTTTTACCAGCTGCAGAGTCAAGATGCACACATTACAAGATCACACACATCAATGCACACCTTTGGGAAACAAATGCAAAATATGCAAATGAAACCCAATGTGGCTCACCTGTAGCATAAGACAGGACATACAAAATTAAAAACAAGAAAATGGCATTCCAACATTATAAAAGCGAAGTATTAGCAGCAGCATTTATATAGTACAAATATGCCAACAAAGGCGGTTAAAATGGCAAAATTGGAAAATGAGAAACTGATTGCTATGGAGAGTAATTCCAAACTGTATGTAAATGCAAAAAGGTAAAAACAGAAACGTTTGACTCTTTGCTATCGGAAATTAAAAATTTGGTTAGAAACCAGATATTTTTAATATTTTTTTTCTTCTGTTTACACCAAGGAAGAACTGATGGCTGATCCCATGCTGGCTGATTTTATGAAACCGTTGCAACAAAAATGGGATTGGCTAACACAGGAAAAATACACTGTTCAGGTAGACAAGGCTCCAGGGACAGATGGTATTCACCCAAGGGTACTTAAGGAGCTAAACCTAATTCTGACCAGACCATTTTGGGGGATTTCTTTAATTCAGGTATAGTGCCAATAGACTGGCATAAGGCAGATGTGGTGCCCATATTTAAAAAGGGATCAAAATCTCAGCCAGGCAATTACAGGCCAGTGAGCTTGGCATCTGTAGTGGAAAAATTATTGTGTAGTGGGTTGCTAACGGCATACATTCAAGAATGCATCTAGGAGTGGCAGTAGATGTGATCTATTTGGACTTTGTTAAGGCATCTGATACAGTTCAACACTAAAGGTTATTGTAGAAATTGTCAGAAATAGGCTTAGGGGCAAATTTATCTACTTGGATTGGAAATTGGCTAAAAGATAGAATGCAAAGAGTGGTTATAAATGGGAAAACTGGACCAATTAATTAAGTGGAGTACCTCAGGGGTCTGTCCTGAATATGCGGTGCAATGCTAGATACCGGTCCTTAAAATTGAAATTATGGAACTAAAAAAGGTGTAAGGGCATTTGAAGATTCTAGGTATGATGAGAGACCAAAAAAGTTGCATCTATATACTCACTTTAGGGCCAATATAACAAGCTCTCCAGTGACCTGTTCATTAACAGAAATGCGCAAAAAAACTAAATAGACATCATCCTCTGAGACTGGAAGAGTAAAGATTTTATATACAACAAATGAAAGGAATTCTTTTCAATAAGGTCAATAAAGGTATGGAATTATTTGCCAAGAGAGGTGATCCTATCAAATGCAATGGGTCCCTTCAAAAAGAGTCTGGATGTTATTTTGGAAAAGTAGAACATACAGGGCTATAAGTTATAGAATATAACATATTCTAGAGCTTCAGATTGCCTTTGGGAGTCAGGAAGAAATGTAAGTCCCCTTCAGCGTGACATTTTGGACAAAGCTATGCTTCCAAGTGTGGGGAAGGCCCTTTTCTATTCCAGAATGACTGTGTCCCAGTACACAAAGCAAGGTCCATAAAGACATGGTTGGATGTGTTATTTTGTGGAAGAACTTGACTTGCCGCATAGAGTCCTGACCTCAACTCCAACGAACACCATTGGGATGAATTGGAACAGAGATTACAAGCCAACATCAGTGCCTGACCTCACAAATGCTCTACTGGATGAATGGGCACTAATTCCAACAGGAACACTCCAAACTCTTGTGGATTTTTTTTCCAAGAAGAGTGGATAGCTGCAAAGAGGGACCAACTACATATTAATGTCTAGGCATTTAGAATGCAACATCATAAAAGCTACTGTTGGTGTAATGATCAGGTGTCCTGATTTTGTCCATATAGTGTAGCTTAATCAGCGGGGTTGCCTTTTTTGTATTAAAAGCAGGAAGGATAGATAGAAGCGTTGAACTTGATGTACTTATGTCTTTTTCAACCTAAATTACTATGTAGTTAGTAACTGTGTTACTAACATGCAACACTATAAAGATATTAATAAACGTTCCACAAAAGCATAAACAGATAAACAGAAGCTGGCACCTTGTGATCCAGGGGGCAAGTAATACTGTCATTACTAACATACACACACATACACACACACTAATATACATACACTCATTCTTTGACACACACTTAACTTGTCTGGAGCCTGCTTTCAGAACTGCTCCACACTTTGCCAGGCATTTTTAGTGTGGGGTTGCATAACACCACGTGGGCTCACTGCACTCCCATCTACACAAGTAGATCTGCCCATGCTGCATTGGATCAGGTTGCCACCCTGTCTCTGGGACAGCCCTCCTGCAAAACAATATTCTATATTTCTATTTCTTTTTTACTTATCAACCTCTTTTTATAGTTTCTCACCAACCTTCCTTTTGAAGAATTAGACAGTATACAGATATTTGTATTGCAGAATAATATGTTTATTTTGTTGCTCGTTGGAATAGTAACCTCTTGTTATGCTTTGTGCCCTGGATCTACGGATATGTGTACATAAAAAATGTTGATAGTTTACCAAACTTTGTATATTTAATCTGTGTTTTGTTTTATTAAGGAGTATAAACCTCTATTGGTTTAGCTCTGTTTATGATAGTATTTCTGAAAGAGGACCAGCAGTTCAATATGAATCTCTACACCAAACAACATTCTTGATTCTGATATGCAATATTAATCTGTTGTTCAATGTTCTATTCTAAAAATAATTAACCTCAGTATACAGTTATTTATTCAGTTGCTAGCATCCTTTTCTAAAGATGAGAAAGTTTAATGTTCCAGATAGTTGTGTTTAAATATGCTGCATAAATATTATATTTATAAAATGTTTAAGACATGGTGGAATGCCTTGTAAACTAAAGTATGTATTCACACATGTACGAGACTGACGGAACAATCCATGAAACAAACATGCTTGATTTCTTTAGGCAATGAAGCATCTATTCTCCTCTTTAATGATTGTTGTGTCAATGGTCAAGGCCACATGCTCAATCTTTAAGGTCTTGTAAAAGTTAATCTATGTTAATTATTAAAGTGGAAATGGTGATAACATTTTCTACTGATAGATTGCTAGTGGATAAATGGGTACCTTGAGTTGCACTTTAAAGACTTAAGAGCTTGACATGCTATAGAAACAACTTTTCCAGAAAGTCACTGTTGGACATCGGGGTAAGATGTTGAAGGAAAACAAATGTTTCACTCATTACATACACTTTAGTTTACTGTATGTAAATATACTTTATGTCTAACTAAGAGAAATTACTAAATCTTTTTTAACTTTGGAAAGTTATTGTGATATATTCATAGATTTTTTCAAGATTGCACATTTAATATTTATTACAAATGCACAGAGGTCTGAGATAAATGTTTGATATAATGTTTATATGTTCTTGTTATATGTTGCGTCTTTTTTTGTTTTTGCTGCCATGACTTAATACATTTTTTTTATAATTGAAATTGGGCTTCCTGTGGTTCTTGTCCAAATCAGTGCTAACATTTTCTGTTGCGTTTAAATATGTTGCATAAATATACATATGTAAATAAATCGCAGGATGGACCCAGCTGTTTTGAAACATCACTTGTTTAATTATTGCTTTTACTAAACGCCTTCACATAATGCTTTCGCTAGAGACATTTTTATCTAGAGTCAATAGGGCACTGAAAGTTTCTGGATTTATGAAGGAAACACTAAGGGAAATAGCTACTGAAATGTACATTGACACTAATGATGGCATGATCAGATGCTTGAGTAGCATATTAATATGTAACTTTTATGACTGCATCAAAGAAACAAACACTTTACTGTCTGGTTGTCTAGAGCTAATGTATAGAAAAAAGAGGAATGGAGGCTTATACAAAAGCAGAACCGGGACACAGATCTAGGGATTCCAGATCATTAAAATATATAAAAGCAAAACACTGGTCATTTACGTATTCAAGGTTTTTAAATGTTTAAAAGCTCACATCATTTAAATAATAAGTAGTTTCAAACTGTTAATACAAACGGAATGCAGGGATCCAAGATCCCTTGTTATTTATTTACTTTTTATTATTTTCATTTCTCTAAATGATGCCAAAATGTATGAATTTCAGTTAAACCTTGTCCGCTACACATCGAGGTACATCCCTGTTATGTTACACCAATTTAATCAGCAACATCATGTTCTAATTTGAAACATACAGGTTCTAATTGTTACGAACAAAGAAATCCTCAATAAATAATGGGACCAATCGAGGCTGTTGGGAATCAATATGTGGTGTCCAGACGTATCTATTCAGAAGATTCTTTCAAAGACGACCACGCAAAGCTGCACAGATATCATAAAACCTTTTTTGATCATCTCCGTCTTTACTTCAGGTAAATAATACCCCTACTTGAGTTATTGTGATTCGAAGTACTGCATATGGAAATAGCAGTTGAGCAGCTGAAATTAATTAATAATTAATTAGGTCAATGGCCCCTTCACAAATAGATTTAATATGTGTCCTATCATCATGAATTTGTTGGGATAATTCATTTTGTATGTATGATTGTACTTTGTATAATTGTACAGTTCATTATGTTCTGTTGCCAATATTTGTGTATCTAAGGTATATTTCTAATTATTATATAATCAGTTGTTTTTGTGTATAGATATGATGTTTAATTTATAGTTACGAGTGTAAGCATTAAAAAATAATTAATAATCAATTGACAATAAAGTAATCCTATATGATCCTATGTGACCATATCAGTTCTTCCCCCATCAAAACAACTACCTGTGCTTTTGCCTTAGACTTAGGAGGGCTGGCTCATTTTAACCTGGGGGCAAGTAAAGTACATTTCCCCAGTTCCTGCCCCCACCAATACAAATCAACTTGACTTGCATGTAGATTGTCTTTTAAGCTTCCGCCTCGTAGACCATGTCTGATTTGGATGGATTCCGTTAAGGAATTTGGGTGCACCCATGGGGTAATTGCCCCCATTGCAAGCCACCCCCTGCATATATCTGTGCCTTACAAATGCAAAGAGTTTCACAATACGCAGAGAAGAGCAAAACAGCAATATTTTATGGATTTGCAAATCTGCACATTTGGATTTTATGGATTTATGATTATCCTTTTACACTCCTTGTTTTTTTCCATGAGTTATTTGTAATATCATGTAATTGGTCTTTTTTTTTATCTTGAATCTTTCTTGTGTTTTACGTCCTTGTTGTTATATGGTATGTCTCCAAACCTGACAATTTAAGATGGCAAATTGCTGTGGGTGCTGCAATACAAATTTGCTGAAGCTTACCTGACTATGCTGAGCATTAACCTAAAGGGGGGGTTTCATTCCTGCCTACATTGACACAAGTAGGTCTTGTAATGATGATTCAAATTCCATTGGTTATTAGCTAAGACATTCGCAGGACCAACTTGGTTTTTGTCCTATTTGCCTTAGTTTATCAGTGCTGGTAGACATATGGTATTATATAGGCCGAATTTATATTATTGCATAAAAACAGGTTATTTGCTTTGTTTTATTTTAGTTGTTCAGCAGAGAAGGCAAAGAAAATTGCCCTGACATTTTTTCCCATCGCTTCATGGCTTCCCATGTATCAAATAAAAGAATGGCTATTCGGTGATATTGTTTCTGGGATCAGCACCGGCCTTGTAGCAGTTTTGCAGGGTAAATCATTGCTTATAACACAAAACTAGTTGTAGCATAACCATTATTTTGTTATGTTGTTTTTATTTTCACTTGAAAAAGGCAGGTTAAATATATCAGAATCTTCAGAGTCAATCCACTCCAGGTTTTTGTGAAGGCATGAGTCCTTAAGGCCTTAATTTAAAATGTTAAAAGAAGTTTGTTAAATGTCTGGCTACCATTATGTGGCAAACTTATCAAAAAAGCAGTGAGTGCTTTTGAAACATATGTCAAGCATTCCCTGAAAAATAAATAATGAGGAAAATTTTACATGATTAAACAACTATTTCTTGAACGGGTTCGGGTGTTAAACAGTACAAGGAATTATGTTTCTTATGCAACATTTGTTATAAAAGGATTTTATTTATCAAAGTAGGTGGAACAGTACCTTTAATGTTAGGTTTATATAGACACACAAAAAGCACTAGTTAAATAAAAATACATTGTGTTATTTATTTTACAGTTGAGCATGTTAATTAGGTTTACAAAAGCCTGTGTATGATGTGAGTGTGACGTTTAAATTTTTCTTTTCGTAGGTCTGGCATTTGCGCTCCTAGTAAATGTTACTCCTGGGTATGGACTTTATGCAGCTTTTTTCCCAGTCATTATTTATTTTTTCTTTGGCACATCTAGGCATATATCAGTAGGTAAGTTTTCTCCTTCTACACATCACACATAAGGTTCACCTTCCCAAAAGTTTCTCTTGATGTAGCATTATAGTAAAATAAGGGACACAAACTATTTTATATTGATGAACCGTGTCATATCATGGAACTGCAGATAACTTTCCAAAAACACTATGACTGAGTTAAATAATGAAAACAGGCTCTACAAATTGTATCAATTCGTATTGTTCATAAGAATAAAGAAACTTTACTTGCATTGTAGGATATTTTCATCTTTAGAGTTCTCACACTGTGTAAGAGAATCTACATAAATATCAAGTTGTGTAAAGATTATTTTGTATCATTCTTCTGCATGGGTCAAGTAGGATTCTCATGTTTTTCATGTATATCTTTTTTTTCAGGCCCCTTTCCTGTGTTAAGTTTAATGGTTGGTACTGCTGTTCTCAGGTTAGCTCCTGGCGACCCTACAAATAATAGTACAGAGGCAATAACAGCATTAAATAATGAGCGAGTTGCCATAGCGGCATCTGTTACTGTGCTTGCCGGAATCTTCCAGGTCAGTTTCTAAAAAAATATATATTGGCGATCATTGTTGCTTATTGTACCTTAATGTTCTTGTGCATTCTCACCCGACACAAAGCTCTCAAAGTTAAGTTTATTGCAAAATATGTTTAATTATGACATGCCAATCAATGTGATGTGCTGTTGCGGGACACAATGGCAATTAAAACTAAGGACAGCTTTGTTTCTTATTGTCTCCTAGTTGGCCCTGGGGCTGCTACAAGTTGGATTTATAGTGATCTATTTATCAGACTCTTTGATTAGTGGTTTTACAACAGCAGCTGCCATTCATGTTTTAATATCTCAGCTGAAATTTATCCTCGGGCTATCAATTGATGCATATAGTGGACCCTTGTCCTTGTTTTATGTAAGTATATTTATTGATTATTATTATTATCTTTTTTTATATAGCGACAACAATTTATGCAGCGCTTCATACAATACATATATATTCAAGGGGTATGAAAAGACTAGAGTTGACAGACTAAGACAAACCGATACATTAGGCGGAGAGGGCCCTGCTCGCAAGCTTACAATCTTGAGATATATTCGCACTGTCCTCTAAATAATATACTTTTTTCCCTGCACCTAGGAATAATTACATTTTGTGTCAGTGATTCTGTCATCGCTGACATAATGTAGTTATGAAATTCAAGCATGCAATATAGTATAATAAAAAAATAAATCATTTATTATATAAGCCTGGGCACATTTTATAGCTACTTCTCGTCTGCTTCACGATAGAAGAATGCATACAAGTAGACACTCTGGCTTCTGTTACAGCCATGAGCTTTACCATGGAATTTTCTGTCATGCTTAGCAGGAAGCTGTCCTTTCACAGTCGCAGCTCCTCTATGATTGGATGATTGCATCTTTTCTTTAAGGCCTGCCAAGTGTGACTGATATTTCCCATGGTTAAAATTATATAGAAATTATTATGTAAGTATTATGTAACATACATAATAATTGGTAAGACCGGGACAAAAATAGTATCAATTAAACATATAATATAACAGTGTCATTGATATTAAATCTCCCATACATTTCTGAAAACCATTGAAAGTTTCACTTTAATGTCGACGTTACTGTTGTAACATTTCATGATTGCCTTTTTATTTATTTTTTAATCTTTGACTTTTTCTTTGAACCTAAGCACTTAACCAGAAAATCAGTTAACTTTTTGACTTTTGTAACCAGAACATCAGTTAACTTATTGATTTTCAAGTTTATAAATATTGATTTTGTTTTACAGACTTTAAGAGATATTTTTACAAACATTACGGAAACAAACATTGCTGATCTTGTTACGTCGATAATCATTATGGTTGTAGTGTTTGCTGTAAAAGAAATCAATGACCGTTTTAAAGCAAAGATACCTGTACCAATCCCTATTGAAGTTATAATGGTAAGTAATCATCCAATTCAATCAAATTATAAATACTTTTAATAATACAACAGCCTCAATTTGCCATTACAACATGTAGCAACATCTGTAAAAACAGTATAAGCAAATATTCTTAATACTGCCTTTTTGTTGCATGAAGTAGATTGTACCCTATTGCATTGGGTTTTTTACTCAAGCAAACAAAATCCACAAAATAACTGTCAAAATAAGGCAAGAAGAACAATACAGTGTAATATAAACATTTTAATTGATGCATAATTATAAGTATGATTAACATGTTTCATATTAATTAAGCCTTCCACCCATACCTGGGAACTCTTCGGTTGCCAGAAGCTAGCCCAGCCACATATACTGTATGTCCTATATGTCTGTAACTAACAGTACAGTTTACTTTTCTTGCACTTTGGATTTGTCACTCGGTGGGCTAAATGACAGATATTTGTATATTTACAATTTAGAACTATTACTCAAAAAAAATAATTTATCTCTCCTTATTCCCTAGACTGTCATAGCAACTGGAGTTTCATATGCTTTTAACTTCCAAAATAAATATGGTGTTGACATTGTTGGGACACTAGAAAAAGGGTAAGAATATATTTTGTAATTTACAATCCATCTCTTTATTTGGTTATACCAATTGTAAGACACATACATATACAGAACCACAAACAGACACAAAGCTTTAATAGTCATATGTAATAGTTAACTGTAGCCTCTGTCATCTATAATCAAATTGTTGTTTATTCCATTACATTGCCAGAATACAAAATGACTAATATATATATATATATATATAATAATATATTTTGCATGCTGCTGATCACCACATATATTATTATTATTTATTTATTAAGCACCAACAAATTACGCAGCGCTGTACAGTTTAAATGGGGCAGTTAAATTATTATTAACATTAGTACATACAGACACATCAGGAGATAAGAACCCTGCCCGTGAGCTTGTCATCTAGCCTAATGGTACTTTTATACAAAGTTCCAGAACGGAATGGTGGGCTTTTGAGGCCAAGCCCCCCCCCACCCGTGGTGAAAAGAGGGAGTAGTGGCTCTATTGTAGCCATAATTAGGGGTAAGTGGTTTCAGCAGCATGAAAAGAGGATATATAAATAATAAAAAAAAAATGTATAGTGTTGCCCTTCTGTATGTGGGCTGTATAGCTGAGTAACTAATTCCCTTCTCTGAGTTTATACATCCATACTGCGGAAGAGCATTTTCTATGTGCTGCTCAACAACATGTATGATATATGTGCCCTGAAAAAAAAATGGCTGATGCGGTACCTGTTTTATATATAGAATGCTGCCGCTGTGCCTTTTAGACATCTAGCTTTTTATATTCCACCCTGGATATACCCAATTTAATAAATACATATATTCTTGTGTAATTTTAATTTTTTATTCTGTGACAATCAACACTTGAGACTATTATTATTTATTCCAACACGTATAAACAAGTTCTAAGTATCAGAGACAGTTTTAGATATAGTTTATATATAGTTCCAGCTAATATTTGAATCAGTATTTTACAGTATGTTTATAGCTCTGATAACATGTCTCTGTTGCTGGTTCTATCAATCACTAGCCACCCATACTTGTCTGTGTGACACAGTTCACTCTTGTTTGTACAGATTTCAGCCTCCAGCAGCACCAAGATTATCAGTATTTCAGGAATGTATAGCTGATGGATTCTCCATTGGAATCGTAGGATTTGCTATCGGGTTTTCTGTAGCAAAAGTTTATTCTATAAAACATGACTATGTTATTGACGGCAATCAGGTAAGTTAATAGGCTCTGTACAAGAGCTATAGGTCAGTTTTTGTAGAGGCCGATAACAAAGAGTCCGATTATATGATCAATGATTCCTATGAGCCACCTTCAAAACTCTAAAATTTGAAAAAAGTTGACAGATCAATAGAATGATCAAGGGCATGATAGGCCTAATGCTGAATACTGCTCTTGTAGAATGGTATGTTTAAATGGATTCTAACAATATTTAGAGATATTTTTTGTGGATGTCATTACATCATTTTGTATGTGATATTTAATTTGAATTATTTGGCTCATAAACTCAGATAAATATTTATAGATGAGCCACTTTATATGCAAACCTTTTTCTTCAGATATTGACACAAAATCATGTAAAGATTGCCCTAGTGTGTGAGCATCTGTTTTTTGTCTGGATATGTTAGTATGTGTGTGTCCTGTTATGTTTGTGAGTGGGTATTTTAGTGTGTGAACATATGTATTTGGTGATGTTTGTATGTTAGTGTGTGACTGGTTGCATTAGTTGAAGTACCTGAGTATGTTTGTGAACATGTCTGGGTGTGTATGTTAGTGTTAAGTGTCTGTGTGTATAGGTGTCTAGTTCTGTTGGTGTCAGTGTTTGGGTGTGTGTTAATGTGAGTGCCCCTCCCGAGGTTAGGCTTTGGATCCCCCATTGATGCTTGCAACATCTCTGTGAACCCCTGTGAACCCTCTGTGACAATGGACAGGTCTGTCCTTCAATTTCAGGACTGACCTTGCCGTTCTGAGGCACAATGTCACAATGCATGTAATACAAAGATGTTACACGGGACACTCTCTGATTCATTCTGAATAATGTCTTGCAGGAACTAGTGGCTTTTGGACTAAGCAACATATTTGGAGGTTGCTTTAAAGGCTTTGCTGCAAGTACATCATTGTCAAGGTCAGCTGTCCAGGAGAGCACAGGAGGAAAAACTCAGGTAATTACATTATAAATGAATTTATTTACAAAGCCCCAAAAGGTTTCATAGTTCTATTGCAATTATGGCAGAATACAAAATTAACAATATACAAATTAATAATACTATGAACTAAAATTAGACAAACGGTTAAAGAATGAAGATAAGGCTTTGATCTAGCTAGCGTGCAGTCTATTATGTTATAAATGACCTGCCTATATGTCAATAAACATTCCTTTAAAGTGATGAAGGTAAAGAAAGAGTAAGAAAACAATACCATTAACCTTTATATAAAGAGCAGTTTATCCATACGACTTACATATCAGTGGAGACGCTGCTAAAAAGTCAATATCCTTCTAAATGAAAGCAGATAAGTAAAAACTGTAAAGAGCTGATTGCCAGTTGAGGTGCTTAGTGAGGAGGCACTGGCTGAGGTCAGGACTGCTGTCTTCTGTGGCATTAGACTTCTGCTGTAAATGAAACATCAGACTACATCAGGCTCATATATATATATATATATATATATATATATATATATATATATATATATAGTACCTGAAAGCCAAGGTAAGTATCCAAATGAGGAGGCATAAGATCAATCAGGGTCAGAGACAATGTAAAAGCCTGAATCGAAAACCAAAAATCAGAGAATACGCAATGCAATCAAATTCCACATCCACAGAATCAACAAACCAGGCTAGGAACTGCAATTCTCTAGCAAAGAGGTTGGGAGCATGCACAGGTTATATAGGCCCTTGACTGGGAGAATGAGAGACACATGTGACTGGAGAATATGTCTATGGAGAGGCAGAGAGTCCAGCAACCGAAATGCCATTTGGTGGCATAAAGGTTAGGTGTTATACCTAAAATATGCAAGGTTTGTTTTCTTGAAACTTCCATGGCTCTTTAAAGGATATTTAAGTTTAAAACCAAGAACTAGTAGCAATCTTAGCTGTCTTCTACCAAACAAAACTGGGAAGTTAGAAGTATTGGCAAGAAAAATATGATCTAATTAGTATCACAGAAACATGGTGGAACTTACAAGACAGTAAGTTTAATTAAATGAGAGCCAGGCAAAATACAAAAGGGTTACGGCATGTCTGGGAATGCTGGTGATATTAATAAACTATATTAGTATTTAGTTAAAACTGAAATTTATTAAACATTTTGTAAAATATGTTTTATTTTTACAGGTTGCTGGTCTCTTATCAGCTATAATTGTTATGATTGTCACTTTGGCTATAGGATTTCTACTTGAACCTCTACAAAAGGTACTAATTTATTTCAGCTTTACAGTGAGGGATCCCTATTAACACCGATCAACCATAACTTTATGACCAACTGCCTAATATTGTGTAGGCCCCCTTTGGACGCCAAAACAGCCCTGACCCGTCAAGGGCATGGATTCCACTAGAACTCTTAATGTGTGCTATGGTTTCTGGCACCAAGGTGTTAGCAGCAGATCCATTAAGTCCTGTAAATTGGAAGGTGGGGCCTCCATGGATGCATGCACACCTGGCCATCCACGTTATGTAAAAGAACACATGATTCATCACACCAGGGCCACCCTCTTCCATTGCTCAGTCATCTAGTGCTTATGCTTGCGTGCCCACTCTAGGCACTTTTGGCAGTAAAGAGGGGTCACGGTGACTGATCTGCGGCTACGCAGCCCCATACTCAATGTCCTGTGATGTACTGAGTGTTCTGACACCTTTCTATCAGAACCAGCATTAACTTTTGCAGCAATTTCAGCTATAGTTGCTCACCTGTTGGATTTGACCACAGGGGCCAGCCTTTGCCCTCCACGTGCATGGAGGCCCTGTAACCTTTGCATTGCTTTTCCTTCCTTCCTTGGACCATTTTTTATAGGTACTGACCACTGCAGACCAGGAACACCAAACAAGAGCTGCAGTTTTGGAGATGCTCTGACCAGCCATCTAGCCATCACAATTTGGCCCTTAACAAAGTTGTTCAGATCCTTACACTTGCATTTTTCATGCTTCTAACACATCGACTTTGAGGACGAAATGTTCACTTGCTGCTTAATATATCCCAACATACCTGGGAACTCTCTGGGTTTGACCCGGAGATCTCTGGGTGAAGCACCGCTTCTCTGGTTCTCTGGGTCAAGACCCGAATCCTCTGGGTCGCCTTTTTTGCCTTTAAATGGGGGTGTTTCCCGATGCCAGACGGACCGCCCACTGATGGCACAGGACCGCCCTGCTGACATCAGTGGGCAGTCCTGGCAGCATCCTGCAAGGGAAGGCTCCGGGTAGCCGTAGTAAAGAAGTTCCCAGGTATATATCCCACCCACTAACAGGTGCAATGATAACAAGATTTTCTGTATTATTCACTTCGCCTGTCAGTGGTCAGAATGTTATGGTTGATTGGTGCATGTACAGAGTATAATTTGACCTTACAGTACAACCATAAATGTTGTAACAAAAAACGTGTTCCAAAAATGTCATCTTTGCACGCTATAAAAACTGACTCAAATGGTAAAAAGCCAGAGTGTATTCCAAAACATTCCTACAAAATAACATTGTGCAGGTATATCAATACATGGGAACTTTAAAGTGCAGTCTATTCTACTCTGGGAGTTGATTAGACACATAAGGGGTTGAGTTAGTCACGCATATGGACTGGGCTAACCTCAGAGGGACTCGGGCTTGAATTAAGCCGGAAGCAGGCAGGCAGCGGGAAAATGCCACTCCCCTTTCCAGAGAAAGTATTCACTCAGGTCATTCCCAGAGAGTTCCCAGGTATGTGTAAAGCCCTTGCATAACCATAAACTGAGTCACATTCAAGGCTCAGGACACACAATTTCCTACCAAGCGGCAGAGAAAGTAGAGCATAATATAAGCAAGCAAAAATATACTGTTTAATAAACATACAATATAACTTTCTTTTCTTCTTCATTTAGTCTGTTCTGGCAGCGTTAGTCGTTATCAATTTGAAAGGAATGCTAATGCAGTTTAATGAAATTCCAAACTTATTCCGGAAAGATAAATATGATTGCGTAAGTAAAGCTATACATTTTTATACTTTAGACTATGGTTGTATGTGGTTACAAGAGTTTATTATAGTAATTTGAGAAATGCACTAGACAGTAGACACCTCACCAAAGAGTGCATTATGTCATTCTGGTATGGGAGAGCTGACTTATAAGATCTCCAGTGACAAGATGTCATTGTTTAAACATAAACATATAAGCTCTTTAAGCACTGCTCTTACAACTAGATTACAAATTCCATTCAATTCTGAAGAAAGAGCCACCGGTCCTCACAGATGCCTACAAGAACCCAGAAAAAGAAGAGGAGAAAGCTTTTCAGCTTGGTGCCCTTACAACATTGCTCTGGTTCACCTTGTTCCACTTCTGACATTATATCTCAAGCCTTTGGACACATTAGCAAAAAGCATCTATTCTTTGTACTACAAGAACACTGCTGCATTTGTATAAGGGCAGAGAATGTTATATGTTTCTCCACACACATACTGTTTCTAAAACATATTAAAAGAACAATCGTTTTGCCCTACTGGGTTGAGACAAATATATTATATTGATGTGCTTGTTTTATACAGTGTGCTGTGGGATGTTAAGCCTGTACTTATGTGACCTTCGGTTAAACTAATTTTCTTTACTGGTGTTTTCAAAAAGCTGCGGCATCATAAACGGTGCAATGTCCAATGACCATGAACAACATTGTACGTTTCATTCAAATGTAAAATGATGTACTTAACTTGGAACTCTTTAGCTGTTTGCCAAAAAAAAAAAACCTCCTGGTTAACGTAATAATGCCCTGTTGTTTTGCAGAGCGAGTTCACAAAAGACCAAAGTACCATCATAATTATAGCAATAAAAAGGGAGTTTACACAGTTTCTTAATCTCTCAATTACCCTTTCCAGATAATTTAGATAGTAAATTCAGTAAAATTAATACAAGCACATGCGCTCATTACAACATTTACTGTCAGAAGTCCTACAATGGCAGTAGCTCACCAATATAATCATATATAAATATGATATGGATTATTACAGTAATTGTGAACTTTGATTAAAGGGGCATTTTATACCCCATCCCTGGGTTTATATTTTAAACAGACTGTATGTTTTAACGAAAGATTATTTCTGAAAACAATTATGTCCCAAATCCTTAATTTTATAATTCAGTGTATGCAATGAACCCAGGCAATGGTGGTTGTAGATTAATTTAAGCAATGTGCATGTTAGAAACAGACATTGGAATCACGTGTACCACAGAAGCAGCCATCTTAACATGTCATTGCTCAGCTGTTAATTGGTTCAGGCAGCTTTCTAAGTTGAAGTGAAGTTTAGTAAATAAGAAATCGATGAGAACAGGAAACCAATTAGGTGTGTTAGTTGTTACTTTTATAACAAATAAAATTAAAATTTAACTTTTATTGAAATTTAAAATGATAAAATAATAAAACAAAAAATAGAAGGATGGAACCACCAAGTTAAAAATTAGGTAGAGACGAGGGCAATAAAAGTGGGAATGGAGATTAGCCACTTACTATCCTCATCCCTCACCCCGCCTACCTAAAAGCAGATAGCTACTAGAAAGACTCTAGTTCTAGACCCATTGGTATTCAGTTATTGCTATCGAACATTGTAGTGAGGTATACTTCAGCTATAGCTATACTTAGCTATAGTGTGGCGCCTCTTTACTAGCAAGTAGAAAGAACAAAAATTTCACCATCTTCATCAGGGTTTTGGTCCCCCCATTTTAAATGATTTAATACATGTTACATGTTATAGTTATTTTTGTGGATCCAATGCCAACTCCTGGACACATTGGGAGGCCTTTTCTGTTTTTTTTCACACTTTTGATACAGGTCTCAGCTTCCATGAAATAAACTAGATTAAATATTAACAATGCTATTTCACTGATTGAAACAAATAACACACATGTTTTATAAAATAAATCTAGTTATGCCAAAAAGCTCTAAAAGCAACAGTTCCGCTGTGTGTTCACGAAAATGTGTTTAAAATAAGATAAGTGTAATGCCCTGTGAACGCGCAGTTAAACCTATTACTTTCCATGTCTTACATGTCTTTCCATGGATTACATGTCTTTAACAATGCAAGGTTTAGGCTAGGTTTCCACTTGGGTTTTTGTCCGGCGTTTTTTTCTTGATGAAAAACGCCAGGAAAACTGCCAAGAAAACTGCCAAGAAAACTGCCACTGCATTTACCTGCGTTTTGGCGTTTTTTCTGCAGTTTTTTCTGGCGTTTTAGCCTTTCTGTGGAAATTGCTTTTTTTGACCTTAGGCAGTTTTTCCAGCCTTTACAAGTTAGAAGTTTCACCCAGCTAAAAGGGATTAGGATAAATGGCAAGTATCTGCCCTCTCCTGATGTCATTTACTTGGTAGACCCTTTTGTCTCTTTTCTGTGGTTTGTAAGGCATGCTTTTTTTCGAATGTCTGCTCCTCTGGGAAGATTGGCCCCAAATGATGGTGCAAATTGTTTGCTGTTGCTTTTGGCACGCAGGATCCAGTCGCGTATGTTTGTTTGTAATGGCATGTTTGTTCCAAATGGTGTAAAATTCAATATGAACCAGTCCAGGACTTTGTTTTGTGTGAAACTGTTTGTTTTCAGCCTATTTCTCGTAGGACACACAGATACTGGGTCCATCCTCTGCATTGTAACTGTGGAAAAAACGCCATAAAAAACGCCAAGGCAATAAACCCACATGGCTTTTTCATGGCGTTTTTTCTCTCCCATAGACTTCTATTGGAGAAAAAACGCCAAGATTTCTTGCAAAAAACGCCAGAGTGTCAACATGCTGCGATTTTGAAAAACTGCCACAGAGCCCAAAAAAGCAGAAAAACGCCAAAGAGGACTGAAAAAACGCCAAACAGAAAAACGCCAAGTGGAAATGGCATTTTGCGATTTCCTATTGAATTACAGCTAACATCTGGCTGCAGCCGTTTTTCACAAAAAAAACGCCAGGTGGCGCTATTGGCGTTTTTATGGGCGTTTTTAGCAAAAAAAACCCAAATGGAAACCTAGCCTAAGGCTCAACTCATCCTTCCTTCCAGCAGAAGCACACACGGTCAGGCCATTATGATAAATGGGTAAATGCTTAGTTCACCTGTAGATTTCTAGTTTAGTGAATGCCCCCCATCAGTATATTAATTTAGCCCTAAAAGGTAAAACTGTGTTTTGGCTACAAGTGACAAGTATGGATGCTTTAGTATTCATTTTTAGCTTTAAATCTTAAGTTAGATTGCTCATAATTTGTTCCTTTTGACCTTCACAGGTAGTGTGGGTGGTTACATTTTTGGCTGCTGTTTTACTTGGCCTTGATCTTGGATTGGCTGCAGGAGTGGGATTTGAACTGCTAACTGTGGTGTTTCGTACTCAATTGTAAGTACTGTGCATTGTGAATCTGACTATATTTCTGTAATTACTTGTTGAAGGTTAAAAAAAATGAAAACACAGGAAATTACTTAATTTCATCTTGTGTTACGATGCTCTTGTCAGGTTATGTAAAGTCATGCTTTATAAAGTCAATTCAATATATTGCGCTTCTGATCCTTACCCTAGTCATGTACACTGCAATATCACAGAGATTGTTCATCTTTTTTTGTACTGTTTTACGAAGGTTGATACATTTGTCCGAAGATTACCCCACAATCTGCTCTTTTATGCATATCTACGACAGCTGCATAAAAGCAATGACCAAGTATTACTAAGGTCAACTCAGTCACATCACATGGATGTAGTGCAGGATTAAGACCCTCCTGGAGCCATTAGGTGTTTACATGCAGACACACATATGTACACACAAAAACATCCTTACCTCTCAAGCATTTGGTTCTTCTGCTCACAACCATGTCCAGGCTTAAGTAGACTAAACACTGAAGCTACTGCTATTGGAAATCCAGACAAATATGCTATACTTTGTGTTTTACAGCCCCAAGTGCTCTCAGGTTGCTAATGTTGGTGGAAGCAATGTTTACAAGAACAGAAAAGACTATAAAGAGGTAAGTTTCGAGATTTTTGAAAGTTTATTTAATTGGACTAGTATATATATATATATATAGATATGTCTTTACAGTTATGTTTTCTGCTCTAGATATATGAGCCAGAGGGAGTGAAAATATTCAGATGTCCATCACCCATCTTTTTTGCCAATATTGACTTTTTCAAGGATAAACTCAAAGCTGCAGTAAGTTTAACTATAGGGTGCTAATTTGTGTTTATGCCTACCCATCTTCAAAAAAAAATAAAAAATTAATAAAAAATGTTTCTTATAGGCAGGGTTCAACCCACTTAGGGTGTTACGTAAGAGGAACAAGGCTTTAAGAAAAATCAAGAAGTTGATAAGTAAAGGAGAACTTCAAATTACACCTGTAAGTATGAATGTTTTTTTTTCTTGTTACATTCTCCAATTCCGAAATCGTAACTTAATTATTCTATGACATTTCATTTTGCAGAAAGGATTGATCTGTACTTCGTACGACTATAAAGACTCCGATGATGAAGAATTAGACAACAACAGAATAGAGGAGCTGGACCAGCCTCTGAATAAAGCTGACATACCTTTTGACATAGATTGGAATGCTGATCTTCCCAATAAAATTATGGTTCCCAAAGTTGACATCCACAGTTTGATTATTGATTTTGGGGCAGTGTCATTCCTCGATATGTCTGGAATGAAGGGCCTAAAAGGGGTATGTAACCCTTAAATAAGGCATTAACATGTAAAATCCCTTGACAAGTAGTGGTTAGGACAATACAGTCTTTTTTTTCCAAGTTAATGTCTCACAAATCATTTACAGCTAGACATCTAAAGGCTTTTAAGAATGTATTTTAGCCATAAAAAAAAAGTTTCAGTATTTTTTAGAAGTTAATTACTCACAGACATTACTAACATGCATTGTATTATTTTGTACATTTCCTCAATAATGATTGTATTTTTTGTACTTTAATGACCTACTATGAAAATAAGTGGTGATTGGGTGGACGGGAGAGAGTTTTTTTTTAAAAAGAAAATATTTGCTACTGTAATGGTCTATTGTTTTATATTTTCTTTTTTAAGAATTCCTGTATGACAAAATATGCATTATATAATTGTACAATAGCATATTAGTTTCATGCATTACATATATTATCTATTATATTTGAAACTGAAATAGGCAGATTAGATGGGCCATTACTTCTTACAGTATCTCACAAAAGTGAGTACACCCCTCACATTTTTGTAAATATCTAACAAATTAGTTTTGTATTATAGTATTAGAATGATGGCCTTATGATGTTAACATGTTTAAAAATATATTTTTTTCTTATTTCAAGATATATATAGCTAAAATTCATGCTTCATGCCAATCTTTTTTTTCCCACAGGTTTTGAAAGAATTCATAAAGATTGAAGTCGATGTTTACATAGCAGGCATGGATGGTAATATATTTTTGTATTCTTTTGATTTCTGCACTTAAGTTTGGTATTAACTAGGCAAAACAGTGAAATGTATCATAATGTAAAGTGAAAAGTAAAATGATGTAATCAAATCATTACTAAGATGGCGTCTACTTTTGAGTCAAATATGTTAGTACAAGTTATCTATGTGTCAAAAATGTTTTCAAAGTATTTTTATTCAACATACTTAAAATGGAAATGGAAAAAATTTAAAAATGACAAACCATTTCAGGTCAGTATTTAAATGATATTTACCCAAAGTGCACTGGTCCGTCCAGAATGCAGTGTATGCAATGTTGCAAATAGCCAACTGTTTACATGACCACATCCAAACCCAAATATCAAAAATTCATGTGCGGTACATGTACCTTACTCTTTTAAAGGTACTTAAAATTAATCAGTAGTCACATGGATATTTAAAGTGTTACTTACATCAAGGGAAATATTAATGTATACATGTTTACCTGTACTCAAAGGAAGGAAAATTTATATTTATCCCTCAACTTTCTAATAATTACTAAATAATAATTTAAGGTTGTGTTTCCCTTTTTGTCATTTGTAGACAATCTTCTGGATAAACTTGAACGATGTGGCTTTTTCGATGACACAATTACAACATCAATGATTTTCCTCTCTGTGCATGATGCCGTGTTACATGTGCTGGTAAAGAAGGAGCTAAATAGCTTGTCAAAATTGAAAGAAATCAAGGTAATTAGCCATTCTTATTGAATATGGTCCATGTGTGTTTCCTGATTTCAATAATAATACTACTGTACGCCTACACAGGAGAAAGAAACGGGATTCTATGCAGATGAAAATAAGAATGGGAGTACTGGACACAAAGAATACTCTGTAAGTATGACCTGGCCGAAATCTTATTTGTTTTATTCGCTATGTTTTCAATAGGTTCCATATGATAACAGTTTTCTTAGTGATAAAACACTTTCAGTATCGTTAACTCTTCATTACCTTTGCTTCAGGTAATCATACAATTCAGGTTTCACTCATGTGAGGCATTTCAAGTGGATAATAAATGCAATAATAAAAAAAATTATGTTCCAGATTACATTACAGATTACATTACAGACAAAAAAATGACATTATATATTACACACTACTACAGATGTTTTAAATAACATACATTTTCTTGCTTTTTAGCTAACAGTTTCATCACAGTTATGATTCAGTAGGATGAAGATTCCTTCTAAGTGACCATGTAACCAGAGAACTGAGAAAATCTGAAGGAAAACCAGAACATATAATGTATCAGTGACTTTTACCATGAAGCGAGTAGGTTTCCCTTAAATCTTTTTTTGTGAAAAATTTGACAAGCCAATGTGATGTCAAATGAACGGATTGGCATCTGTGTAAACAATCCATTACACTTTTGATAATCCCATGTAAAACCTCTCGTATTAAGTTTATTTGTAAAAGCACACCCAGCCAGAAAAAAGCACTCGGCAACAGCTAAATCACACAAAATTCTAATTTTCATATTACAGAACTAGTTATAAAGACTACAGCTATAATAACTAACACAAGCTCTACGTGGGCATTAAGATCACTCATTAAGGTATTTTTCAAAGTGAATTCTCACTAAAAAAATAGGAATTATTCCACCTAAGTTAGCAGCTGGACTAAGATTCAGCTTCAAAGCCAAGTTCACCAAAAGTATACAACAGATAAAACCTTAAGCTGCTAAACGAGTAGTGGATTTGATAAAGTACTTGCATCAAATTTTCGTTCAATCTCTTAACAATTTGGCAGCTAAAATTCAAAGCTTAGAACAATAAAAGTCATGTCATTTTGCTTATGGTTGGGTGGCTTCCCAACCTTCTTACATACTATTGTGACAGACACATCAACAATACTGCAGTCTTACTCTGTGCTGCTTATAATACCATCATAGAGGTAGTTGTTCTTGAACCCAAAATAAGCTTGTATTTAGTAATTTATTTTGAGAAAAAGAATGAATTTTATACGTGGTTTGTTTGTCACTGTCGTACAGTGTTCAATAAACATACGAGTGGAAGAACTTAGTAAAAGTACTTCAGCTGTGGAATGTCAATTTTAAAGGGAAATTACCCTACAGCTGTATTGCGTGCATTGTCACATTTAATAGGCCTGTAAAATAATAGATATATTTTTACAATACAATATGAGAAAATGTACAGCGAGCACCAGACACGGAAAAAAGTACTTTTGTATTTGTTGACAAAAGATATAAAATTACTTTTTTAAAACCCTGTTGATCAGGAGAATTTTCAACATATAACTTATTTTTAAAGTTGTTCTGCTGTTTTTCATTGTTGTTTTTTAACTATGCACTTTTAAATTTCCGCTTCTAGTATACCTGTATCTAAATTCAGTGTTTTGAAACCAGTTTTGTTTTGTCCTGGGTGGCAAACCTTTTTGGAGCCCTGCATAAGGTGCAATAACTTTGGTTCTTTGTGTTTTATGCCTAGATACTGTTATGTATCCATTATCAGACCTACTCTTCAAAACAAATATACTCACTTTTTAATAAAAGATTCCCATTCACAAACATTAATTTCTAAGTAGCAAGTACAAACCGCCTAAAATACTTTAAAAAATGTCAATTAAAGGAAAAAACAGGTTCAGGTTACTTGTATTGTAGATATATACTTTGAACTGTTATAACAATGTCACATACAGAATAATCAATGTTTATATTTTTAAATTGTATAGAATGTATGTATACCAACCAGTATACATTGTTGGCATGTACATATGCATAACATTAACCATGTAAAATAGAACTCAGTGATTCTATGACATATTTCCTTATATTTTATTATAGATTATTTTATGTAATCTGTGCATTTGAAATTATTATGTATCTGTATGAAAACAAAATGGATTCAATACTGAAAAATGTATTTTTTTTACTTCTGATAACGAAATAAATGAAAATAGTCAGGAGTGTGTCATGATTATGATTACAAGTAGTCTTGTACACCTTCAGTTTCATGCAGTGTTGCATTTACTATATTTGTATTCACTCATTTATATGCATTTTATTGTACAATATCATAAAAAATATCTGTTTACTCGAGATACATTACAAAATGTTTGGGAGTGTTTGAAACATAACAAAAACAGACGACAATACATACAGATTCTTCTCTTGAAAACATAAATAACTTGAATATACAGTACTTCAGAACAGTAAACTGCACAGAGACGTAATTATTGTTTTATTGCATATATCCTATAGACAGTCTCTCTTGGGGGCCTGTCTCTCTAAGGAAGACCTGTGCGTCCACCTGTTCCTGTTTCCTCATGTCAGGTCAAAATTGTTCAGTAAAGGCCCTTCCAACATGGGCGGGACAGGCCAGGCAAAATACTCACACTCTCCCCAAATATTAGAAAAATAATATTAGATTCTCCAGAGTAAGGAATCTGAGAGAGGAGCAGCAGTAGGATACTGGGTGGGCAGGCAGGCAGATAGACACTGGCAGATGTAGAGAAACAGCAGCAGTAGTAGAGGACTGAGCCTGGGCAGGCACAGGTAGGCGATAGCACATGCAGCCCCTTGTAGCAGGACTGAATCTCTCCAATATTTTATTCTGTAGTGCTGTTAGAATCAGTGCAATAATTTAAAGTTACACACACAATAACAAACTGGTACAAAAGGAGAAGAGGGCCCTGCTCTTGAGAGCTTACAATCTAGTTGGTGGTTCAGGGGAGGTGTAACAATAGTAGAGGACAGCTTGGAAGAGTATAAGTTGGCTGTGTCAGGACGAGCTGCTGAGATTGTTGGTCGTTCAGATGGCTTAGGCTCGATACTGGCTGAGAGTGTTATGAGGAAAGGTTTACGCTTCCCAAACGAGAGGTTTTCAGAAAGCTTTTGAAATTAGTATACGAGGGAGAAAATCTGACAAAAGGAGAAGGGAATTCCAGAAAAAGCAGGTAGCTTAAATGGGCACCTGTCTTAAATCACCCAGGAACATGCTTTAAAGTTTTAACAACTGAAAGACTCTGTGCAAGCCCAGCAGAATGTCTAGTTTTGTTACCAATATTTCTTAATGAAGATGAAGAATAATATATGATGATAGAAAGATAATACAAAACATTTTGTGTTAGCCAAAAGTTAAAGGTTTGGCTAGTAGCTTAAATGACCAACTGTCTTAATTAACTAAAATATACATAGGAACAGAACAGGGTTTAAAAAAAACACTAAAACACAATGCGTGCAAGCAGTCAAATGCCTAATTTTGCCCTACATATTCTTCAGTGCTGACCAAAATCTAGAGGTTTTGCCCTAAAATAAATTGGGAAAAAATGTCTGTTGCAGTCCCTACATAGACTACAGCTTCTCCAATCCACCGTACACCATTGCATTTTCTGCACTAAAATAAACTATTATTACTTTATTAATTAACTTGCAGTATGGTAGATGAGCGATAAGCATTAATCTCAGCCTCTGCTAAACTGTCACTGTCTCACACTCCAACTCTCATCAGTCTGTAACTGCTGTGCTACTAAAAAAAAGTAAGGAAAAGCCACAGCCATCGCCATCACTGAGACCACCTCACATTTTTTAGACTAGTTCTACCTAGAAGTCACTGATATGTACCCTCCTACACACAGTCCCTTCCCACTTTACCTCATCTAGGAGGGCCAAAATGTCTTGTAATGGCAGCGGTGATACGTGGCGACAAATGAACAAATCCTAACAAAATTTTACAATTAGGTTTTGGCAGTTTCCTCAGGGAACCCCCTCATGATCTGAGATTTGTACAAACACACAAAACAGGCACTTTTTGTTAAAAAACGAGTTCATACAAATTCAAATGCACAGCTCTAATGTGTATGTATAAGTCTGTGTGAGCATGGATGAATATATGTGTGTGTGTTTGTATGTGTAAGTGATGTGAGACGGAGTGTGTGTTACAGTGTACATATGTATTAGTGACTATGAGTAAGTGTGTGTGTGTTAGCATGTGTACAGTTGTTCAAGCGTATTTGCATATATATATGTGTGTATGCTGGTAACACAGTAATTAATAATAATTATAAAAGCTTTATGATCCATGAGCTTATCAATGAAATTTATTCCCCTAAGTTTAGAATCCACAAAGTGACCCCGCAATTATCCACCACAGACTAAAATACTTGCCAATAAATTCTTTTCTTGGCGTTTATTAGTGGTTTATCTTACAGACATAAAGTTATACATCAGCCGAGCAACAAAGGTCATCACTGCTCGCTACTACCTTATATAATTTACAGGAAGTCTACACCAAAAGTCATGCCAAATCAGCCGATACTGGCACAGTTCCATAGTCCACAATAACATAGTGTTAAAAGTCCTCAATTATGTCCTGCCAAAGTGTAATCTTATACACAAAAAAAAGAGTTTTCAGCTCCCTTTAACGACTGGTTGCCAGAGGAATGTTTTCTAAAAGAAATACTCTGCTACCACAAAAATATTGCATTTGGCAAAGACTTTTTTTGTAAATGGAAAAAAGTTAAAGGTAGAGAATGTTGGTCCTTTATTATCTGAAACTGGAAATTTTGTTAGTGAGGACAGAGAGAAAGCTGCCATCTTAAATGCTTTTTCTTCCAAGGAAGAACCAATGATGAAGCCCCTGCTGGCTAATTTTAAGGAACCGTTGCAGCAAACATGGGATTGGCTGACACAAGAAAAAGTGCTCAAGCAATTAAATACTGTTAAGGTGGACAAGGCCGATTTGGAAAAGACTTCCGTCTAGGGGCGCTTATATCAACCGATCTCAAAAAACAAAAAGATGATATATGCAAAATAATAGTCTAGCAAGTTCAATCACCCAAGGATCAGAATAAAAACATCCAATGATCGCACTCACAATCTTTATGAATAATTAAGGCCTCCAAAACTCAATCTCCTTGTTGTATAACTCAGGAAGTACACACCGACGGATATAGTAGAAAGGAAAAACATCTACCATAGGATGATACCTTTCTACACTTATATATGCGCGGTTTTCGGTTGCGCTTACATTCAGATGGATGTCTCAAGCGTATCTGGTGAGTTCTCCAGAGTTGTGCTGGATCCCAAGTGTCCTGGATAGATCTTTCCTTTTGGAAGTAGTGCCTGGATGTTTCTTTCTTATTTCCTTGGATTCATGTGCTATATGTCTTATTTTTAATAAAGTGCATGTGCTTGTGTGGATCAAAAAAGTGAAATTAATTCTTATTCACATATCTGAGTGTGAGATAAATCAAAATGTGTATGGATTATAAAGGTAAGTATATGTGTTCCATGATTGTATAGATCGATAAATAAAAAATTTATTATGGGACACAGCCCTCAATGTAGATTAAAAAGAGAAAACAATAAATATATAAAATCAAGTCAGATTTTAAAAAGTCCATAAAAAATCAATAAAATCTTAAGGAACTATGTCCATGAAGAATGTCCGAAAATGTAGTGTAGTAATCCTCGACGCGTTTCGCCACGGTATGGCTTCCTCAGGAGGTAGACAAGGCCCCTGGACCAGATGGTATACACCCAAGGGTACTGAAGGAGCTAAGCCTAATTCTGGCCCAACCATTATATCACTACCGGCGGGTTAGGCTGAGGATCCACGCTGCAGTACAAGGAAAGGCGCCCCCAAGCGGTGATGAGGAGTTACGCAGATTCCTGGAAGAAGTATCAGCAACCAGGGGTCCCCAATAATGCAGGAACGTACAGATGAATTCAAGGAGCAGGCAATCGGATAGTCGGGGTCACGAGCAAAAGGTCAGGGCAGGCGGAAAACAACGAGTAGTCACGAACAAGCAGAGTTCAGGCAAGGGCAGGCGGCAAACAACGGATAGTCAAGTACAAGCAGAGTTCAGGCAACGAAAAAGCAAACAGGGTTAAAACGCTAGTGAAGGCAATAAAGGCACTATCACAGGCAAGGGATAGCTGTAAACTGAGGGTTTAAATATCCCTCCACTTCTAGATCCTCCTACCCACCTAATTAAGGGGGAGGAGGAAAAAAGATAAAGGTCCCTTTAAGACCCGTCATGAATATTCTCATGACGTCGCGGCGCGCGTCCCGTCTAGACCTCTCGATCCACACGGGGGGCACGTCCAGTGGCAGAACGGGCCTCGTCGCGTTTCCTGCGGGCGGGACGAGCCGGGGGTTGCTTGCGCAAGCTGCGTCTCGGCTCCCCTGCTCGAGGACACAGCGGATCCGCCGGCAAGGTAACACATTATTACTGATCTTTAGGGATTCTTTCAGCTCAGGCATAGTTCCATTAGATTGGTGCAAGGCAGATGTTGTGCCCATATTTAAAACAATCTCAACCGGGCAATTACAGGCCAGTAAGCTTAACATCGGTAGTGGGGAAATTATTTGAAGGTTTGATAAAGGTATACATTCAAGATCATATCTTGATCCATAATGCAATTAGTAGAGGTCAACATGGATTTGTGAAAGACCGGTCTTGTCAAACCAGCCTATTAGCATTCTATGAAGAAGTTTGTAAAAATATAGACCTGGGGGTGGCTGTAGATGGATTGGAATTTGGCTAAAAGATAGAATGCAGAGGGTTGTTGTGAATGGGTGTTTCTCAGCCTGTAAACAGGTATTAAGTGGAGTGCCTCAGGGGTCTGTCCTTGGTCCTCTTCTTTTTAATTTATTTATAAATGATCTCCCAAGCTGCATTGAGAGCCATGTCACAGGTTTTGCTGATGACACAAAATTAGGCAGGGTAATTCAGACTAATCTTGATGTTTCTTCTTTGCAGGAGGATTTAGACAGAGTTGGGGACTGGGCATGCAAGTGGCAGATGAGGTTCAATATAGAGAAATGCAAAGTTATGCATTATGGTAAAAATAATAAAAATGCAACCTACCAATGAGAAGGATTTAGGAATAATGGTTGACAACAGACTTGACGAGCAGCTGCGAGGGCCAATAAGGTTTTGGAATGCATAAAAAGAGGCATTGATTCAAGGGAGGAGGCTATTATCTTGCCTCTTTACAGGTCATTGGTAATAGTGATGGGAAGTTCGGATCATTAAAGTGAATCGGATCATTTCGATTCGTTCACTGAAATGATCCGATTCACTCAGTGTGCCTGCACGCAGTTACTGTTTTCCAGTAACTCTGTGCAGGCACACTAACGATTGGCCCCGCCCCTTTCATTATGAATCCTCCCCTCTGCCTCCAGTGCTGTCAATGAAGGCAGAGAGTCGTTCAAAGATTCGGATCTTACAGGGATCCGAATCTTACAGTGATCCGGATCACTGTAAGATCCGAATCTTACAGTGATCCGGATCACTGTAAGATCCGGATCTTACAATGATCCGGATCTTACAGTGATCCGGATCACTGTAAGATTCGGATCCCTGTAAGATCCGAATCTTTGAACGACTCTCTGCCTTCATTGGCATTCTAATCATTCAGAGAATATCACCATACTGTTATAAATAATACATTAATAATCACTGCCCCCAGGATTTACATTCCCCTTTACCTGCAACTGCACCTTAAGCTAACTTTATTAAATTAATTAAATTAACCCTCACCATTAAATTAACCCTAAACACCCCATCAACCATGACTGCCCCTAAAATTAACCCTTAACACCCCATCAACCATGACTGCCCCTAAAATTAACCCTTAACACTCCATTAACCATAACTGCCCCCAAATTAACCCTAAACACCCCATTAAGCATAACTGCCCCTAAATTAACCCTAAACACCCCATTAAGCATAACTGCCCCCAAATTAACACTAAAGACCCCATTAAGCATAACTGCCCCCAAATTAACCCTAAACAACCCATTAAGCATTACTGCTGATGACTGAGGGTTAATTTAATTAATTTAATAAAGTTAACTGTAGGTGCAGTTATAGGTAAAGGGGGGCAAACTCAGGGGAATCTAAATCCTGGGGGCAGTGTGAACATTATTAATGTATTTATTTATAAAAGTATGGTATCAGTCATATTCTCTGAATGATTCGAATCTCTGTAAGATTCGGATCCTTGTAAGATCCAGATCCCTGTAAGATTCGAATCATTCGACTCTTCGGATCATTCGACTCTTCGGATCATTCGACTCTTCGGATCATTCGACTCTTTGAACGACTTTCTGACTCTATGAGTCATCGTTCCTGTGTGAATTAATGAGCTGTAACCTGACCCCAGAGTCTGTGTCTGAGTGCTCTGCAGATGACTCACAGCTCTAGGATCAGGTTACAGCTGCATGATTCACAGACTGAACCGCTACAAATGAATCTTTCAGTCTAGTGAACCGATTCATCTGGATCACTAAAAAGAACCGGATCAAATGAACGATTCGTTCATGATCCGGACATCACTAATTGGTAAGACCTCACCTTGAATATGCAGTACAATTGTGGGCACCGGTCCTTAAAAAAGACATTATGGAACTAGAAAAAGAGTAAAGGAGGGCTACAAAATTAATAAGAGGGTTGGGAGATAGTAGTTATGAAGAGAGACTGAAAAAGTTAAAATTATATACGCTAGAAAAACGGCGTCTCAGAGAGGATATGATAACATTATATTAATATATGCAGGGCCAATATAACGAGCTCTTCAGTGACCTGTTCATTAACAGAAATGTACAAAGAACAAGAGGCCACCCTCTGAGACTGGAAGAGCGCAGATTACATAGACAACAAAGGAAGGGATTTTTTACAGTGAGGACAATAAAGGTACGGAATTCACTGCCAAGAGAAGTAGTGTTACCAAATACATTAGATGCCTTCAAAAGGGGTCTGGATATTTTTTTTAGAAAGGCATGACATACAGGGCTATAAATAGAATAACATTAATATTTTAGAGCTTCTTGATCCAAGGAGAAATCCGATTGCCTTTTGGAGTCAAGAAGGATTTTTTTTCCCCTGATGGCAGAATTCGAAGTAGCTTAATAAGGGGCTTTTTTGCCTTCTTTTGGATCAAGAATAGGAAGGTTAGGTAGACGGGTTGAACTTGATAGACTTAGGTCTTTTTCAACCTTATGAACTATGTAAGTATGTTGTGAGAAAAGTTTGTACATTTTTGATTACAATCTGCTACTTCAATCTTTAAAGTACAGCACCACAAAACAGTCTGTAGAGAGAACGTGTTTCAAAGAAAGGCATTCAGGACACTCCCGGTTATCAATTAAAAAAAAAAGATCAGACTGTTCCCACTAACCACTTAAGACAAAAGCTGAGAAAAAGAAAGAAATAGCAGGATATATTTTCTTTTGAAAGGGCTGGCCAGGTGAAATGGTGCTTCTCTGGGGTCTGTGTTAGTGTCTCCAATATTTAGGACCATACTCCCAACCTGCCTCCTCAGAGAAGTAGGGAAAGGGCAGCTCATGGAAAGTTTTGGCCATTGCAAGCAATCAGAAGGAAGGAGTTGCTACAGTTATACGGTCATCCTTCAATCTTTGTATCTGAATTGTTCTTTATAAATAATCCCAATTATCTGATGCCATCTTATCAACTGCTTATGAGAGACTCGTGCAGTTACTTCTGCCTCTTTTAATGGAAAATTCCACAGTGAATTCCTCAATGCTCTGCTTTGCAAAGGTCATTGATCCAGGTGACAACTGGTAAGGTTAAAGAGCACTGACACTGAAAGGTATACATCATTATTAGATGTTAGTGCTTTTTGTGTTGTGACCTAGCTGAGCATTGAGAGGAGAAAAATATGTATATACCATAAAACAATATTGTGAAGATACTGCATTTAGTACCATATAGTGGCAGGTAGAGGTTTAAAAGAAAAAAACAATCCAGGAAAAGTTTCAATTAAAACAAATGACCAGCCACATCTTATTCTGACAGTGCTGGAACTTGCATGCCAACGTTCTAAAACAAAGAACCATTGTTCTAAGATAGCCCTTTGGCCTTTTGCTTTGTTGCTCTTTTGCTTTCTAACATTTTAAATAAATTATATAGATTTCCCTCTGTAAATAATTAACTGAAAATGATAAAAAGAAAACTACCTGCTGATTAGCTTAATAATAAGTTAACTCTTGTGAGTGCCAGATGGTTTTGCAATGTATATCATGACGTTTCACAAACAACATCAACACTAATATGCACAAAACATTGCAATAACCAGGGATAAATTGTCCCAAGTAAGTGGTAGGCATTCATTTGTGATCTACAGGGTAACTGTATAACAGTACAGAAACCCCCATGTGTTACCCATAGTTTAGTGCCAGATCCACAAAATAATTTATTTGTTCCGAACCACATCTCTATATAGTTATGTGAAAAAACGTTTGCCCACTGATTTTCAGCATTTTTTTCATATTGTTCAAATTAGTCTTCAACCAAAACCTTATTAATTAACCAACTTAATTGGATAGTGTATTTATTTGTTAGTGAAATTTATAAAATATCCAGTATCCTTGCTTAAAAAAGCGGAAAAGCCCTCTGTCAGGTTGGGAGGAGTGGAGCATAGCGCAGGTGCCACCACGCAATGTCCAGCAAGGAGGGAATACTGGGGCAAATCCAAGAGAATATTCGGGGTCATGGTCCAGAGGTCAAGGCAGGTAGCAGGCAGCAATATCGGGTCACAAAGCCAATGGTCAAAATTCAAGAATCCGTGCAAAGCAGGGAAGTAGTCACAGAGAGCTAGGTAGCTAGAGTGAATAATACACGGTACACAGCTTAACTAAGAAGCACTGGGAGAGAGGTCTATGGGGTTTACATAGGGGCAGTGATTGTGTGTTCCACCTCCTATCACCTGATCTCCTCCCACCTGAAGCACCTGATCCCCTCCCTCCTGATTCACCTGAGAGGAGGTGGACATGGAAGTCTCCACCTCTCCTCTTTCCCTCTGGTGTCCTACCCAGAGGGTGGCCACTCCTTCTGGGGCTAAGCCCTGCCCCCTCCCCGTCGGTTAATTTGTTGCTGTTGATCCAAAAGAAGGCAAAAAACCCCAGTTTCGCTCTTTCCAATTTTGCACTAACCAGGGAAAAATTCCTTCTTGACCCCAAAATGGCCGTCAGATTTCTCCTTGGATCAATAAGCTGTTTCCCCATAATTAAAGATTATATCCCCGAATATTATGTTTTTCTAAGTATCCATCCAGTTGCAGTTTAAACCCTTTCCTCTGCTTTAGACTAAATCTCCTTTCTTCCAGTCTGAACGCATGACCACATGTCGTATGCATAGTCCTGTTTTTGAACAGATTTCCACATAACGGTTTTTATTGGCCCCGAATATATTTATATAATGTCCCCTCTGAGGCGCCGTTTTTCTAAACTAAACAGATTTAAATTTGTTAACCTTTCTTCATAACTATATTGCTCCATTCCTTTTATTAATTTTGTAGCCCGCCTCTGCACCCCTTCTAGTGCTATGATATCCTTCTTTACAATAGGTGCCCAAAATTGCACAGCATATTCAAGGTGCGGCCTTACCATTGATTTATACAGAGGCAAAATTATATTTTTATCCTGCGAATTGATGCCCCTTTTTATACACGACAATACCTTACTGGTCTTAGCAACTGCTGACTGACATTGCACATTTTTGCCTAGTTTGTTGCCTATAGCAATTCCCAAATCCTTCTCATTTGTCGTGACCCCTAATTCACTACCGTTTAGGGTGTAGGTTGCTTGTGCATTCCCTTCCCCGAAGTGCATAACTTTACATTTATCTACATTGAATTTCATCTGGCATTTGTGTGCCCAGTCCCCCAGTCTATCTAGATCCCTCTGCAGCACTGTAATATCCTGCTTGCACTGTATTACTTTACCTAGTTTAGTGTCATCCGCAAACACAGAAACATGACTTTCAACCCCTATTGCCAGGTCATTTATAAATGTGTTGAATAAAATTGGTCCCAGAACAGAACCCTGAGGGACACCACTTACCACTTTTGACCAGCTTGAAAATGTACCATTTATAACAACTCTCTGTTCTCTATCTCTAAGCCAATGTTCTACCCAAGAACAAGAATTTGCATCTAGACCAATTTCCTTCAGTTTGAATACTAACCTATTGTGTGGAACCGTGTCAAACACCTTGGCAAACTCCAAGTAGAATACATCCACTGCAACACCCTGATCTACACTTCTACGTACTTCTTCGTAGAATGCAAGTAAATTAGTTTGACAGGACCTATGTTTCATAAAACCATGCTGATTTTTGCTAATACTGTTCTTCCCATATGCAGCTGTACAGTAACTGTAAACCAAACCTAACATCTAACCTCTTTAGGGCCTTCTTGGAATATAGAGTTTATGTAGGTTATTTTGATGTTTGGGGCTAGTTTGACCCCCCCTTCCCCAAATCATAATGCGCATGTTTTGGTTCAACTGTAAAAAAAAAGTTGAAGTATCTGTTTTATCTTGATTTGGGGGTCTCTTGTAACTATGTAATGATGACATACCACACATTTACCCTTTTCTAGCCCCTTGTAACACTTTGTTAATGATGGAATATATCACAACTTTAAAAACTATTTTAATAAATTATTGGTATAATTTTTTAAAAATCAAAAATTGTGTTTTGTTTTCAGTTACCAAATAGATTATAGTTTCACATAATGCAATGTTTGCAACAGCTATGCAATGTTTGCTAAATGTATGTTTTACTTTAGCTCTGCAATCTCAAGTCATCACGTGGGAGAGACAGAAGGGGGATCATCACTGGCATAACAGAACTCATTTTCTTGTCTAGGGAGTCTAAAGGCTACACTCATATGGGAGATCATCATATGTCCAAACCTACCCAAGATGTAGTAGAACATTTATATTACTTTATTTTCATTTGTGTCATGTTTCAATAACTACTTAAACCTTCCCCCTACAAAAAAAACTTCCTTTCTGAGGACATATTTTCCTTGTCACATGACTCTAGCCTATAATGCTTGACAAAGGTGTGCAAGCTCTTCCAAATGGCTGCTCTGCAGATTTGGTCCATAGAAACCCCAGCTGTCCCTGCCCAAGATGTCTAGACAACTGGAGTAGAGTGAGTAACTCCCTGGAAAGGTTCTTTCCCAGTGACCTTGTAGGTCTCTAGAATAGCCAGCACCAGCTACTCATCTATAGAATTTCTTGATTCTGCAAATCATTTCCTGGTTCGGTGAATGACACAGACTTCAAGATCTTCTCCAAGGAGCTGTCCTCTTCAGATAGATCTGTAGGCATCTGTGGATGGCTAGGGATTTTAACTGATGTTCTTTGTCATTTCTTGACTTGGGGCAAAAAAAACAGGCAAAACGATATTCTGCTAATGATGGTACAATTAAGGTATAAATTCTGGAGGAGTGCGAAGAGCCACTCTATCTTCAAAGAACTGAAGATAAGGCTTCCATGAAGAGTGTCTATATCTCTGTCCACCTCCTGGCAAATGTCAGGGCCACCAGCAGGACTGTCTTTATGGTAAGCAGCTTAAGCTAGACTTCCTCCAGAGATTCAAAGAGAGCATCAATGAGACGTAAGAAGACTAAATTCAAGTCTTAAGAAGGAACAAGGGATTCCTTGAAAGGTCGGATACCGATCCAAGGATGTAAAGCAAGGTGTTTGTTCAAGAACGCAATTAAAACAAAAACGTGAGCTTTTACATTAGCTGGTGTAAGTCTATCACAGAAACCCAGCTGTACGAAGTCAAAGATCTGGCAACAAAGATGTCATCCAGCTGAAGGGAACACCAGGAGCTGAAGTTTTTCAAAGTTGTACCATAACTCAGGTTGGTAACTTCCTTCCTGCTTGGAGTTAGCAACTTCTTCAGAGAGACTAAACTTTCCATTTCAGAAGCCAGGCCTTTTGGGAGAATGATTCAGGAATCTGAGGTTATGATGAATCTGAAGTCTACAGCAGTAGAAAAATCAGGGAGTCAACACCAGAATCAAAGCTTTCTTGAACAAAAATCATGGTCATTCCCGGAAGGCCTAGTCTTCTATTTAAGTCTGAAAGGACTCTTGAAACCAAGGTTTTTTAAGGTTTTAAAATGGATAGAGACTGGATTTTGGCTGCTCGGATGCTAAAGCAATCAACAGGACCAGCTTCCAGGTAAGAATTCCGATAGGAATATCTTCGAGATGCTCGAAAGGAAGAGAAGTGTGGTTAGAGAGGACCAAATTTAAGTCCCAGGAGGGCACCAGAGGCCCCTTGAACGAACGCAGTCTCGAGATGGCTTTTATGAAGTGAGAAATCCAAGGATGTGAGGCTAACCGTTCAATCGATAGGGAGCTAAGGGCCACCACATGGACCCATAGAACACCATGAGGAGAAGGACTTGCAGATCTTATCATACCAGAGATTGGTAACCGGCTTCCGGTTTTTCATCAGGGTCTCAGCAACCTCTTTGGAGAGACAAGCCTTAATCAATCTTTCCCTCTCAGGAGCTATGCTGACAAAGGCGGGATTCGAATGGAGGACAGGCCCTTGATGAAGCAGGTCCGGCTTGCACTCCAATGACTTTGGGGTTTCTATGGACAGACGGGTCAACTCCGGGTATCAAATCCTTTTGGGCCAGTCGGGAGCTATCAGAATCACCCAACACCTGTCCCTCTTGATCTTCTTGATAACTCTGGTAATGAGAGGAAGAAGAGGGAAAATCGAAGTCCCAAGTCTGAGAAAAGGCATCCAGAGCTAAGAGATGACCTGCTGCAGACAGGGAATGAAATAGAGGCAGCTACTTAATGGCTGCCGTAGCCATGAGGTCGATCAACGGAGTCCCCCAGACTTTCGTGATCTGTAGAAAAATTCCACTCTCCAGGAAGAACAGATGTTCTGCTGAGGAAATCTGCATGGATGATCACCGCCGAAAGGTGAGAGAGATGGAGTTCGGCCCACCTCCCGATCCTCTGAAGATTTCCCAGCTGAAGACTTTTCGTGCCTCCCTGCTTGCTCAGGTAGGCTACCACCGTGTGATTGTCTGAAATAATTCTGACTTTCTTCCTCCGCAGACTGGACTGCCAAGAAAGGAGCCCCTTCCAAACAGCAAGGAGTTCCAGCATGTTGATATGAAGGTGACGCTCCTGGGTGGACCAAAAACCGTGACTGAATTATTTGACCATCGTGGCTCCCCAACTGGATAAACTGGTGTCTGTGGTAATGATAGTCCAAGTTGGCTGGGTCCAGATCAGACTTGAACCCAGCCTTTTCACGTGAAGCCACCACTTGAGGGAGAGACGAACGCTGACTGGAACAGAGACCTTCCTTGAGAGCACCAGGATGGTTTGATCCCATGACTTTAGGATAAAACACTGCTGAGGACGGATATGAAGAAGGGCACCGTAATTCCCAGAAGGCGCATGAGAGACTTCGGACTGGAGAGACGACAGGATAGAGTTAAGCGGGTAAGGCTGATGATGTTTTGATCTCTTCTTTCCTTGGCAAAGCCACAATGCCCGATATCAGCTTGGTAAAAATCCTTGGTGCAGAAGAGAGACCAAAAGGAAGGGCTTGAAACTGGAAGTGATGAATCCCGAACAAGAATGGGATGACTACCCAAATGAACTTCTGGGATTCTTGCCTGATGGAAACATGGCGATAGACATCTTGAAGATCGAGAGTAGCCAGAAAATCTCCTCCAGAAAGAAGCTCTATGGCGGATTTGATAGATTCCATCCCAAACCTTCTGTAGGCCACAAGATGGTTCAGAAACTTGAGGTCTATGATTAATCTGAAGTCTCCTAATGATTTGGGAACGACGAAGACGTGGGAGTAAACACCTCTTCCTCTTTGGGCAGCAGGTACTGGGATAAGCAGCTGTTTCCTCACAAAATCTTGAACAAGATCCAGAAGCGCCATTTTCTTGAAGGGATCCGCAGAAGGGGTAGCAATCATGATACATTCTGGGGGGGAGTGCTGACAAGCTCCAGACTGTACCCTCTGGAAATGATTCTCAGGGTCCAAACTGTCAGGTATTTTATGCTAGAAAACAAGTATCCTATATTTGTGTATGTTACATGAATACAAAATGGAGTCAGAACCATTTTGTTTTCCTTAATCATATAATGATTTTCTGTCCTTGTTCTCTCTATATTGAGAACAAAAGAAGCATTTATGAATATAGCTGTTTCAGCAAATATTACCTAATTAGTCTTATCTTCCATGAGAAAGTTAAGGAGTAGAAGCTGCATTTCTCTAGGAATGTAAATTGGAACGGGGGATACATTGGAAGACCACCAAAACTGATTTACTACCTAGGAGGTAACATCTATAGATATGGATGACCAAGGATAAATTGCAAACTTATGTGTAATTGTCTTAAAGTTATTTCTTAGACCAGAGCGTCTCTTAGAGGTAAATGAAGGAAATACAATGGTACAAATATGATAAGAAGTCCTAATTATAATGGGTAAAACCCACCATTTTGACTGGAGAATTCCAATCAATAGGTGGAGAATATGATAATAAGCCCCATCTTTAAAAGCTTATGTTTTAAATAATTTAAGGACTCACTCACCGTTACAGACTCATTCACCGATACAAATTTACTCACAGACAATTGGAAGATCACAAGATCTTGCACCATATTTTACTCTTAGAATTACTTTGAGTTTCTAACATATATATAACTTTAAGAAAGATATATTTCTTTCCACTTAATTTTTCCACTGAACCTGGATTGCTATCTACAAGGACCAGTTGGACCACAGCAGCAAGTGGTGGTAAATATAATGGTTTTATTATTCAGAATATTGGTGAATTTTGTCTACTTCAATATAGAATTCCCTTTTTCTGGGAAATAGTACCGTATTTGCTCGATTATAAGACGAGGTTTTTTTCAGAGCAAATGCTCTGAAAAATACCCCTCGTCTTCTAATCGGGGTCGTCTTATAATCAGACCTCAAATAGAGGTCTGACTACGAGACTAAGAAAGTAACACAGATATAGGGGCGCATGTACATGTGGGGGGAAAATAAAGAATAATAGTGCAATAATGTCAAATAAAAATTATAATATGAATGTGTAGTGGGTGCACTCACAAAAATACAGATGGTATACAAGCTCTTCAGAATAAAATTTTCTTTATTTCTTCTATTTCTAAAAAATCAATATAAAAGAGAAAAGGCCAATGGTGCAGTATTTTCCTGTGATATTGTAGGAAAGTTAGATTGCACTTACAAGATAGTAGGTTGTATCAGGCACTTCAACTCAAAGTCCGGGGGTAAAAGTAAAAAATCCGAAAAAAGAACGGCTAAGATAACTAGTCCTCAACGCGTTTCGCCTCTCGGCTTCCTCAGGATAAAAAATAATAATTTCCGCTTTTTATCCGCAGTAATAGTTTTGTTTTGCACATTATTGGACTATTATTCTTTATTTTCTTCCCCCACATGTACATGCGCCCCTATATCTGTGTTACTTTCTGTTGAACACTGAGAGGAGTGTTGTTCTGGGCCGCTGCAGTACTGTGAGGAAGTACCTTTGCATATTTTTTACTCATCTTTTCACCTTAATCTTTGATTCACTATCTGGTGTTTATTCCTTTACCTTTTGGTGTATGAGACTAAGATCCAGATCCTCAACACCGCTGCAGGGGACCTGGATCCTCCTGTCTCCCTCCCATTTAACACTCCCCCACCCCACACACACATACCGGTGCTTCCAATTTCCTGCTGTATACCGGGGCAGCGGGTTGACGTCCACGCGATCTGCATAGACAACTTACGCTGCAGCCGGAAGGAAGTGTGGCTAGCAGCGGGGGTTGTCTGCGTCCATCGCGCAGACCTTCCCCGGCTGTCAGAGATCAGAGTTCCCCGCACCGGGGGGAGTGTTAAATGGGGGGAGACAGAAGGAAGACTGCTGCCCCGGTATACAGCAGGAAATTGGAAGCACCGGTAAGTGTGTGTGGGGTAGGGAGTGTTAAATGGGGGGGGGGGGACAGAAGGAAGATTGCGGCCCAGGTATACAGCAGGAAATTGGAGTGTAGGTGTGGTAAGTGTGTGTGTGGGAGGGGAGTGTTAAATGGGGGCATAGGGCATTTCTGGAGGCAGAGTGCTCTATGAAATGCCTTTTAACCCTCTTAACGCCACTCTGCCTCCTGAAATGCCTTATACCTCCCTATTTGCCACTCTGCCCCATAATATGCCTTTTAACCCCCTTAATGCTAGAGTGGCACATAGGGGTATAAGGCATTTCTGGAGGCAGAGTGGCACATAGGGGGTTAAAAGGCATATCATGGGGCACAGTGGCATATAGAGGGTTTAAAGGCATATCATGGGCCACAGTGCCATATTGGAGTGGCAAGCCTGGGGGTAGATGTGCGTAACTGGGGGGCAGGTTGGAAAATACAAGGAAATAAAAACAAAAAAATATTTTTCTCAATCATAGCTTTTATTAAAAAAATAGTTTACATGAATTAACATTTACTGGTAAAACTTTTTTCCTATATGGTCGTCTTATATTCAGGCTTTTTCCTTTTTTTCCTAAATTAATATTCAGATTTTGGGGGGTCGTCTTATAATCGAGCAAATACGGTATATGGCATTATTGTATATGATGGCTTGTGAGACTGCAGCTTATAACCTGTAATAATGACAATGATGTAAAAGGGTTTTTTTACCTGTAAATGAGGTTTGACATTATTTGCATCTATTAGAAATTTCACTTATACTCTTTAGACATTATTCAATTAATTTTAATTGGCATATTAGTAAGACTAACATAGAGAGAGATAGTGATCATTTTGTTACCGCCCTGATTATTTTTATTTTGATTGCTGAGTGGAGTGGAAATTGATTGGTTTGATAATAAATGCTATTTATATATGGTGATAATTGATCAAGCTATAATGCTTTTTCACCTGTTGCATTTTGTGTGTGTTAGACTCAAAGTAATAATTCATATTTGCTGCCGAATCCCCAGATCTGCCTTCCCGCTTCCTGCACCGGTGATTGCCAGTGGAGTAAGACCGGGGAACAGGAACGGCAACCCAGGGGGTGCGGACGCCCGCCAGAAACGGAGCCCGAGATCTCATCCTCGGGTCTCCTTGACCCGCAAGCAAACTGCTGCACATTATGACCCAGGACCGCGACCGGACCCAGGACCGTGACAATATAATTTTGATTTATAATTTTCATGCGATCTGAAAGAATTTAGGATCAGAGATAAAATATAGGGTATCTCATTATATTAATATTGTGGATGTGGTCCTACAATTGATAGCGTCATTATTTTGCGTATGTGATAGAATATTGGTTTTGCCTATTTTGTCTCATTAATATCCCTAACATAATGTCTGAACAATAGAGAGCCCATAGATGAAGAAAACTCTTCAGCCTGCCCCCTACCGCAAAACTTCTGGCGTCACAGCTTCTTTGAGGCTCCATCCTCCTGTTTAGAGGAGTAAGGTCTTCCTCTACCACGAAAGGGACGAAATCTGGAACCATAAGGCCTGTCTCGAAACCGGGCCTGGGTTCTGGAATCTTGACCTCTGGAAGACTTGAAAGGGTTGGGCCGAAAATGCAGTAAATGCTTACGTTTAGGCAAAAAATACTTGTCGCCAGTAGCTTTCTCTAAAAGAACTTCCAGCTCCTTCCCGAGAAATACTATGAAATAAAATGTGTAATCTGTTGTGAATTTAGTATTTATTGAATCACTGGTAAACATACCAGACACACTGTAACAGGTGTTATTGTGTTACTACAAAAGGAAAAAAAATAAGGGAACAAATATCTGTACATCTATAATTACATTCATTTTAAACAGTTTCATAAAAGCATCACAATATAATTCTAATAGTTTAATGTAACAAAAATAATATTTAGGATGACAGTGGTACTATACACTATTTGTTACAGCTACAAAATGTGGAAAACATTACATTTTCATTCTGCAACACATTTCAGAAATGCAAGGTTTAACAGCTTAAACAAAAATATATCAACATCCTAAGCAAAACAATATGTATGCACCAATACCCAGAAAATGGGTGGGATTAATGACAAATAAGACAGTGTACACATTATTGTAAAACTGCAGCTGATGCACAAAAGTAAACCTAGCAAGTTGAAATTAAAGAAATCACTGATAATATGGCCTGTATCTAGATTGATCAGGGTGATGTGGTCCAGGTATAGGACCCTGAGAAGGAGGCCCTTGCATACGAGGAGGTGGTGGGGGGCCCCTAGGTGCAGGCCACATGCCTGGGCTCATTCCTCCAGGTTGTGTGAATGGTGGACTGAGTGTTCCTTGATCTTCACTGAATTGTGGCATAGAGTTAGGATTGTAGTGATGTGGCGGAGGAGCATTTACAGGTGGAACACCATGTTGTGGCGGTGGTCCTGGAGGAGGATGATTCATGTATGGTGGCATTTGAGCAATTAGGTGTCCAGGAGGAGGTGTAATTGGAGGTGGAGCAGTTGTCATTGGTGGTGGTGGACCTTGACTGTACACCATGTGAGGTGTTCCAGCTCCTTGAGGAGGATGTTGCATTGGATGACTGATTGGGGGTGGGGGCGGCGGCGGAGGTGCATAATGTTGTTGGGGAGGCATAATATGGTGAGGATGAGTTACCACTGGCTGACCTGGATACTCAGGATGATGCAAAGCAGGTGCCTGAGGTGTCTCCCGTGCACCAGAACTAGAATCATCCTGTATGGGCACAGTTATTAAATTGCTATGTTTCCTAGTAGATATCCGGAAAGCATCTTGAGAAACAGGGCGGGGCGGAGGTGGGGCCATGGAGATATCGGCTGGTGATCCGCGCATATCTTCATGTTGTGGATTAAAATGCTCATGAGGAACATGCTGTATTGGGGGAGGAGGCATTAGTATGTGCTGTTTGGTAGGCATATGAGTTATATGGAGCTTGTCTGGAGGCATTATGAAACGATCTGTAATTTCTGTGGGGGGTGGAGGCATTGGAGGATGGATTGGCTCAGGTTGAGGACGTGTAGTTGGCTTTCCAGCTCTCATATGGCGATGATTGATGTGCGCTTGTAAGTCTCTCTGAGACAAATATGTTCTCTTACATCCTTGTACAATACTGCACATGAAGAGAGATCCACGTGTACACTGTTCAATGCGCTGAACAGGATCGTTACAACTGGAAAAAAACACGAGATTATTTACTATATCAGCCAAACCACAAATTTATAATTATATATAACTTCCATAACAAATCTGCTTAGAAATGCAACTTCAATTGTACCTCCTTTTAGCAAGAGTGAACAAAAAGTGTTTTTTACTAATTTGTGCATATAGTGTTTTGTCATTATAACACATCTCTATATCAGCACACTTGATATACTGTGTAAACCAGTAAGTGATTGTTCTAAACCAGGGGTTACAAACCGGCCACCATTTTTAAATGTCCCAACTTGAGCATATGTATCAATTACAAATCTATTAAACAGATTTTATGGCAAGGAAGGCCTACTTTGCAGGCCTCCAGGATTGGAGTTGTGCAGAACTATTGCAAACTATTTTTCAATTATTAATTTAACAAGGGTCATCAAGAGCACTGTTCTACTGATATAATCAAGGGAATCAGATATTGCTTGATTGTAAGACAATGTTTTTTTCAGAGCAAATGTCGGGGCAGCGGGTAAACGTCTACGCGATTCGCGTAGGCAACTTCCGCTGCATCCGGAAGGTGCCTCCGTCCACTGCACAGACCTTCCCCAGATGTCAGAGAGGAGAGTTCCCCGCACCAGTGTATTAGTCTCCTTACAGGTTTAGCTGTTTAACACATGGGCCAGTTCAGCTCTTCAAGCAGGTGAAGCAGACTGGAGTTTCCCCATTTACAGTGCACAGTAAGTATTAAGGTAATTGTCACAAATTATGTGATTTTTTGCAGCATAAAGTACAATGAAGAACACGCAAAGTGTCTTACTAATCTGCTGGCATACATCTACAAAAAAAATTAGCACATAGGTGCTAAATTTAATTACACAATAGAAAATATTCAGGGCTAAGGCACTCTGACAACACACATGTATAACTCTGAAAGCATTTGTCACATGACTTAAAAAAATACTATTCTATTAGAACCTACCTCATACGCTTGTAGGTGTCAGTACTTTCTTCAACAAGTGTTCTTTTGGGAAGGGGAAAGAGAGACATTACACCACAAAAAAGGAAAAGCAGAATTCACACAATATTTAAAATACCTATTACAAACATTGTCACATAAAAAAACAAACAAAAAAAAAAACAAAACAGCAATTGGGGATAAATATAACACTTACTGGAGTGGAAAGGTCTGCACTAATAGGCAACACATTATTATACTATTATACTAGGATCCTTGAAAATACTTTGAAAAGAAAAGACTTAGCTGGGCATTAACTCAGGAAAGGGAAACAGCACATGTTTTACAAACGAATCCAATAGAAATGGGTTATCTCTTATAGTGACACAGCTAGTATAGAGTAATTTAATTGAATATATATATATATATATATATATATATATATATATATATATATATACACATATATACACACACACACTTAGTACAGTAAAAACAATACATTTTGTATTACAGTTTAAAGTTCTTGGGACTTACCCAGGGCACAATTTATCTCCCTTTTTCTCGTGCTGTAAAGCACAATCATAGCAGAAAACATGTTTACAAGGGATCTGTGCAAAAGAAAACCAAAGCAATACATATTAATAGGCAGAACACAGTAAACATTCACAAAAGTGTTTATGCACTAAATGAGAGAGTTTACAGACAACAAACATTTCAAGAAGAATGATGCTAAACCCCTAATTCATCCATTAAATCAGTTTAATTATTAGGCTAATGTTGGCAAGAGATGGTTTTACCATTGAGGGCAGTAAAATCATTAAGCAACAGGCACAATTCAGAAATCCCATCACAAGTTCAACAATTAAAGATTCAGTATATTTCATTAATAGGTTGCTTAGCCAAAAAACGCAATGTTTCAAGTAAAGGAGTTAAACAATTTTGCCCTGCAGATATCACAAAACAAGCAATGCGTAGAGACAGCCATCTTATGGACCACTCCGTAATATGGATAGATACACTCAGACAGCCTCCCCCGCCAGCACTGTCTACGGGGGGGGAGTGCCGGCATGGAAGACTGTCTAAGCGCATAGCGCAGACGTTCACTGGCAGCGGCGATGCGCGTAAACAACCTCCGCTCCCGGTACATCTGCTCGATGTGTTTTAACAATCTCCCTTGCCAGAAATTCCCACGGGGGTAGTCCCGGCAAGGGAGATTGTTAAAGCACATCGTGCAGACGTGCCCGCAGCGGAGGTTGTTTACGCTCGCCGGTGAACATCTGCTCGTATACAACCTCCAGTGCCGGCACTGCCGCCGTGGGAAGTTGTATACATGTATTGCGTAGAATAGATGTCCCCTGCCTGCCTCGCAAGACACCTGGGACTCCGGGAGTCTGCACTGGTAAGTCTAGGGGAGGGGGACAGAGTGGCAGCATATCTCGGGGGGGGGGCACACAGAGTGGCAGCATATCTATTACACTTAGAATTACAATTTTTCTTTTAAAAAAGCACCTAACTTTTTTTAAAAATACATTATGCACTTAATGTATGTGTAACAGACACAAGTAAACATATTATGCCACAAACACCTTACAGTAAAACACGCGCTATCATACGTTCATGTACACACATACTAACACCATACACTATGTTGACATACAATCATGGTAATACCATACTGTGACATACACAACACCAGACATGCTAACGTCACACGGTTATACACATGGACACAGTATCCAAACAGACACAAATAAGCACTGGCTAACATACATATATACAATGCACACTAACACTGTGCACATAGACACTATATTACAGTAGACATACTGACTAGCACTATATATTCACGCAAACTGACTAGCATTATACAAATACACACCGACTGACAATACAGTCTACACGCACTCACGTGCACTATTCTCTCTCACTGCACGCCCAAAGGAACACATAGGGTGCTGAATTCACAATGGCAGCCCTGGCAAGGTTGTACCCCCTTGCCCAGCAAAACCATGGGTGCCATGATGCGGTTTCCAGTTGTTATGGTGACCTAGCATCATGTATTAATTTACTGACAAGATGAAGTACAGATTAAGGTCTTAACAGTAGAAATAATGGGTAGACTACATGGGCCAACTAGCTGTTATCTCCCAACAATTTTCATGTTTCTTACCATGCGGCCATAAATTTTTATAGGAAGACCACACTTGTCGCAGAAATGGACGGGGGTTTCCTCCTTCTCTCCAACAAGATTGAGCTGTGAAAACATGTCTTTGTTTAAAATGCAGCATCTTTCAATAAATAATCAGCCACCAAATGTCACCTTAAATTGTGTACATTACTTTATACTAATTACAAACTTAAAAAGTTACCACCCTGGTAAGAAATTGCCATTACTAAAATGTATATATGTTACAGTGAAAGACCGAAATCTGTAGAATGTTGACATTCACCGGTGAATATCAACATTCACATAGTCTCTTGGTGTATGTCCGAAATATTTGCTAAATACCCTTATTTCTTACTTACACCGGCCAATGTCGACATTCACCAAGTACTAATGGTGAATGTCGGAGATTTATATTTTCTTCTCCGTATTTCAGTGGCGATAAAATATCACAAGGGTGACGTAACTTTTTCGCCTCTCTTTCCGAGAGGAGTGACCAAGAACTTAAAACAAACAGCACATTTTCAATAAGAAAAGAAAATATAATATTAATAATAAAAGGATTCAATTATGTGATTAGAAACTTATTTATTGCAACAACTTAAACTATTATGACATTTTGAATTACACAGAAGTCCCTTGCTTTTGCAACTGCATTTATTTGTGGAACACTTCCTTTTGCAATGACAGCGTGTATAGCCTTGCCCGCCGCTTCTCGAATTAGCTGCAGCTGCTTCTCTCAGCCCTCGGCTCCTCTCTTTTTGACCTCCACCAGAGCATATCTGTGATTGTCGACATACACCGGTGAGGGTCCGAATGTAATATAATGAAATGAAATATTCGATCTTTCACCGACGTATTTGGTATGTGTTGATATTCACCGGTGAAAGTCGACATTCACCAATTTCGGTCTTTCACGGTAACATATACACTATCCGAGAGGATCTTTATGTAAGGCGGATGCTGGAGCACTCTATTATTTGCCTGAAAGGTTTTATAAAGCAAATTCAGGTCTCTTTTTCTCTGCAAGGTAAAAAGAGAGCTCTGTAGTTATGGAGAAGGACAAAACATTTTTCATTTTCAGCACAGAACAATCTTAAAAGAAGGAAGTTGGGTATAGAACCAATACAGATTATTATCCACACTTTATTACTGTACCTTATAGTCCCAAAATGTGTGTGAAGGAAATCTCCGCTGATTGCCGAATAAATCCCCTCCTTTGTTGTCGTACCTCTCTTCTTCATTGTAATCAAAACCCCCTGGGAAAAACATACCTTCTTTAAATCCAAACAGTAGTCGCTGCATTGAAATCTATTTTGTTAAGAAACACAAAGTGATACCCAACTGATGCCATATGAGACTGATGCCATGTTAAGAATGTTTCTAATTGATAACTATCAAAAATCTTTCTCCCATCAAAATTGAATAATGATGGTCTGGGACGCCACATTGAACACTATTAGTTTAATACTTAAATGTAAAAAAAAACACACACTAATGTTGCTTTACAGATAACTGTGGGGACCTAATTTAGAATATTCTGCCACGTCCTGGAGATTATTGCTTCAGAGGCCAATAAGTCTGCAAAATATATCGTAAAGAAAATATATCGTAAACAATAAGTAAGTGAGTCAAAAAAAGGCAGAAAAGATGGGCCAACTGGTTCACTTCTGTTGTCACTATGTAGATATGTATCTATAATGAATCCTCCCATTATTTAATATACAAAAAAGGCCCCTCGTATCCGTCTCGCAATCAGAGTAACATATGAGACAAAGCCAGCGTTTGCCAAATATTTGCTTTTGTGTGAACATCATGGTTGTTGCAATTAACTAATCACATTACCAGCACTAAGTAGTATTAAGTTCCATACCATCACAATAGAATTAATGTGCCACAAAAATCATGACAGAATGTCACGGTGGTGTAGTAGGGGGATAATAAGACAATTATTCTGGACCATTCATAGACTGCACAAACATTTGGCATGTGCCGGTATCTGCCTTCCATCCATGCAACATGTTGCAAGGTTTATTGCACATCCCAACATCAGAATCTGCCGTTTGTCTAGGCCAACAACTCAATTCATATATCTGGAAGAGTGACTGACCTCTGTATACTAATAATGATACTGATAAATTCAATCTTTAAGTGATATGCAAACAAATAAAAACACACACAAAAGCATTTTGGATCATTTGGTATTACCTGTGTATTCATGTTAAAGAAATACAATGTTTAGTAACAGAAGACTTAATGATTATTATTGTACCTTTAAAACCTCTGCAGGTGGCATGCATAACACTACTACTATGTAATACATTATACCTTCTTCACCTGTCTGTGGCTTGGTAGGCATGCGGTTCATGTTCCTCTGAGGACGAGGTGACAGTTTACTTTTGTTTGGATGTTTTGAAATAAGCTTTATTGGAATTCGTCTTCGGACATCCAGTCCACTCAGGGATCCCATACTGTTAGTCCCTTGCAAGTCGTTGTCTAGGTTGAATAGATATAGAAAAAAATAAAGAAGATTTATTATTATATTGAACATCACAATCTGTATATATTTCCATATGAGGACGTGCTGATAATGTAAGGTTTAAATGTGAATACGCATATACTGATTTTACTGTATAGAACTAAATAATTGGGCCATGTAATTTTAAGTGGGAAATACTGCTTACTGTATCTTTTTATTAGAGATTTTATTTTGCACGTTCTCTGGGGGGGGGCATTAGAGGAATTCTACCTTTTAACCCACATTCTGCGCTTTCCTAAGGAATTAAGGGTAGAGCTAAAAACGTAACCTTATCGAAAATCACAGAGCAAGTTTCAACACCGGCTCTACTTCCAGTAGTTATTTAAAGAATACATTATATCTGCAGATAATTCCTGCTTATAAAGTGATTCAATACAATCTAAACCAGCACCAGCATACTGGTAAGACCTTACGTCTAACGCACAAAGATTTCCCTGCCATCCTGATAAAGAAGGAAGATGCATCTGCATCAAAAGGAAGTAAAAATAAGTGAGGATTAGTTAATATTTGTTTTAAGGAATGCAACTTTTTAAGGTGCAGTGGGAATACTGGCATAAACTTCTAATTTAAAAGAGTTGACACATAAGCCTCTAATGTATTTTGACTTGTCCATAAATGGGTCACACAATGACAGCAGTGGATGTAGAACCTTCAACCCTTAAAATGAATAATATTTTATTAATGCTTCTACAGCAAACATCATCAACCAGAATTTGTAGAGGCTGCTTTTGTCTCGGGAACAGACACAATCTTCTTTATGACTAATAGATTTGATTCCCTGGACTGAAAACTAATATGAATGGGGTCACCTTTTTTGTAGTTTGTGTCTTCATTGGTCACATACTCAACAAGTGTGTGTTACACCTATTCAATGTACAGTCTTTTAGATTGTGACCTGACACTGTAAATGAGGTTTATAACCATGTGCTGCCCTTTCCAACAATGTTAATTCATGCATTTTGTGCTGAATGGACAGGGCCCTTGTACCCTATGGATGTGTGCATTCTTACTATAAATACTGACATTTAGATCCCTCGTCTGATGTTACTCTATCCCGCCTTAACCCAGTACAGCTCGTCTGCCTCTTAATTCGTACAAGCAGAAGAGTTCACCACACCGGATTACGGACAGCGCGCTGTTACGCCCCTTCCCGCTTCTATGTGTTTACGCTGCAGATTTTGCTCTGTAAATAGGATTAGCAGTCACATTTAATGCGACACTCGGGACGCGATGGCCAATCGCGCCAGATATTACGGTAACCATTCGTCAAGGTGCACATAGTTAGCAGGAAGCGTACTGAGGCCTGAGCCGGGAGCACACGGCATACAACGCTGCTGATGCCGCTAATATGCTAGCCTAACTACCCATCCAACGCACGACCCAGAGAGAACGAACGTGAAGCCTTCAGGCTCGTGTAATAAACAAGGGGGGAAAAATTATCCCCCGCAATCACACTTCCCTCCTTACCATTATGGTCCATGATTCAACGCAGAGCACTCCGGGAGCGGAAGTCAGCGGGCAGATTGAAGAAGGGGAAGTATCGCGAGTGTTAGCATAGTGCGAGGTCACTGCGCTTGCGCACGTCGTGTTCTACCCAGCTACGCAAGCTACGAGTGCGTACACTTTTTGACACTTGGACGTAAACGAGAGCGTCAAACTCTTTATTTTGAGTCCACTCTATATACATATATACATATATGTATATACATATACAAATATATATATATATATAGTATGATTATATATGTGTGTGTATTTATTCAGTGTAGCATACAGTGTTTAATCAATTAACTGGCATGATATATATATATATATATATATATATATATATATATAAACATAGCTGCTGTGGCCTTACCCCTAGTGGACTCTTCATAAGTGGGCAGTTAAGAGTTAAACTGGAGGGAAATGACATACCGAGTACCACTGCAGAATGCAGGATTCACCCACGCCACAGCCCTCCTGTTGAATTATCTTCCGCGTTCCGTTCAGACATTCTACCTAATACGCGACTTTCAAAACTTCTCTGAAAACCCACCTGTTCAGGGAAGCGTACAACATTCCTTCCCAGTACTTCCCACCATCATAATCAAGCCATCTGAACAATCAACAGCTTCAACACATCATCGGAACCAGATCAACACATCCCCATCCATGCAGTCCTCTCCTATTGTCTCACTTCCCCCTCAACCACCGGCTAGATTGTAAGCTTGCAAGAGCAGGGCCCTCTTCTCCTTTGCACCAGTGTGTGTGGTTTTTTTACATTCATGTATATAATAATACATGCGATTCAATTCTTGTACAACAGATTTTACTGCATGTTTCTAAAGTGTATAACTTTTGATAATACTGTCATTTAGAGTTTGAAAATTGAACGAAGCTTTGTGTTAAGGGCATTCTGTGCCTAGTGTTTTCATCCAAGGACTATGGATGTTGTTGCTGTGTACAGCAGCCAGCTTCTCCTTATTTAACTGTCCTCAGCTGACACTGAATGGAGTTTTATTTTTTAAATCTGTAGTGTAAGTAGATGAAAGTTGAAGGTTCATTAAATGCTTTACAAAATCTAAAGAAGCAGAAATTGCAAGAAATAGAACACGAATGGTTAATACTTTCAGGTATGTCTTGGTGGAAAAAGTTTACAAGATCTTACAAGAGAAATAATGGCATAATCATCTATTGGTTCCGCTATTACCAGTGTTTTGTAACATCAATTTGTTATTGTTTTACTCATATTTTTAATGTTTTTTTCAAATATTTTGTTATGTAAAATAACAATGTATGTAGCTGGTGGAAAAGAGATAAAACCAGGAGAAATTATCTTTATTCCTATGGAAGCATACGTGCATATGTGTGAAAAAGATCAAAATAAAATGCCCAAACGGAAAAGCAAAATAGGAAATACCAATGTGGGTATTTCTTAAATCACCCAAATGAATGTGAATTAGAGTAAGATGAATGTAATACTTCCCTTAAGTGGTTTTCGGGCAGCCTCCCTATTACACTCTCCAAATGTTGAAAACGAAATGTAAGAACCAAGATCAACTAGGTGGCGCTCACCATTCTTGAGGTTTTATGTGAGCGCCACCTAGTGGATCTTGGTTCCTATGGAAGTAGTAAGGGTATACTTTGTTTATCACACATGGCTTCCCCGTTTTGACTTTATTTTTGTTGAATAAATCATAGCAGTGTAATATGTCATGTGTTGTTCACCTGAGGTTGTATTAACCTAATTTTAAGATCTGCTAATGAAATGATGCTATTATGTCCTGATATGTAAAAAAGTAAAACATTAATTCTCCCATTTAGTTTTTTAGAGTTATTCCTGTGTTTTGAATTTATTTTTCTCCTCAAAGCTCCACAGTATCAACTACAAGAGAACCACGGATCCTATGAAATTATGAAACCTCAGCGCATGAAATTCTCCCCTGATTTGACTCAAGGGACTTTAGATGCAAGGTTAGGCTCACTAAAACAACCTTTACTAGAATTAGTGAGGCTTTCTACGTGAATAGCAGGTTTGAGCTACCTTTATTGCCAGTATTAAAGGTTTAATAGACTTAATGTAGCCTCTTTCCGGTGGATGTAATCAACTCATGCTGCAAGGGTTTGAAACACATCAGGCATTTGATGACTGGTATAGGGGAAAGTAAACCATTAAACTTGAGACCCAAGAACCTGGTTAAATAGATAAATGAAATAGCCTTTTTTATCTGCATCTGCGGTTTTATGATGTTGGTAACTGCGAATCAGGAAGCGCTCCAGTTTGAGTTATAAATATTAGGTGAAGTAGGATTTATGTTCTCTTTAATTTGTTTTGTTTTTTGCATGTTTAAAAGACACAGTCCGTCTACTAAAACACTGTTAAAATTATCTTGATTTTCATGATTTTTGTTAAAATGCTGTCTAACTGGTGTTAGAAGCGGAGGATGTTTTAAATGTTCTCTTACATGCTACTGCAGTATAGCAGGAAACCAATCAGTTATTAAGTGTCCAATTGGGAGGGGGTGCTAGAGGCACAACAAGAGGACAGGACTGCCATAAAAGATGAATAGGGAACTATGATAGATTAGATAGATTGATAGATAGATAATGCTAGACCTACCTTATTGCATTATATAAAGAGATGAGCAAACATATAGATCAGCATATTTCAGTCGGTGTGATTTATTTTGATTTTGCAAAAAACATTTGAAACACTTCCACATAAAAGGTTACTGTACAGATAAAATGAGATAGGCCTAGGTAATTTTGCTGGCACCTCTATTAAAAGCTGGTTTAAAGATACAGTTCAGACAGTTTTTGTTAATGGAAAATTCTCCAACTGGACAAAAATAGTAAATTGAGTACCTCACGTTTTTTAAAATTATAGACCCAATGTTATTGAATGTCTGTATTAGTGATCTTGTAGTGAGCATTGAAAGCCACATATCAGTGTTTGCAGGGTGAGCCTAGAGTTGGTGGCTCCTGGGTGCAGGATTTCCTTGGTGACCCCACCAGACCTGTCCCCTATTTAACTTGTACACAATCACATTCTAACACACATTCTCACTCTAACACCATATGCTAACACAAACGCTCTCTAACATCATAATCCAACACTTACACTCTCTATCAGTAGACACTAACACACATGGGATTTAAAACACCTCATGCTAACGCCACACACACACTCTGTAACACCATCCCCTTACATACAATCAGTAACACCATACAGTAACAGATGAGAAATCAGGCACTGTTTCTAAATTCTTGACATACCTTACTATATCTCCTTAATAAATAAAACAAAAACAGGACATGTCACACATGTAAATATACAGTATATTGACACAGAATATAAAGAAAAATATATGAAATATTTGCTCATTAGAATGTACATCCTTCAAAATATGTGCAACATTATTAGATGACATTTGTTATAAACAATGAAAGGAAACAATGAGCCCGAAGTTCTGCTATTTAACTAAAGTTTAGGCACAGATGTTTTTTTTCATAACCAACATCAAGCACTGAATTGGCATAGTATATCCCATGTGTTTTTAGTTTTTTATTAAAAATACTTATCGGCAGAGCTTTTGGACCTAGCTTCTTCTCCTTTATTTTAACAAAGTGCATTGTCAGATTAGCGCTTGGCTACATCCTCTCAGTACAATGATAATGGGTTGAGTCCTTTTGAACTTTGTTTGGTAAATACAGACAAAATAATTGGTTTCCAAAGGAATAAAATGCTCTGTTCTAAGCCAACTTGAAGACAATTAATATAGATACTTAGTACTATTTAGAATGATTTTACAAGTCACCACTACATTAATTGGATATATTCTTGTATGTATGTGTATTCATCATTAAAGCTTTAAGTATTGATTTAATCATTTCATTTAATATATAGGAAAACACAACTTAACCACTAGTTGATAGTATTGGTAGGAAAATGATTTTTTATACGTGTCTTTGTACACAGAGTTATAGACCAGCAGTTAAACCCGGATGTTTAACTGTGTGAATGTAGTATAGTAATGCAGAAAATACAATATTAGGGATCTTTAACACTACTGTAAATCTCAGTAGTATATCAGTTCTAACTACTTGTTCCATGTAAATGTCATTGATCAATTTTACATATGCTCAAGAGGTATTTATAGCTGTAGAATAAAAGCAGTGTTCAATAGTATGTTAGGTATATGATATGCAAAGTGTTCTACCTTCCTTTGATGTGGAAATAGTTTCAGGTAAATCCTTTTTTTTCTAGATTGTAGAGTTTGTTCTCTTTTCATGTGTTAATATTTTGGGACTTCACAGTATTCTCAGTCTTTCACTGCTGTGAACTAGCTACATGCAGTGGCACTCACATATCTATTCTGTGTTCCCAGCACACATGTAAATCCAGCTTCCTGGGAGTGAGCAGTTTTTATTGAAAATGTGTACAAAATAGCATGAAACTAAAAAAGGGTCTGGTTATTGAAGGAAATATTGACAAGATGAAATTGCAGTTCTTCATGATGCCAGTCTTCGGAGTGCCTGTGATGAGAGAGCAATGATAAAGTTATTTAACTGTGCCTAAAAAGAACTTTTTTGCACTACAGAACAACACCATGGGCTATAGTTCATTTGTTTGCAAACCATAAGATTACTAAAGATTCTCAAGTAGTCTTTACAATATCCAAGTCCGTTCTGAATCTAAAGTTGAAGATACCTTATCATTTCCGTATATGGATTTTTGAGTATATTGGTCAATATTTACACTTGCAGATAAAATAAACAATAATGTGCGACTGTAACCAAGTATTTAACTACAAGTATCCTTACTGAATGCTTTATAATTCCTGGAATGGTATTAGGGCTATATAGTACCCAATAACCATTTTTTATTTTGTGTAACTTACATACTTAAAATCAATACGATGCTGTCACTGCCATGAGTTAGAGTCCAGAAAAACCCTGTACACATGCCCTGTACTTCTAGCCATACCTCAGTGATAAAACATAGTACAAAATATGGACTTCTGCGTAATAGTATCGACCAAGCATCATAACTTCAGCGTCTGCCTTTATATTATAATGTCTGAAAGTATGTTAGCTGTGGTGGTATTGCTTAGATTTTTTTCCATTTTTAATTGGTGTATTTCAAAGTAATCATGCCCATGTCAATAAAAACTGTGATGCATTAAGTTTTGGTTGTTGAATTGACATTAACACACCCCATTCAGAATCAGCTGAATACTTCCATATCTTATTTTAGAAGAATATCATTATTTTTTTTAAAAGTATCTTACCGCTTCCTGAGCATCCAGTTCCTGATCTGTGGGTTCCACTTCTTCTGTGTATTCGAAAGGTTCTTTAGATTCTTGCATCAATGAAATCTGTAAGGAGATAGAGCAAACTTGACATATTGCAACATTTTTGTTACCTTAATTAAATTAGTATCTGATCGTTTCTACCCCAAGAGGTTTTGAGAGAATTCATTACCCAGGAAATACATTTGTTATATGGATTACTGTATTTTCTGGAAAATTAGATTCACTGGTATAATATCCACTTGACACACATGTGCATATGGGCCCTTGAGCTCTGGAGGGCCCCACTTCCCCAACGGATTATCTTGGTGATGCCTCCGCTGAATAGCTGTATCAGCACTGTGCAGGCTACTGTAGCCAGTAGATGTGATCCAGCAATACAGGTGTATCTGCTTTTACAACATGGCAGCAAGTAGGGAGACCCCTATGAGGCGTTTAGGGTGCAATAGGGATAAGGAACATGCATTTGTCAAGTGATTAAAAAGCATTCCTGTAATTAATGTATCACATTACCTTCTCCAGTAAAGGATCACTGCCATCGCTGAACTTCCTCTGGTTCTCTATATACAGCACAGCATCATGAACAGTCAAGAAGCATATGTCAGGTTTGATGGCGTCATCAAAAAACAGACAGTCTTCCAGCTTTTTGTAAACTTGATCTGGGAAAGATAATTCACAGATGGTTAAAGAGTTGGTAAAAATGTAGGACTTGGCTCCTGTCATTGACTGTTATATGACTTTATGGAAAAATAAAGGGTTTTATTAACCATGAGCTATAGCTTCTCATTTTATACAAAAAAAATGATCTAACTATTTATTCTGGAAAAAGTAGGCATTGCATAATTCATTGTTAAACTTCTGAATTTCATCTTAGCATTCAAACTTATAAATGTACAACCTACTCAATTCAGCCCTCCTTCCTTTCCAAGGTTGATAAAACGAGTTCCATCAAAAGCACTTTGAGTCCCAAAATGGTGGGGAAAAGGCGCTATATAAATACTGGCTATAATTATTATATTAATAATTGCCTCCGAGGGAGCCAAAAAAAGATCAAACTCCACAATGTATAATGATAACCTATTATCCATAATCCACCACAGAGCAGGGTTACACAGCCAACAGGGGAGACGAGATGCAAACCCCCTCACGCTAAACTCAGTGCTTACTTATACCTATGGCTCTTTTGGAGGGCTCCAGCTTCCTGATGTTATTGCTAAGTGTTAGGGACAGTAAACTGTCCCTTTTAATGGTTTAATGGTTCATTTAATTAAATGTCTACCACAAAACCTATTGCTGCCTACCCTTACTGATGGTACTGATGGTATGAACACATGTGCTCTAGCATAAGCTCATGGTTCAGCAAATGAAAATAAAAGTTGGTTCTAGAAAGATGTAATCCAAGCAGATACATTACCCTCGCATGCAGCTATGTAGACATCCACATCAATCCTCTTGAATTCTTTAAATATCTAACAAGAAATAATAGATTTTAGATTTCTAAATACACACCTTGCAGTTAATGTTTGTAGGACAGACTAAATACATACCACTTTAAGTGATCTCACTCCAACCACATCAAGGAACGTTATTTGTCCAAAATCAAAAATAATGCTGTGTATAGAGACTTTTGGGACAGATACTTTAACAGGCAAATCTGAATTCCAGTCCACTTGGATTTCCACTTCCTTGATTTGCACTTCTGAGTTCTCTGGTCCTTCTTGGTCTTCTGGATCATCATCTGGCTCAAAGGCTTCATTATCTGTACCCGCATCACTGATAATTCCATTCTAAAAGATGCAGGTATTACACAATTGTCTTATAACATAGTAAACTCCGATTCTATTCTTTCCAAGATTTTTTTTCACTCTTTCTACTCAAAAATGTGTTTTAACAAAGGATAAATAAATCAGTATTTTTGTATCAGTATTTTTATAGATGTATTAGAGACAGTTAGTTACAAGCGGAAATATTGAACTTTGACTATGATTTGACTTTAAGAGATAAAATTTAAAAAATTACTAGGAAATAAGAAGGGACAGAGTCATATGAAGAGGAAGGGCTAACCAAGCTCTGATGGCAGAATAGGGTCAGAACCAACAAGGTTATTTATCATACCAAAGCCTTTAAGGAGATTCATAGAGTTCATAGGCTTGAATGGCCCCAGTCCACAAGAGACAGCTTCCCATTGATAAATGTTAGATGTCTCTACTATACAACTGGCTATAACTGGGTGTTATGTACTAAGGCAGTTAAAACATTTTAATGATACATGACATTACCTTTGTTGCTCTTAGTTGTCCTTTCTTAATAAGTTTATTTATTTTCCTGAGTGCTTTGGTCCTCTTGTTAAAAACTCTGACTGCGTCAAACCCAGTCTGTGGCAAAAACATATGTTTATTATTCATTCAATGAAATGAAATGTAATCGAAATTAAAAAGAAATCTGAAACAAGATTTACTTACAATTTTTTTAATGCCGTTTTTAAGACCATCTATATTCCCATAGAAGATACCACTAGTAAATCGAACAATTTTAACTCCATCCGACTCAATAAGCTGTGGAAGAAAAAAAAGTATATCTGGATGTTATACGAACTTTAAGCTAAAATGACAGCTAAATACTTAAATATAGAAACATAGAAGTTGGCACAAAATGAGAACCATCTAGTCTGCTCATTTTTCCTGATGAAAGGGATTCGAACCCCATCAGTTCTTGATCTGGTCCCATAGTGAAGATAGCTTATATCATAGCATGTCTGTTTCAATAACTCCTATAATTTTGGGTGGATCCCAATGTGTTCTATAGATTTGTTACTATTTACTTTGGATAGTTCCAAGTAGAACTTCTTCCTCTGTAAATACCCATGTCACTCTATTTCCCTTTGCTAACAATGGTCCCTCAACGTCATCTTCCACTGTAAAAATAGAGTTTTATTTAAGCAAATCTTTATCATCATTTATATAATCCCCTTAATTTGTCTTTAGTTTAATTATTCCTGGTTTATGTTTTCTTCTTTTATACATCTAAAGATGTTTTATCATGCTTTTTTGTTTACCTGGCAATTTTATCCTCCATGTTTGTCTAATAATGTGATTTTGTCTCCATAAGCTTTAAATGTCCCCCCATCTTCCTCATTTTGAATCTATTTGACATTCATAAAAGTGAGCTTCTTCTCCTTTAATATACTTGACACATCCGTGGAGTACCATTATACGTTATACTTTACGCTATATCAAGGGATCGCCTACAATTGCGAGTACTTTTTTATTATTAACTACTTTGTTAATAGTCATTTTCTGTGTTTGATGTTAGTAGGTGCCATTTGTTACATAAGATAAGCTCAGAAAATTCAGTGGTTTCAAAATAGTTCCTACATTTTTGTACTTCTTGACATCCTTGTAAATGTCTGTACCGGGGACATTTCCAAGAGAACCACACGTGGGGCTGAAAAAAAAAATAATTTTAAATTAAAGAGAAAATGCCGTACAATTTTATTCGGAAACAAAAACAGTTTTAATTATTTAATAATTACATAATAACCTGGCAGGGTTAAATTATCTGGAAAATGTGTCACTGGTTTAATTAAAATGTTTTATTGAAATTGGATAAAATAACAGGCAACTTTATACTATGTCCATAAAGTAGGAGATTTTTATCACATTGGTTGACAAGGAATTTTATATATTATATATAATAACATATATATATATTATATAATATATATATATATTTTTTATTATTATTATTTTGTTAATTACACTGATCACTCTGCCAGAGACAAACTTTAAAATAAATAAGTTAAACAAAGCCTGCAGAAAGGATTAAAGTTACTTACAACTGAACACGAAGAACGACAGTCAGTAATCCAAAGACAAGGCCAGCAAGCAATCCTAAATCCAGCCCCAGAAGAATGGCTGCAATACATGTGAACACCCAGATCACCTTGTAGAAAAAAAAATCAATGTGAGTTCAGTAAGAGAATTCATTATATCAGTTGCATATGAGGTAATTTGCTATTGAGATGATTTTTTCTCCTTTGTAAACAGGTATTTGCCAAGGAAAAATCACCACGAAGGGTATGGCTACTCACTGAGTCCCACTTGTTCTGTCTCCACAAGCGAGGAACGTCTAATACTTGCCAGAACATTCCCTTCAGATTGGCAATAACAATGGCTGCCAGCACTGACTGCAATTAAAAGAAGAGATTAAAGCAGGTCCATGTTATGAGATGGTTTAGTTACACAAAATGACACAACATAAGGAATACAAGGTGTTTAGGCATTACATGAAAGACATTGTAGCGATTGTCTCCTCACTTAGTCCATGTAAAAGCCTCATCAGATTCATTAGCATTAGAACATAGTGACTAAGCTTTGTTAACGCATAAACTTTACTTATCCCAATGTGTAAGCCATTAAGACGTGAGAACACAGCATGATGTTAAGCAACATAGTTAATAAACTATAATTACCCTTTTTTCAACCATTTTTATCCCCTTTACTTTAAAATGAACAGTACAATTTATCAGTTGGTTCTTGAAACCTTTTACTAAAATGCATCACCTAACCTGTATCCCATTGGTTAGAAAAAGTGCACATTTAGTATGTGTCTATGTGGCTTGACTCAAAATATATTAAAAAAAAAAGTTCCTACATACCTTTTGTAAGGGTTCGAGGAGTCTTCCGAGTGCTACTATAGCAATCAACACTATAAAAGCCGAGATCAGGCCTGCAATCTGAAAAACACAGTAATAGGAAGAGTGTGTGAAGCGAATTCATTTGGTTATATGGATCTTAAAATGTAATGTACAAAGTGGGCCCTGTACATTTTCTTCCATATTAATAGGTGAATGTTTTATTAACACGGTGTATATAACACACCATACATCCAAATGTAATGAGATCAGCTTTCTCCAGTTTAAAAGTGACAACTTGTAAGTGATTTGCAGAAGAGTTGCAGTTTTAATTGATCAACTTTATTATGCATTATGAAAGGCCAACATTGAGAAGGTTTGAGCTCCCCTCAGAATTGGACCTACCACTAATAGATGCCCTGAGCCTGTCAAAGTTGGCCCTTCTAAAATGAAGTGTCTTGGTGGAGTAGTTACCAATTTACATTGTTAGTTATCACCATATCCAGAAAGGCATGCTTTCTGGTTGGGTGTCTTTACTAATTGTGTCATTTAGCAGGTTAAAAAAACGTACTGCCCTTAGCAGAACTAGTTCTTCAACAACCTATATCTGGGTAATGAAAATGTCCCATGATTAAAACATCACCCAGATTTGCAGGCTGCTTAATTAGCAATAAAAGCTGATTCTCCCCATCAGCGCTAATCTTTCACAACTTGTAGCATTTGCTTACATGTGATATGAGACCCTTTTAAATGTCTTTGGTAATCTCCACTGATGGCAATAAAACCACTTTTCAGACTTTCCACATACAATACCCATAGCATCACATGAGAGTATACATATCTTGAACAGGGCAATTTTTATCTTATATACCTGGGTTTTTCCTCCAGTACTTTCCTGAACAGCAGTACGGGAGAGAGCTGTTGTGGCACAAAAGCAGGAGAAAGCGCCGCTGAATAGGTTACTTATCCCAAATGCAATGAATTCCTACCAAAGAAACACACACAGTTACCATTTATTTTGCAGTAGATGTTTGTTCCAAGAACAATGAACGTTATTAATCAGTTTTCATATCACTACTGTAATAATTTTGATTATCCAGTACTATGGACCTGTGTACAATTGTGAATGACAATTTTCAGGTAAGTTCTAAACAGTTATATACAGAAAATATACAAGCCTATTATTTCAAAATCAATTCAGTCCACAAAATTATGCATTATCATTTCAATAAAACGTATTAGTTTTAAACTGTCATCACTGAAGTAACAATGATACCTAAAACGTAGTGCTAAGATATAGGAGGTAAGTAACTGTAGTGTTATTACCATAGCAGCCAATGGAATGTTATTAGTGTTGACGATTTCATTGGCTGCCATGGTGATGAAATCACTTTCCAATTTTGAACATAATATTCATCAAATCTGCCAGCATGCACCATTACTCATCTGTTTGGTTTAAATATACCTACAAAACGCAGGTATAACTGAAAGACTTCTAATGCAGAAGAGAGGTAGAAAGTTTGATGTGTGCCCCAGTACTCACAGCATGTGTTCCATGGCATTAAAGGATATTAATGCAGACCATATTTAATACTCTGTTGATGGTGAAGAAGGAACAATGTTGCCTTGAAGGTGTGCTGTGTATATTGTCATACTTAGTACTTCTTAGTACTTCTAGATTTTATTATAGAAACAGGCAATTCTCTCAAGGTCATTTTATAAGCAGTGTACATATGTACAGTAGGTATTAGCTTTCTGCTCTAGCTGACACTGTCACATACTTGATGTTTATTATAAACAGAAAACACACACCCTACATTAGCGACTGTATTCACAACAGCAGCACGGAAATAATTACATGTCGTTGCCACCGGAGCATTTTGTTGGATCTGGGGTGTTTATATTCAAACACACTGTAAATCAGAACTTGTTACATTGACTTGAGCTGTACATCCTTATATCCTAGTTAATGAGCCACAAGTAAAGTTCAGCTCTAAAAATACTTGGCAGCTTTCATAGCAACATAGAAATATATAATAGAAATAAAATATACACATTCTTTACAACCATAGGAATATAAAGGATATAAAAGTATGGTGGGAGTTTCCCTTTAATTATTCTGTAATATAACGTCATGTAAAGGGGAACTCCCACTTAATCAGACCTTAATCAGTCCTTGGCCTTAGATTTAGGATAGCCATACACCTATCCCATGTCTTATGTTTTATACAAGCAACTCATAGAAAACGATTTTGTACCAGAGAACCTATTGTGGGAGGTCAACGTATAAAAAATGAAAGGTTCGATCAGTCTATATTAAATGAGGAATACAGCAAAGTTTGTTTACCTGATTTCCGTCAATTGAATAGTTATGTTTGGTGGCATACACTTTTCCAACAGACACGGCTACAGCATATGCCACTATTCCTACAGAAAAGGCTGAACCGATCATCTCAGCAAACATGCTGACATCTGGTGTCATGGGTGGAATGAACCTGTAACAAAAAATTTTTTTTCTCAAACGTCAGCACAAATGGAAATAACGCACATGTAAGGGCATATATAATACCCATGTTCTCTCTCTCTCTCTCTCTCTCTCTCTCTCTCTCTCTCACTCTCACCATAGCTTTCAATTGGTCTACTATACATACACAGAAGAGAACCAACTATTACGGTATATCTAGTGTGCCATTTGAAATCACTATTTCTTTTATAAACATACGCTTTCTTGAATTACTGTATTGTGCTTGTATGTACTATTGTCACTGAAAGTCCATTCCGGTTATCTACTACATTTAATGTAAAGTAGACTTTTCTTACAGTACTTCTCAGCATCCACCATAACCTTAAATCATACCCTCTCATCCTGCCATTCGTCTTTTTATTTAAAAAAAACCCACATTTTTTTCCATTACTTTGTGAACCAGTATTTTACATCAGTAGAGCTTCTAAAATGGACAGTTACATACAGTTTCACAATGAATCAATGTAATCATAATGTAATAAATGAAACAATGACAGGTCAGATAAAAATGTGTATATATGTTTATACTAAATGTATTTAACAATGTTAATTCAATGGTTTGCATACAATCTTTTCTCTCTCATAGCATTAAATTAAGGTATAATAATAATATCAACATTAATGTCACACTTACCCGCTGGGAATAGTTTTTACAATCCCCGCATTGTATTTTTTTTCCAGATTTACTCCATAGGAAATCCCCGTCGCTACTATTGTCTAAATCAGAAAGAAGTAGGATTCAGTGCTTACAGTAGTAGAAATGAGTCATTGAAATATTACTGAGTGGCTTACAAAAAACCTACCACAAGGACTTCTATGGGAATCGGTACTCGAAGGATGTGTTTGTATCGGTCATTCATTTCTTTGACCACCACACACACAATGAAAGTCAAGAGCCCAGCAATGAGGTCAGCAATATTGGTTTTCCAAATGTTGGCAAAAATATCGATAATTGTCTGAAAAGGCAAGGAAGAACTCTTTAAACATCTCAAACAATGTATTACATCTACAGTCATCTTGATGTCATAGAGCTGTGCCACAACAATGTATATTCTGATTATATTTATAACATAGGAAACTCACATATATAATAGAAAGCACTCCATTGTAATTTTTCGTCGGGACATTGAGAACCAGTTTTACTTGTGAAACAAACACTTGGAAAGCTGCGGCTGTTGTGAATCCTCCGACTAGTGGATCTGCTAGGTACCTGACAATGAAGCCAATTTGAAGAACACCCAGTGCAAGCTGCAGGGAGAAGAAAATTATAAAAGGAAGAACATTGTGAACATTTGAATATATAGATGCTTGGTACTCTTGTCCATTGGTGTTAAGCTGTTCATTTGACCCAATTTGCTCCACTGATACCCAAAAAAACTAGGCATTTCTGTCCCTTTTATAGGTTATACACATGAAATCATCTGTGGTGGGATGTTCTATCTGGTAGAGTTCTACATGTAAGAAATAACCGTAATCGTGTCTGCAATAAGGAGAAATTGGGTCCAGACCGTAATTAATGTAACAAACCACCTTATCTTATTTGCACCTAATATAGTGTAAACCAAAAAGTATATGTAATATGATCATGTATCCAAAAGGTAAGTGTTTAACGATCATTGAGCTTATCATTCCCATTGAAAGCAGAACTAAAATCTAGCAGTTTCCCTATTTTCTTTGCTAAACGAAAAGAGCAGTTGGGTATACAGAAAGACAGCGATGGTGAATTGAGATAATAATAGTGATTTTAAGAGATTCAAGCACTCATGTGCAGGTTGGAGCGATGTGGCTATATGTAGTCAGCTTTATTAGGTGTTGGCTTTATTCCATTGGCGGTTACCTGCCTTAAAAGAATAGTGCCTTTAAACATTTGAAAAGATAACCGTCTGTATTTTGATGGCTGTTTATTGCGAATGGTGTGGTAAATGTGGACATTCTGCCACAGTAGGTATATGAATGTTGTATAGGGTGTTCCATTCACAGAAACGTAGCTGTAGGTGCACATGGTAAATGTAGGCATTCTGCAATATTTACCTGTATAATTCCGATTAGGAAGCTGAGCGTTCCGGAAACAAGGACTCTGGCTGCGTCTCTGGCTACTGTGTCTATCACAGTTTTATTCAATCCAGTGGAGTTGCTTAACATCATAAACTTTTCATCTGGTGCCATAGACAGAACAACGGTTCCCACCATTAAACTAACCACTGGAAATGGTCCTGTTGGAAAAATGAAATAATAATGGGAAGCGTGCAGATTTTAGATGATGATGATGATTCCCCTGCACATGCAATTAAAGACGTGTATTGAAGACTAAAATCCTGCAAAATCCCCCCATATGCTTCTGCACATCCCCAAACCCATTTTCATACACGTGATGTACTTAGCACCTGTCAGCTCCAGTACAGGCTCAGAAAATGCTGCAGATGGGGGTCTGATTAGACCCCTCATGCAAATACCTGGAAAGCAATCCCATTTATTTTAATGTTGTAAGTACTAACTAACTACATTATAACTGCTAGTTGCAGCCATGCAAACATTTCTCTCCACAATAACCGATCGCAACGTCTCTCTCGTAATAATTCCAGTGTCTGTTTTTAACCTCATATTCATTTCTTCTCTGCTGCACTCTTTCCATTTGTCTCTTAGCTCTACATATGATCTTTTCAATCCCAGTTATGGGTCCTTCCACTAAACTCCACTGTTAATGCATTATTTTTGGTGCACCTAATTTTCTTTATAAAATCAGTACCTACCAACAGAAATGTGCCGGGATGTTCCCAGGAAGAAATAGGTCAGGATAGGAAAGAAAGATGAATACAGTCCATATCCAACAGGGACAGCGGCAAGCAATGCAAAGGCCAGACCTGAAATCACACACATAGAGAATGCATTATGTACATGTATCACGAGCACAAACAAATAACAAATGGAAAGAGAAAACAAAATAACCAAAAGTATAAATGAATTTTTTGTTTATGGAAAACAAATTGCAAAGTTAGTTGTCTTTTGTAACATAAATCATAGATTTTGTTGGAAATGTATGGATATGTAGGTGTCTAGAAGCAACATATCAATTGTGTTATTGGTAGCATTAAGAAAAGTAAAGTTGTCTTTTAATATTTGCCTTGGCCCAGTCATGAATGACGCAGCCATATGTTGGACCACAATAAAAAAGACCTTCTCTCTTGGTTATAGCACTTTTTTTTACCATCTCATTATCACTATAACACTTCAGCGCGAATTGGTTATCGTTTAATGAACCAAAAACATACCTTGCAAAGTGCCAACAAGCCCTGTGCTTACTCCCGAGATCAGGTCATGTACAAACCATTCTTTCCATCGATACTTGGGCAACCAGTCAAGGATTGGGAATAATGACTTTAGTCTCTGAAGAGCCTGTCTAGATGTACAGCTGCCAGAATAAAGAACACACAGTGTGGAAAACCACCAAGTTATAACCTTTCTAGGTAGTAGAAATCAGTTCAAATACACCATTGGTTATTAACTCAGATTTCAGATAGCAGTTGGTCTTTTCTAAGTCAATGAAAATCTGTCGAGATCAGAAATTATAAGTCCAAATTGTCACTAGCTGCACTAGAACAGACAACATGTTGATCTAGGTAACACAAAAATGATCTAACAAATATTAAATGATAAATATACACTATTTTAGGAAAAATACTATTAAAGCATATTATTAAAATGTCAAAAATATAGATTTTTCTGTACATTTGGACAATGTGTATTTCTGCTTTCATGTTCAGATGGCTAAATATTTTCTTGCTGATGTTAAAAATGGTATATAATAGATGACAAAAATGAATAGCAAATAAAATACCATATTTGCTTTTTTTTCGATGTTATGTGATTGCCCCCACTTTGCAAGCTATGTGAAATCAACACGGCACATTCAATATCCTAAAAAAAATCTAGAGATTACAACCTGCAGCTTTTCCGGAGCCTTTCCTGGACCGTTTTCTGAATAATTTCTTTCTTCTCATTCTCTTCCTGGAAAGCTGGTTCTGAATACACCGATCGAGACACCAGGTACTGGCGGTAACCATTGTTGGGTACATCCATCCTCCCTGATGCCACCTAGAAAACTGCAGCAATTGTCTTTTTTTTACCACTAAAAATGTAGTTTGTTTTATAATACATGAGTCGTTAATTTTAAAGGGAAGCTTCTTAAAAAAAAATAAAGTCAATCTCCAGAACAGGACAGTAAAGTTAGAACAAAAATATATTCTACTTAATAAATAATAATAATAATAATAATAATAATAATACCGCAAGTGTAGAAATCACTGCACAGAATCAAAACTTGTCAATGTCTATATACCTGTGAAAGCTGAAGCCCCCAGCAACCTTGGCAGGCTTAGAGCACCATGCATGATATATACTCCTCAAGGAACCTCTATTTATGGCAAAACAGAAGCTCCCATTACCAGTCCAAGGAAGAACAAACTTGCCAGAGTCAAACACTGATACACTTACAAGCACATACAATTAACCCTTCCCTCACCACAACTAACGTACAGTAGACTGTGCAACATGATAAATTAGCTAAGGGCTGGTTTTTAGCAGGGTCACTCCAATTTTTTTTTTAATATATGCTCAGCATGGATAAGATGTAGCAGAGCATGGACCATCAGTGATGATCATATGGGGTACACAGACATACAGGGATTCTGGAGGGATGGAAGACTCAGGTAACCTTGTTGCTTTTAATACCTACATAGTGCCCCCTTCTCATACAACTTTTTGGGTCATGAGAAAAAAAAGATTGAATAGAAAATTGGTGGTTCTCTTGTGAAATATAAGCTGTTGAATGGATAAGTATTAAATACATAATGAAGAGTAGTTAATTAATGCTGCATTAAGTAGAGGAGTAGAATTTTTTTTTAATGGGTAATTTATAGGAAACTAATTTTGGAGTTTAATCAAATGCATATTAGCTTTCGTCAGATGATAGGGTCTGTGGGGGTGGGTGTTAATTATAATGTTATTAATTGTAAACGTTATTAATGTTATACCTCTAGTTTCTTACATTTTTCTAAATTTGACACTTTTTACAAATTTCCGATGTCCCCGCCTTGTGCCAGTTCTAATACATTTGTAATAATCCGAGTATTTTTTGCTAGTTTATGATGAATTGTATAATTATTTCCTGTGTATATTGTAAACCAACTAAATTCAGAAATATATTAAAATCTTTAATTTAAAATATAAATTAGCACATTAGGATTTATTTATGTATAGAGAGCAATTCTGGAGCAAAGTGGAGCAATGATTGAGATAAAGGATTTTGACACCTATTCCTTGGACAATGGTAGTATAGTTTACAATCTAACTAAGCATATTAAATATCTATATGTCTTTAATGTTAACATGCGTATTAGGTGGCTTGGTCTTGTTAAATTCCCTAGTGTATGAACGTATAGGTGTCTAAAAGCAACCCATAAATATTATTTTATAGATTTAAGATTTTTAAACCTCAGCCTCTCTGTTTATTTGCTGCCTGGATGGTGTGGTCATCAACAATTATTTTCTGGTCACTATTGGATCCTGGAACTTGAATTTTCCTGATTTACTTAAGTTATTAAAAAGCTGGGAGCTGAACACCTGCAAAATAATAAATAAACACCTGTAAATAATAAATAAATGTATTCCTATTGCAGTAACAGTGGTGAAGGCACCAAAGAAATCAGAATGCTCATGTGGATTGCTGCACTTTACAGAATTGCTGTATATTTATATATAATCCCTAAATTTATAATATGGATTCTATAAAGGAGGATTGTATTAAGCTTAAAGCTCTGCTACGCAAGCAGCACCCAAACACATGAATCCACCAGTTACATCCCACCCGTAGGTCCAAAATGTCTCTGTAGTGCGTATCTTTGCTTTAGCTGGCTCATGAAGTAAAAGACGGAACAAAAATCAGTTCAACCAAACAAAGAAACGTGAAGAATAAGCTGACGAAAGGAAATAAAATGGAGTTTAAAGTATTCTGGCAAGGAATCTTGAAGTGCATGTGTCTGTGGAACATTAATACAATCTACCTGGATATAAATAACGATGCTACTAATTTGTCCAACACAAGGCATTCAAAGTCGCAGCGTCTCAGACACAATATGTATCTATGGTTTTATATTGTTTGTCCAAAATGTAGGGGAAAAAGGAAATATCTTGAATGATACACCAAAATAATTTGTTACTTTAATAAAGTGAATTTTAGCTCTATGTAACTTATCCATGTTTTTAAGGCAATATATAATACAATTTTAGATATGCAAGTGTTGAGCAGCCTTTTGTATTGGTAAGTTAGGCAAGCTACATTTTTTTTTTTTTTTACACATAAAGTGTGCTATTTTATACATATTTTTCATCACCGATTTTACCGTGAATTTCAGGTTTTAGTATCGTAGCTCACTTTTCTTATCCTTATATCACTTATTACAAATATAATGCTGAAATGTTTTTGAGAATCCTACATCGTAAATGCAATACGTTTATCAATGTAATGGTGTTTATAGACTTAAAGAAGGACAATGTATTTATCTGAAACCCACATTTTGTGTATGCCATTTTGTTCTTGTTCTCAGGATTATTTCTGCCTGTGTTTAATTGGATCAGGCATCTTTGTGCAGGCAGGTTAAGTATAAGGGAGAACAGTTCAGTAGCATTAGTTATGCCTCTCAGTATCCCATGTGTTAAAATATCTCTTCTTTTTAAACTAAATATATATGAATTACATTTAAATATGCTAAATAAGCAATAATCCCTGCATGGATATGGGAGACTCCAGGAGTTGTTAATGTTTCGGTAAAGATATGGTTTTACATTGCCTGATATTGTATATCAATCATGTTACGCAGTTTCTCACTTATATTTATAAAGTGACATATCAGATTCTTCCATAAAAAACTGTGATGAATTCTGGGGGTTTTTTTTATTTTCTTTCCCCAGTAACATTTTGCATAGGGAGCAAAGACGTTCAGAACGTAAAGAATGCAGAACAACTTCATATAATGCAATAACAAAACAAATCTTTATTGATGTGATACAGTATTTAATAAAAATAAAAGGTAATATTGGCATATGTGTAAACAGCATCACATTTTCTGTGCAATAAGGTTTTTTAGATGCAAAAGATTCAGCCGAGGACTAGATAATCAACTTGTGGACCACATCAAAGTTATCGTAAACGGTACAAGAAACATGCTTGTTTTAATGAGTTTGCTGTAAATTTGAAAGCTTCCATTCTTTAAGTGCTTGGCAATACGACTGTTATTTATTAAGCTATGCCAAAGATCAGATGCCAGCTATAAATAAATAACAACAATGACTGCCCACTTCTTGCAAGCATCCGCGTATCCTTCCAACCTCCTCTTTAGCAAATTGCTATAAAAGTAAATAGTTGAAGTATTCTTTTAACCACACATGTTCTTTTCCTGAGTGCAACCCACTAGTGGCACATTTGAGATTGTTATTAATCCCACCATTGTCATAATACATGTACTGATGTAAACGGGAAATGGTTGATAGATATTTATTTCAATAAACCCACTTGTTATGAATTTATCTAGTAAAACGTGCAGGGGAAATGTTGTGTTGTAAAGTACACATTTTTTGCAAGGTACAATTTTAAGAAAAAACTATTAACTAGAGAAATGTTTCAAACCTAAAAGTATTACTAACCATTGTAATAAGGATAACCATTCTAATAAACTAGACAGCCAAGCACTTATATCATTGTGTACAAGGTCTGCATCTTTGAGATATATCAACTTCAATTCTGTTTTAGTTCAGGTACAACTGGCACAGACCGCAAAATTAACATTTTGCTACCAGAACAATACCATTAATATATTCATTTTCAGGTGTAGTCTTAGATGTCCCATTGGAAATAAGAGTGAGTTACAGGTGCAGAGGTCATTTGGAGCGATTGCGTTCCAATATGTGAAAAATGCGTTATTCATTTGTGTCAATTCATGTTAAAATAAGCATTCATAATGCTGGACATACACTCATCACTTTTAGTAAATCCTCTAGTTCAGCTGTTTAATTAATGTAATACCCAGCAGATTTTTTTTTTTTTATTAGATTTTATACCCTTGTAAAACCTGTCACCTCCCATTCCATAAGCATCATGCCTTGTTCTATGAGAATGGTTAAATTTGATTACATTGACTATTATAAACATAGATATACTCAATGCTTCAGGGACATATTGAAGACTTGCAGAATCTTTTAATCACATCAACCAAGGCACTTTTTGCTGACCAATAAACCAATGTTGCTGAACATATAGTTCACTGCTTATTGCCGAGAGATTTCTACACATACTAGAGTAGGTGGAGTGAACTAATTTACTCTACATCTTATATTATTAGTAAAACTTTATGTAATAATATATATTTCAAAATGTGTTCGGAGAATTTTATGTTATAAAGTGAATTAACAAACTAGATTTTTGGTATTGAGTGCAAAAACATTTGTGTGCAGCAAAAATATCAAATATATGAAAAAGCTGTATATATATTTATAAATTACAAAAATAAACAATTTCACAGCATGCAACGATATGTGTACACATGTAAACACATATCAATGTTTTGAAATATCACAAATTAAATGTTGTCAAATCTGGACCAGGCAATAAAATAATGTATATGCCATTCACCCAGCGTAATAATTCAGTACCAAGTATTTTTGTAATAGCTGTCACTTTTCTCTGTAGCCGGCCAAAATCGCTGAGGACTGGAGAACCAAGAAAAATCAATTAGGTAAAGCACCATTAAAACAATTACAATTAACTGTATTTTAAAGTAGAATATTAATGGCACAAAAAAACATAGCCATAAAAGTTAAAACCCGTGCTTAATCAAACAATTAAACATAAATTCCTATGCTTTTAAGAAAAATAAACATATTTATGAACAGAGCATTAAGTGCAAAACAGATTTCATAACAAAAATAAAGGGTGTTAAATGTCACATAGTCAGGATGTTTGCACAGTACTTGGATGCATTCAATGTTCTGCCTTCTTTGCAAAAGAAACTTGAAATCCTTTTGTAGAAACCCAACAAAAGAGAAGGTGGACAGGTCTAAAGCTCTTCAAACAGATACAGCAGCCTGATTGAGGTTGCAACCACGCCATGGTATCTGGTAGCATTGGCTATTGCTCATGTCTAAAATGCTTCTAAGAATGTTAAACATTAGGTATCAGTGCTGTGGTGCCCATTAATAATCAGCAGGGCCATTCGCTCTGGAAAAGATCATTATATTAAACAGCAAAAACTAAAACACCAACACACACAATTATTGTGAGAGGAAAATGGAATTGTTCTTCCAGCAGACAGCTTCCACGAAGACAAAGAATTGTGTCGGCCGTGTCTTTGCTTAAATAACTACTCGTCTTTCTTATTAACCCTTTCATCTGTGGTATTCTGGAAACAAAAAACAAGGAAGCAGAGTATGAGTATTACTGACACCATCAAAAAATTACAATGTAGGCACTGTAGGTCATATAAAACAATACAATTCAAAATGTTTAGTGCTTTGTTTAAAGACAAGAGTTTTACAGTTTCTCAAACACGTGAACATGAAAAGTGCTCATGAGCCAAGAGCGTTTGTCATATCCCTTATAGTTAAATGCAAGGGAGTATTGAAACAGAAGAAGCATAGCAAACATACGTAGATTTGTGTATTTTGTCAATGTAGCGACAGAAGTAGAAAAGGTATTAAAAAACCTGTCAATCATATTTGTTGATCCTTCTAAGCATTAGTTCCAAAAATATGAAACAACACAGAGCACTGTTTGTGAGATTAGTGGTTCCCAATTAAATATTTAGGGGGAAAATACACAAATATCCCAGACACACTGATACTGACAAATCCTCTTTGCCTTGCACTAATACCCTGCAGAGTAGACTCCCCGCTGGCTCGGCATCTTGGCAGAACTCGCCAAGGAATAGGAACACTGTATGTTTGCCCTAACATTTACCAGTAGCTCTCACACTGCTCATGCATAGGTTTATTTCAATTCTTTACTTGTAAGCAGTATCAGTTTTGAATGTAATGTAAGCTCTCAAGCGAGGCCCTCAAAAGCCCACAAATCCTGACTGGAAGTTCGTATAAAAATACCATAACGCTAGATGACAAGCTCCGGGCAGGGTTCTCATCTCCTGATGCATCTGTATGCATTAATGTATATTTGTGATGTGCATAATGTACAAATTCAATTTGCATTAACTTTGTATAATTTAAACCATCTCTCATTTACGGAATTATTTTCTTTTATGACTGGTCGTCACCATATACCGTGCCTACAACCAAAGCATTGACCCTTTTTTTTGTACGATCTAGAATCCTACGAGTGATTCCTTTGGCGGCTTGGGAAATGAAGCAATGTGAAACAAAAGTACATACGCAGTTCTTTGTATACAAAATATCTAGTTGCTCATCAGATATAAGGCAGAGATTCGGGAATAAATATTACCTGCAACTGTTCATGTTCCCTTATGAGACGATCATATTCCCGTGTAAGTCCTTCAGACTGTTTCTTCAGGGCACTAACTTCTGCTTGTGATTTAGATAAGGCTGGAATATGAATGAGAAATTAATTAATACTTGGTTACCCTTGATAGCCACAACTATTTAAGGGTGCTGTTCCAATGGCCCTGCTGAAATTAACACTTTTATAATGCATAATTAAAAATATAATTTCTAGTACAGTTGAATGCTAACAACTCCCCCTCAAAAAAAAATAATCATGTCAAAATTTGCCCCATTAACAATCTTTCAGGATGTGCTTAAAAGCTGTTCTATAAACATAAACACATGTGTATGTTTTTGTTACAGTAAAGAATAAAATGATGAATCTACCAAGGTTTATTTGTGTGACATGCTAGAGCTCAGTTAATATATTCTAAAAGTGGAATGTGCAAACACAAAAGTTCCCTGAGTGCCAAAACCTGGATTTACATTTGGATCATTAATCCATACAATCTATTCAGGCACATTTACTGGGGCTTCTATGGCCACCAGCCCATAAAATCTATGGGCAGTATGGCAGACAGGCACACACTGCTAACTATACCCATATACTATTCACTGAATTCTAAGAGAATGGAATTATATATATTTTTTTAAACGATGAGTAAATGATAATTTGTTCTAAAACTATATTAAGTATAGCGATATACTTAAAAATAATGTCAAGGAATGGCAGTGCATACGCACACACACATATATAGGTGTTATTTTATATATAATTTATCATTAAATATAATTTTAAGATGAATAAATGATACTTGTTATAAAACATATGTAACAGATATTCATCAAAACCAAGGCGTGTAACATGACCCTAAAGTATATTTTGCAATGTTTCACAACACAGTGCACACTGCCCTTGTTTTAAGTACAAACATCAGTATCTCTGATCAAGAGCACAAGGTATCTAGACATAAACAAAAAAAACAACACTCCACATTGTTTCAGTGTTTTGGATATGTGCCCGTGCATCTGCCTATATCAATCATTACCGAGATGAGCAAGAGACTAAAGGCCCTCACCCATCCACTGGCAATCACATTTAGAGGTTTTGTTTTATATTGGAATGATAACTCTACAATGCCAGCAAGACAATGGTTCCTCAAACACCAAATTAATGACCAAAAGATGTATTCGAAAATAAGAAACATATAGTACGTATAACTGTAGATATAATGCATAGCACGTGTATATAAATCCATTGTAGCAATGATTTTTCCTGTGCCAACTAAATGATGTTTGCTTCTTTGCATGGCTGTCTTTAAATTTGGGCCATACCAATTATAAAGATGAGTACCAAACAGTGAGACCATACATTTCTGTATTGACTAACAACTGCAACATAAATTAAAGTGGAAAAACTGAAAGATTTGTTTACAGGGAAAAATATCTAGATTTCTCTTAGGCTTGCAGGTAGGATGGACTATGAATAGATATCCACAATAAATGCCAATTGTATGGAACCATAACATCATACACCAAGGCAATCTTTTCATTTATAGTGTTAAAATGTAGACTATGGTAGCTCTTACATTTATACAGGTTCCCAACTCTAATTAGTTCAAAGTGAAAATGATCCTCCTTTGTGATTATAAATGAAGCTAATGTCCTTATTTTGGAATTAAATACTGCTTAAACCAGGAAATCCTCTTCATTAACAATGCCATAAGAAAGTAATTTCTATCACCAATGTAATTCTGCTCGATTACACGCAGATCATAAATCTTTAGCATTAACAACACTGTCAACACTTGGAATTGAGGAAGTTGGGAAATAACAGTATGAGACAGGATTGACACAGGATTGTGTATTTTGTAAATGTAGACACCAAATAAATGTTTATATATATACTATCAGTCTAGTTGGTTCTAAGAATATCCCAACAGCTGTACTTAAGGTCATGGGGTGCATTTGCAGACATGTTTAAGCCATATAAGAAGTGCTTTTGTAAATATTTAGTGCCAGTAAACTTTTTTAACATTAAATTATTGTAAAAGCCTTCTGTAATTCATGTTTTTTTCTGTAAGCATTTGCCTGGGTTCCCCAGCAGTTGGCAATGGCACACTTTAATTACATAGTGCCAAGCAGCAATGTCATATTTCACATAAGTAACCTAAATGATACTAATCAACAGTGGTTTGGGCAAAATAAGCACTGTTTCACAATGCCACCTCATTTCCCAACATGTTTAACCCATTAGTGCAAACAACAAATGTTCCATGTCACCATGTAAAAAATGGTTGTCTGAAGGCATGGAACACTGTGTTAAACTTGTAAATACGTCTCCTTGGACACTAGGTCACGTAGGGTGCTAGCGTAAGTGGCTGTTTTGAAACATATGTGCTCAATCCTGGAACAAAATGTACAAACTATCAAAGGCTACACCTTACACACCGTCAATTAGACCCCCCAGGATGGCCAGTGAGAGGATTGCATTGTTTCTACCATTTCTCAACAAAGATATTACGTTTATAACCTTTACACAAGTACAGCATTATATAAAGAAACTGATTTGAAGAAATGAAATCCTTAAACTCCTTAACTATTAACAAGTGATAGTAAAACATAAAGCTCAGCACAGAGATCCTAGTGAATCAATACATTCTTTAATAAGGAATGTACAAAGGAGATGCTGGTCAACGTAATCATTTAATAGGAACACCTAACATCACCTAAGAGTCCGCTGAGAGGACAAATGATGCCATGTAAATGAAACTGATCTAGTCACCTACAATCTATCACATATATTATACTAAATATATGTTTAAAACAACATGTAATTGTTGTAGGTACACTACAAAAGGCAAATTTGGAATACTGTGGTCAAAACACACATGAAAAGGATGCCAAAAGGCTCTGGTCTTTCAAGCATGTAGGTGCAAACTATTACTGGTCATCAAGAGGTTAATACATTCTTTAAGGTAATTTATTACAGAAATCAGTAATTCTCATAGTTAAATCCATGTGCTGTCAACCTCCAAAATGTATTAACATCATTAAGATGGATGATGTGTGCCATAATATCAATTAAGATGCAAAGAAATCTAAGGGATTCATTATATAAGAAATGCATTCAAATGTGGTCGTTTTAAGTTAAAAACTAAATATTCATCACACAGGTGCTCTGCCTACTTATGCTCTGGTTGTGAATGGAATAATTTCTCTTATATGTAATACCGTCTACCATCATTAGATCCATGAATGATACATTGAGGAAGGATGCTGTGGAGCGACTCGAAGCTAACAGCACCTTCCTGAAGCCACAGCATGCAATTTCCATCATCCATCCATCATGTGGTTTCCCTGCTGTAACCAATATCAAAGCTCTCTCTTTATAAAAATAAAGACATGTTTGAACTAGCAGCGGACTCACTTCTTTCCTTAATATCCCTGAAAGATAGATAGTCTTGAAAGTTTTCAATACAATATGCATCAGTTAGCCAATAAAGGTATCATCGTTACCAAATTTGCTTTCTCTCTTATCAACAATAAAAACGGGAAGTCAGACTGAAGTCCTTAGCTAATAAAAATAACGGTTAACAAATTGCCCTTTTCAGTTGACTTCAAGGAAGGGTATGCAGCAGAACGCTAACAAACGAAGAACAGAATTCTACATTTCTGCTGTTCAAACCAAGAAATACACAGCAAAGGGTTATATATAATGTACCCACTCTGTTGGATTTAATTGAAAGCAGCATCAGAAATAGAAACTCTGTTCTACTTAAGAGCCCAAACTGTTTCTGACAAATAAAACTTTATTCATGTAGAAATTTTGCCTTTTCTATAACTTTTAAATGTTTTTTGTTTCCTATTCCTTACACAAGTAAAATTTCAGCAGAAAGAATAAAATAATATATCGGTTAATCTTCTAGAGCTATAAAAATATTAAATATTGTTTGAGGGATACATGTATAAGACACTATAATGAAAAAGAAATATATCCTTTTCCCAACATCCAATGGGATACATTTTGAAAGATCACTGGGAGCTTGCAGATTTGCGATTGGAAAGTAAGACTGAATTTTAGTGGTAAGTAAACGTGGTTTAGACTGGACATGTAAACCGTACTGTTTTACATACATAAGTAAATAAGCAAATATTTTCTCTATTGTGGTTTGTCACTTTTTGTTTCTTTTTTAAGAAAGTTGATCTTCACAAGGTCATCTGATGTTATCTAAAGAACCCATCTGATCGAGGTATGGCTTAGTAATGTTACACTCCTAGTGACATCTAAATATGACATCTCTGAGCAGGCCAGATCTGCTTTGATCCCACAATGTTGATGCTTTGAGACATTATTTCTGAGCTGGAACGTTTTCATGTTAGAAACTGTAAAAAAGTGGGAAGCAAAACTTTATCTTTATAATAATTAAACTCCCCATAACCAAATTGCATAAGTCTAGCACAAGTAACTAAACTTAAACTACACTTTTTATTAGTGTTTAACGTGTCCACTTATAAAACACAATTATTTTCTTCTTACAGAAGAGTCTGTAGGCAGCAGAACTTCTTACACCGGACCTTGCTGCACAATAGCTTAGGGTAAGAAAAAGAAATCTTAAGGAATACAGAGAAAAAAAATGTTTGGTCACACCAAAGCAATTAGGATAGCCAAAGAGCCATGACTCTCCAAATGTTAGTGTTGGCACATGCCTTTTTATATGAATACCTAACGACATCTGTGTAGTTATAGGACAACAAAACGATAGCCTAATATATAAATGTCAGAGTTAGAATATTTACAGAAAGGATGAAGCTCTAAGCAGTAAACACGGAGTTGTAAGTGAAGTGTGGACAACTTCATCTCAAAGCATAAAATATCAACTCTGCAGGGTCCAACCTACTCTCTTTGGAAGCATGCCATGGTTTACCATTTAAAGTGAATCTTAATTTAATAACCAAAACTTAACAACTGTAGAATGGGTCATTCAATAGACTGGTAGATATGATTCATATTTCCGTATATTGTAGCCACTTTATAACAGGCAGTGTAATTTGCTGCCAGGAGACCCCGTGCTTTACCTTCCACCGTTCTGTTTAGTTCTTTCTTTCCTTGTTCAATTTCTTGTTTTAGCTTCTCATTCTCTGTTGTAATTGCCTGGTCACCTTCACGTGCTTTACTTCTCTCAATAGTCTAAAAAAACAAACAAAACCCCAAAACATTAGAAGTGTGCTTATTTTATCTGAATTAAAGACAACCTGAACTGACTGCTGAATTCAAAACAGGGAGAGGGATTACATGTTGTTTGGGTATAAAATCGCCAACACAATAAATATATTTTACTTCAATAATACACACAAAAATAACAGTTACATTATAAGGCCCCCTGGCCAACTTTTCAGCCTAACTATGTAACAGAGTCCTCATTGAGAATCTGTGACACTTTGAAACATGCTTATTCCAAGATACTTAAAGCTGCAGAAAAGGTAGTTCTAAGAAATATTAAAATGTGGTACCTACTAATACATATTTCAGGGTTTTTATGTTATACTACAAAAATAAAACCAATGTCAACTTATGATAACAGAACTGAATTCAACGTTATATTTATATTTAGTAATACAAGAAAATCATAAGGGTTCTGGATATTTTTGAACAGAGCAAATCCATAAATAAAATGGGTGCCAAAGTCCTAGTTCCATTACGCCAACTAAGTGTTTATGTGTAATGTGTGGGTTTCATTTTGTGAGGAGTTGCTGGATTAGCTTTCTCTAATTACAAGGCAGTGAGGATGGTGCTGACTTATTTGAAGTCTCAGTCAGGCTTTACCATGCAGAGGCTGATAGGATAGTAATAAGGCACAGATTTAATATTTATAAGAATGATCTGTGTCATGACATAATGCAAACTATGTATGTATTTGTAAGTGTACAGTCACATATCTTGTCCTATAAAATAATTAGCAGACTTATGTTAATATAAACAACCAATAAATAAGATGTTTTTGTGCTCACATCTTGATATTTTGTTCTTTTCATTATAATTCATTCGCATATGCATACAGAGAAACATCATCACTAATTCTCCCATAGAGAAATTATTTAACCATAGAATCTGCAGTTTTGTCACATTACATTTTATACTTGTACATACAACTGCCTTTCTATTTACAGAATGGTCACCCTTTAGCGATTGCTTTCATAAACACATTTTATCCCTCTCTAGTTTTTGACAGTGGTCCAGAAGTTGGGGTGGTTGAGAAAGTTAATGCATTTCATCTGAAACTAGGTAGTGCAAAACTTAACACAGCAGTTACCTCAAGGCCCTTCTACATCAACCTCAATGACATGCATCTGATCAGATTTGTTTAACATACATATACATATAACATACATACACACAACATAGATTTTTCTGCTCCACAAGAGACATACCTTTTTCAGGTTCTCATTATCCTCCATGTATTTTTTGGCCGCCTGATTAGCGTTTTCCACCTGGGCTTTCATGGCATTGTGGCTTTCCATCTCACCTGCCAATTGCATAATCAGGGAAACAACGCGACGTAGTACCCTGTGAAGTACATTAAGCAATGAATGTATTTTACATTTACTGTCTGCCTTTGGTTCACCATGTACTGTCACACAGCTGTGGTCAAATGCTAAAGGTGCACATTTACCGTCATGCCCTTAAAACTAACTGTACTGGCCAACCTTGACATGCAATTTCATAGATACAAAAGGAAGCTTATAGAGGACTTGTGTTGAATCCAGACCATACAGTGGGAGAGTGTGTGATGTACTTTAACTACAAGCATTTGGAAGAAACATACATTTTATTCGCTAAATACAAAAGCGCATCTGTTTTAAGTGCAAGTGAGTGAACACTTCCGCACTGCATGGCCCCCTTTTCATATTATTGCTGATATATATATATATGCTATTTAAATAATATAGATAGATAGATAGATAGATAGATAGATAGATAGATAGATAGAACTGGAGATACCATCGACAGCCACACTGAAGTGTGTTTTACAACATACATTCACACAATCCCTCTGACATTGAAGTATGCAATTTTACACTGTTGACTGTTTCTCTGGGGTTCCCCCAAGAGTTTCAATTGCCTCTCCAGTAAAGCAGAGGAACAGCCTAAGAAACCAGCCCATGTTTGCACCACAATTAGTCAAACCCCATTAACGGAACTGTGAGGCTCTCCACTTATCATATATTCTTCCCTCTTAACTTCTGTGCCTGGATTCAGGTGAGAGCCAAACACCAGCGATGTGCATTAGACTAGTTTGTTCCCAGCGATTCTGCCTTCATCCATTATGCAAATGGAGGACACCAGTAATGCGAACAAAACAGCACAGCGTTTGGGGTTGTTTTTCACTTTTAGAATTTGCCCCGTCAGTGGCATGACAAACTGAGAAATGACAAAATAAGAACAAACTGGAAAGGACCCCATCCAGCCACACAGGGAGTTGCTGATATCCGCCTATGTCACTGACACCTTTCTATTCATGCAAAATGTTGTGCAGCTTAAAAATACACTAAAACCATTAAAAAAAACTATATGTATGTTGTCAAGGTTAGTGTTTGTATATGTTTTGTCACAATTTTACATAAGATTTTTTATATAAAGGATTTCAGCCTTTAACTTTCATAATAGTTCTGCCTACTGAGTATGTTCATGAATGTTAATATCCAGAGACAGAGCTAGAAATTAGTGCAGCACATACTATGACAGAGAAAATTACATTAAAAAAAAACACTTTCCATTCAAATAGCACTCAGATTGATAAAAGACTGATAAGGGCCGATAAGGATCGATTCTAACTTTATCCGTTCCGTATATCTGTGCACAATGAATACCTACAGTCAGTGACCCTGGACTACTGAGAAACGCTTAAATTCACACTTAAAGACACTTACAACCAGAGGAACAGAGAAAATCCTGAGATGTAAAGATTACGTTGAGATCGAAACAGTTTCATATGGATGTGGTCATAGGAACTTGGGTAAACCTTGGCATTTTTGTCTACTGCTTGTGTCGCTGAATATTTTTTTACTTCTCTTGCAGCATCTGTAAAATAACGCAATATAACTTTGTTTAGCTATCTATACTGTTACATACTGCGATAACATGGCACACCAGTAGTGAAAAAAATATCAAAAAATACTATTCCATTATTTATTAATACATAAGACTAGTTAATGAAAACACATGTAGAGTGAGTGCTAAATGTACACATTTACAAAACACAACAAATATCTGTTCTCAAGCTTTAAACCAATCTGAACATCTTATAGAGATGTTTACAATATTTCTTCCATAAATATAACGCCGGTCAACAATTCATGCTGTTAAACTATAATGCATGTATAATCAATTAATGTATCTGTTTATGTAAATACTCAGGCATTTTCTGTGTGCGACTTTGGGTTTATTCATAAAGAAGAAGTTGGCTGGAGAGTTTTAGTTTCAATTCTTATAATTCACTATACATTATAAAGACCCCTGGTAAATGTCTGCACAAAAAGTGGTGGATTAGCCCTAAATAATACATAGTTCAGTCAAGGTGACTTTCAAGCACTTTGTCACTGATTTACATATATGTTTTATACATGTCCATCAAAGCTATTCTTGAAGCAGATGCTCATTGGGGTTGGCGTAAAGCGAATTCAGGGAAATAACCACTCTTGCAAACTCACTCTTTGTGAATAGACAGGAAGCACCAAATATTACCATGTATAAAGGACATGGTATTCAAATGGAACAGTTTGTTTTGGTACAGGGATTATGGTCATGAGCTCTTTACTGGAAAAATATGTTGACATAATAAAAAGGAAATGTTACAGAGGCCAAGGAGCTATGCTTCCCGTGTGCCCTTCACTGGTAAAAGGTGTGGCGGTGATAAGACAGAGAATTCTCCTGTTTACTAAACAGAAATGTTGCATGTGAGATCAGATAAATAGTAGCAGCATACTTCCACTGTCCACAGGTAATACAGTATTGCACTGTATGAATTACTTACTAACATTAAAACAGCATGACTTTAAAGGGACACGTCAGTTATCATACGCGCTTCAATGTCCATGCAAATCTGTGTGGTCTCTACTGCAAATGCTCGGGGGATTTGCCCCCTTTCCCTACCGCTATTGCTCATGAAGACCACATATCTACTGCCATGTGGTATCCTTTCCACCAGTCCTCCAGCAATTTGCTTGTTGAACATTCGGGGGGGGGGGATCCTGTGGGCATCTCCAGAAAGTACTCCAACTTATTTTAATGGGAGTGCTTTCCTTCCACTGGCTGGCATAAAGAAGGGGTTAATATGGATTATTTGGTGCGACTCATGCCTGGTACACTGGAATATCCATTTAACTGCATGGTTTATTAAATTTTGACCTCAGAAATGTTTAGGTTTCATTTGATTTCTGGTTCAGAGATTTCAAACACATCACAGTGACTTTGTATAGTGCTTTTTTCTGTTCTATAGCATCAAGCTGTTCTGTGACATCTCCCAGAGATACAAATCTACAAACACGAATTAAGAATTCCTTGAGAAAAAAATTAAAAAGGCCCAAAATTTTAACTAGGGCATAGTTTGGGAATTAAACAATTCTAGAACTATTGTTTCTGAATTTTGCTGCACTGATGCAGGGCAGTATGTAGGGCTGCAACAACTAATCGATAAAATCGATAATGAAAATAGTTGCCAACTAATTTCATTATCGATTAGTTGAATCGGTTTTATGGACCTGGATCCTCCTCTCTGACAGCCGGCAGGCATCTGTGCGATGTGCGCAGACATCCTCCCCTACTGTCCTTCACTTCCGCCTGGGCTTCTTTGATGGAGCACCAGCGTGACATGACCGTCCGGTGCTCCACCATAGAAGCCCTGGCGGAAGTATTGGCCAGCACAGCGGAGGTGGTCTGCCCGCATTGCCCAACGTCCACCGGCTGCCAGAGACAGAGAGGAGGATCCGCCGCAGAGCTGCAGGGGACCTGGATCTCCTCTGTGGCAGCGTGGGCATCTGTGCCATGCGCACAGAAAACATACGCCACTGCAGGCACTTCCACTGGGGCTTCTATGATGGAGCACAGGCATCACATAACCTTCTGGTGCTCAGTCATAGAAACTCCAGTGAAAGTGCCTGCCAGCAGCAGAGGTTGTCTATGCGCATCGCGCAAAAGTTCACCGGCTGCACCTACTAGACACCAAGGAGTCTGGAGCATTGGGGGTTAAGTTGGGGGGGTGGCATATCAGGGGCACAGTGGCATATAGGGGGTATAAGGCATATTTGGGGGCAGAGGGGCATTTTGGGGGCAGAGGGGCATATCTGGGGGGCAGAGGGGCATATAAGGGGTTTAAGGCATATCTGGGGGGACAGTGGCATATCTGGGTTATAAGGCATATCTGGGGGGACAGAGTGGCATATCTGGGGTAAAAGGCATATCTGGAGGGGACAGAGTGGCATATCTGGGGGGACAGAGTGGCATATCTGGGGGGGACAGAGTGGCATATCTGGGGGGGAACAGAGTGGTATATCTGGGGGGGGGACAGTGTGGCATATCTGGGGGGAACAGAGTGGCATATCTGAGTGTATAAGGCATATCTGGGGTATAAGACATATCAGAGGGCACACTGACATAGAGGACAAAGTGGCATATCAGGGGGTATAAGGCATATAGGGTATATAAGGCATATGTGGGGAGGGTAGAGTGGCATATCTGGGGGTATGTGGCATATCTGGGGGGGAACAGAGTGGTATATCTGGGGGGGGACAGTGTGGCATATCTGGGGGGAACAGAGTGGCATATCTGAGTGTATAAGGCATATCTGGGGTATAAGACATATCAGAGGGCACACTGACATAGAGGACAAAGTGGCATATCAGGGGGTATAAGGCATATAGGGTATATAAGGCATATGTGGGGAGGGTAGAGTGGCATATCTGGGGGTATGTGGCATATCTGGGAGGCAGCATGGCAAGCCTGGGCTCAACTGTGCATAACTGGGGGGGGGCAGGTTGGGAAATAACAACAAGAAATGCATTTTTTTTAAAAAAGGTTGGTTATTTTGCTGTTTGTTTTTAACATCCTGTTTGTTTATTAAATTATTTTAAATAAATGAAAAATTTACATGTATTTTCTTATCCGATTAATCGAAAAAATAATCAGCCAACTAATCGATTATGAAAATAATCGTTAGTTGCAGCCCTAGCAGTATAATACCGAGAGTTTTATTGTTGGGAAATATTGAGGATTTATTGGAAAACAGAAACTGAGGGTGTATATTGTTCAACCTATGTGTGGGTATAAACACAGTGATGTTTTATAAAAAGTAACATTTGAATTACAGAACACAAGCAGCGCTATCTACCAGGAGACCACATGTCAAACCAAAAGATAAATTATTAACAGATAACTGAGAATATCAACTAGAAGGCTTAAATTGTAAGGGATTCATCAGAACGCATTTGCTCTCTTCCTCGCCTTACAGATAAAGAATTGCTCCAGCTCGATTTCTATGAAGTTACCGATGGAGCAAAACGTGTGGTGTCTGGCGCTGGTGATGTCTTAGGAAAATGTTCACGTGCCTCACCACAGAGAAGCAGAAGGTTTTAGGAAAAATATTTGAAATGTTAACAATGTGACAAATCATCAACATGAAAACTGTAAACAAACTATTTTAACTGCCACCACCTGAAATTCTGAACATTTTTTTATTATTTTTATTATTAAGGTAGACCCTATATAACAGACAAGCACCAAATGTGGCATTTACTGTATCAGATGATTCCAGTCAAACAATCCTTTGGTATTTTGATATGTTGTTATATTCCACAATATTTTACCGACAGGTTATGCAGAGTAAGAACAGTGTTCACATCTCACCCTGCCTCATGGAAGCGGAAGGTCTATTCTCACAGTTAATGAATAACTTGCTTGGCCCAATGCTTAAATATTGTACAGGGCAAAGAGTTCTTAAAACGATGTCTATGTGCAGATGACACACATAATCCTGCAATCGACTGTTCAGTATGGTAATGCTGTTCTCAGGCATGAAAATGTATCCAATATGCTGTTTTTAAAACTGCCTTATTTTCTTACAACAGAGGTCCAATCAGCAGACTGTGGTTTGACTTTAACTTTTAAATAACGAAACAATTCAATAAAACACTTACCAAGAAAAAGGACAATCAATACCACTATGATGGAAAGAAAAGCTTTGTTCCAATAAGGAGATATTGTAGCCCACAGCTGAAATCTGAATATCTGCTTCCATCTAAAAACAAGGAACATATATATATATTTTTTTTTAAAGTATGAAAAAGTGAGTTTATGCAAACAGCAATTAGCATCCCTGCAACATTCCTGTTGTACACTTTTCTACAAATAAAAGGTGCTATTTCACTAACCAACAAACATATTTTTTTTAACAAAATACTGCACAAGAAACATTGCCCGTATTACTTTTGGTGTACCCAAACCCCAAAAATATACATTTAATCAAGTTATTGGTTATGAGAATTTTCATCTCATCAGATTTAATCAACATAGTTTTGATACTTAGAGGATATACAAAAATAACTGATGATTTTAATATATTTTAAAATGCTAGATCACTCACATTTTTGTCAACATGGAGCTGCATAAATTTCAATGGTATTTACCATAACCCTCTAGAATGTATGACCTAAAAGCCCTGTTCAGAGTCAAAGTTAAATTACTCTTTGCAACAAATTGCAAAAATGCACAAGAACGGTCAACAGTTCCAAGGTTGAGGGCACGTGGCAGACCAAAGGGAATCCGCTAGTATCAGGTCTGGTGTTAGGGTCACAGCAAGCAAAGTCCAGTATTAAAAGTAATAATGTATGCTAGGAAGATAGCAAAGAGCCAGACAAACCAAGCACTGACTAATGGGGAAATCACGGTTTCAAACAGCTCTCCAGCAAGATGCTGTTGCATACTAGTAATGCTAGTACCTACTTGTAGCAAACTAAAAAGGCACACCCATGTGCATCATGTAAAGCATGCCCGAGATCGGGAGCACGGGCATGCCGTCTGTGGAGCAGCATCCTGTCTGGGCATAGGACCCCATTGCTTCTGCCACTGGCACGCAAGCATCATTTTTTGGGGCTGTTAAACACACTCCAAACACACAATATGTATGTCATGATGGACCATGTTAAAGTTGTACCTCAGTGGAGAAACAAATGGGATGCAGAGAAGTAAGAGAACGCCTATTTCTGCATAAAGGAAAGAGGCAACCGCTGTCCACTGAAAAGTCATGATATCGCCTTTAATCCTGGGGAGAAAGAAAACAGCATTTTAATATGTCACCATTTCTGTTACGCAAAACTGAATAATAAGTGAAGATTATACAATAAAAGACAAATTTTATAACGATACCTTGTTGAAAAGATTAAATCAGCTTTGTTTAGTGTGATTTACATTTTATAGCTTAGAAAATTCTCACTATGGTTATGTGATCTGCTTCTTAAAGTGTACAGGGACTCAAGAAACAAAAATACCCTGCAGAACCAGATGTATACTGAAAAACGCACTAAAGACACAAAAAGCATGGCATTACAGCTGCTACACCACATGTTCACTCAATGCTCTGGTGATACAGATGGGCATCAGAGATCAAAAGCCATATATTGAGACCATGATCATTAACATCAATAGAAATGTAAAAGGAACATTTTAGTGATCACATCAACATGCTACAAACAGCGTCTCCCCTAAATGCCCTTGGTGAAAGAATAAATTACAAGTAGTGTTACGTGGAACTTCTGAGGGTGTATGCAGGGTGCATGCGGGGTTCCATAGTTACAGGTGATAATAGCAGAAAGAGAGAGGTGCTTCTGCAACTATAGAGATCTTTGGTCAGACCTCACCTACAGTATTGTGTACAGTTCTGGAGACCCCATCTATAGAAAGATATTCACATTCCACAGATAATTAAGAGAAGGGCTAAAACAATAAACCTTTCCCAAGATAAAACATATCACGAAAGACAAAGGGAGAAGCGCAAAGAAAAATCACAAGCACTTAGATCCATATTCCTCGTTTCACAATCTCCCAGCTAAATGCCTTGCAGGAGTTTTGTTCAGACCCCATGCGCATGCGTGGAAAGTCCTCTTATTGATTTGAATGGGAGCGCTTTCCTGCCACTGACTGACAGTCTCCAGCAGCCAATAAGCGGCAAGAAAAGTTGGATCATGAAAGAAGAGGTCAGTCGCTGCAGAAAGACTGCAACTGCTATGCCAGGTAAGTTCTTTAATTTTATTTTGGAAGAATGCATATTAAAGTACATATTAAAGAGTCATTTAATATGTATTCTTCTATAGTAGGGGTGTCAGTGCCAATAGACCCTTTAACAAGTACAGGAAGGAAGTTTACCTCAAATGAGGTAAAGCAATGTCAGAACAAGAAATCATAATCTAACTAGAGGGTCAGAAGATTAGATGTAATGTGAGCTTTTGCTTTACCGAGAGGGTGGTATTTAATTGAAACGGCCTCCCAGCGGAAGTGGTATAGGTTAATACTATTCTGAATCTAAGATGGGACCAATTACTGAGTAAGGTTCTGAGTTTTTAGAGAAGAAAAAGAAATTGGGCAGACTAGATGGGCCGAATGGTTCTTATCTGCCATCAAATAATATGTATCTATATGTAAAGCACACAAGGCCTGCGTAGCTAATGGTGCAAAACATTCACAGGACTGATACGCAAGCCGTCATTTTCTTACTGCTACACATAACCCCAGAAGCACTGCTCATTTAATTTACTGGAAGCTACCACCCAGAGTTCTCTGTCGTAATGCCTGACTTTACCATGATGACTTCACAATTATTTGAAAATTGTGTGCTTTATTTTCTCCGATATAATAATTATTCAATAATTCCTTTTGTGATCAGCAACAGGGAGGTCATCGGAGACCCTGGTCCAGGGAGGACATCAGCAGTCACTACCAAAATGTTTACAATTCGGTCAGGTGTCCCAACAGAAGCCTTCACAACATGTGGGGGGCACTAACAAGAGATCTATGCCATTACTGGTATTCTTATGGTGTGTGTGTGTATGTATATATATGTGTGTGTATGTATATATAGTATATATATATATATATATATATATATATATAGTTGTGTGTGTGTGGGGTGGGGTGGGGTGGGGTGGTATGGAGGAGAGATTTGGTCAAGGACTTGCCCAGCCTACAAGGGCCTACATTCTCATGAAGCCAGTGATCTGGTATAGCTAGCATTCATTCATTCATGGAGATTGCAGTGATACACTGCCTTTATCAGCAATGCTGTCTCCTGCTGGCAGAGCATACAAGGTGCTTGAAAACATCTCCCACTGCTCTGATTACTTCCCCCTTGGGGTTTTATAGCGCCTATGGATCTCTCTTCTTTACAGTGCCATTAAACTTTATTACCCTTAAGAAAACGATTAGGCAAACCTTACCTCCCAGTTCTTAAGGGTGAAAGGTAAAGCTTAATGTCACATTAAATCTAATTTACATTTTAAATACGGGTATAACTGGGATGCAAATAGATTTACTGTACAATTTCTTCAGTGGGTTTTCCAAATAATAACCAAGTCATGTTACAAACCACAGCATAAAAATAAATACTACAAAGAAAAGAATTTCTTATTACCCAATATTTAAGAGAGATAAATCAGGTGATTAGCAACTGGCACAACTGGAGTATGTTATTAAAATAACAGCAAAATGGTATACTAGAAATTCGGCGACATATTCACCAAGTAATTATGTCACACTGTCCAGGTCATAGTGAATAATACTGTAATTAGCCCAATGCTTCCTGTTGTGGGGACTATATTCAAAGAGTTCCCACGCAGTTACTTTCCTGTGGAGAGTGGTGATTTTGCGTGTATATTTGACGTTTATATAAACTGAAAATGACGCTAAAGACTGTGTCTGTAAAGCCGGTATTTCAGTTTTGATTTGAACCTAATTTTATCGCATGAAGGTACCCACCCACTTACCTAACAGTAACTTATCGCTCCTGTCTCGTTTCCTACGCAACGTGCTTCATCACGCATGAAGGCAAAACTACGGTCTCACGTCACTGTAAGTCCGGGCAGAGGCGCTCGGCAGCCATTTTGTTTAAGGGCAAAACGAAATACATTACTGTCTGAGGCGCGTTCTGTTAGCGGGCTCTATACAGGTTATACGTGATATGCACGACAAATACATAGCAAAGTGAGTTGCCCCATGACCTGCCTTGCATAATCGATCACCCAACTTGCTGCCCAAAAACAATATGGCCGCCTTGACATCTGTGTGACGCAACGCGCTCCTATCCGGGGATAAACGGTGGAGTGGATAAAAATAGTTGGTGTTGGTATGTGTTACTTGATATCTGGCTGCTCCAAACTATGTATCATATAACGTTTAGAAGAATCTTCTTGGGGAAAATAGATTTTTCATTCTGATGTTTAATTATGGCAATTAAAATAATGGAATAATATCAAAAATATCATAGACTATGGATTATGCATTTTAATAGTATAAGATTGGACATGGTATTCACGAATTGTTTAATTAAATGTTGTAAATAGGCAATAACAATTTTATTTAGTGATTGGAGTCTCATTTACCTTATTCCACTGGTTCCCTCTACTGAAAACAGCAAGCATACTTAAGTACACTTCCTGCACAGACTCTACAAGTACTTCCATTGAAGTTACAGAGAGCTGAGCTTTCATTGAAATCAATAGGAATAACAGCAGCCAATGGAAAAAAAACCCCTGTTAAATAGATTTTAATGTGTATCCTGCGTTTACAAATATCCAATGTTTTTATGTTTTTGTTTCTTTTTTGCAATGTATAGGGCTATAAGTACAAACAGTGTATTACTATTTTATAATGGTGTAAAATGCCCCCTTACATTCTATGTTATTGTTTATTAGTTTTGTTTACTTTGGGGACAAGTTTAAATTTGTATTTCTAGCAGGAGGGACACAAGGTTCACCTATTTTTACATATTTTTTTCAATTTGTATTATTTTTTATTTGGCATTGGATGGTTCCCCTTATGATGTCATGGTGACATCACTGGAGTCCTTATTACTTTTCCATTATTACTTTTTTTATTCTTTAGCCATTTTTAAAATGTTTTATTTTTCTGATAACTCCAGCAATTCATTTTGGTGTTACTGAATGCCACAATATCAAAGCATTGCAGCAACAACGGCCGAGCAAAGAAAGTCATTGCAGATGGCTTTCTAAGCTCATTCAGCCCCATGACGTCAATGGTTGCTAACTGTTTGCATTTCTGTGACGTGCCTGGTACATCAAATGTCATTAAGGGGTTAAAGTGCCCAAATTCTCTTTTGTATACTACAGTGACTCATTCTCCTGCTGACATGGGATGAGATTATGAGAGCTTTCACTGCTAAGCTAATATAATGCAGGGCATTTTGTCAATGTGATGTGTTAGACGCAGGAAAAATGTGTCTCCAAGGCTCATTGATGCACATGAAGGCTGGTCCATGTGGTCAAATCTAACAAGCTACTCTAGCTGAATTTGCTGAAGAAGGTAATGTTGGTTCTGATAGAAAGTTGTCAGAACACACAGTGCATCGTAGTTTGTTGCATATGGGTTTGTGTAGCTGCAGACCAGTCAGGGTGAGCCCTGTCCTCTGCCAAAAGCGCCTACAATAGGCACATGAGCATAAGAACTGGACCACGGAGAAGAAGGTTGTCTAGTCTGATGAATCACGGTTTCTTTTACATCACATGGCTGGCCAGGTGTGTGCATCGCTTACCATATGCATTTTGGGAAGAAGGCAAGCCGGCGGAGGCAGTGTGATGCTTTGGGCAACATTCTGCTGGGAAACATTGGGTCCTGCCATTTATGTGGATGTTACTTTGACACGTACCACCTACCTAATTATTGTTGCAGACAATGGACACAGTATTCCCTGATGGCATTGACCTCTTTCAGCAGGATAATGCACCCTGCCTAAAAGCAAAAATGATTCAGTTCAATGTGTTCACCTCCAAATTCCCCAGATCTCAGTCCAATCAAGCATCTGTGGGACATGCTGGACAAGCATGTCTGATCCATGGAGACCCCCACCTTGCAACTTACAAGACTTGAAAGATCTGCTGCTAACATCTTGGTGCCAGATACCACAGCACACCTTCAGTGTGTGTTATATAAATAGGTTAAGGTTTAAGATTGATGAAAAGATTTATTTGAAATGTTCATTGTCACACAGCTAAAGTATATTATGTTAAATGTATCCTTGTAAATCAATTTTTATTATTATTGTTTTTTTTTTACTTTTCCCAAGATATTTAGTGGTAGCAGAAAGCAGGAGGTATATATACTATATGGACAAAAGTATTAGGTTACACCAACAGGGGCTTTAATGACATCACATATTGAATACATAGACATTAATATGTAGTTGGTCTCCTTTTGCAGCTTCCACTCTTCTGGGAAGGATTTCCACAAGATTTTGGAGTGTGTCTGTGGGAATTTTTGCCCATTCATCCAGTAGAGCATTTGTAAGGTCAGGCACTGATGTTGGCCGAGAAGGTCTGGCTCACAATCTCCGTTCCAGTTTATCCCAAAGGTGTTCATTGGGGTCCAGGTCAGGGCTCTGTGCGGACCAGTCAAGTTCTTTCACTCCAAACTCATCCAACCGTGTTTTTATGGTCCTTGCTTTGTGCAATGGGGCACAGTCCTGCTGGAATAGAAAAGGGCCTTCCCAGGTGGAAGCATAGCATTGTCCAAAATGTCTTGGTAACCTGAAGGGGACATGCCATGACGTTTTTGGAAATGCTATATATGTACCTACCTCATAACATTCATAGAGAAGAAAGAGGGCACACCAGGAATTTTTCTACATAAAAATAACCACTGCTGGTTAAGTGAATCGACACATAATGGTTTTAATCCTTTTTAACGAATGTTTAGTAAATGGAAGATGCTTGGATTCCAAATAACTGTAGGCATTTCATGATGGTTCTTGAGGTGATTATGGCTTGAAAATGCAGAAGATTTCTCTGCAGATCATCAGCGTCCGTTATTCAGGTTCTAACATTGGCATTCTTTATTCCTTGGAAATTACAAAAACAAAGGTCATTGTAGTATGTATTTATATGTTACATTATAGCTGAGAGGGTCCCAGCCATTACATATGTCTAGTTTAACATACAAAACATATATCCTTTACTGAGTTGTGAATTTTGTACTAACATGGTTTATATGATTACCTTATGTCAATTGCTTTTATTGCACGGTTCAAGTCACTTTACTATAAAATAGCATGGAATTTTTTTTTCATATAACAATCCAAAAATGTTAAGTGTCATTTTCAAAGCATATCGTGACTGGGTTTTGCTATGTAACAAGAGGCCTACATTGTATCTATTTCAATTTGAGCCATCTCAGACTGAAAGCTGGCGAACTGTGTGACGAGCAGACCGTGAATTTATTGGAGTAAACAATCTTGAGAAAAAAATACATATCGTTACCTGATCCTGCAACTGGCGATTATTTTTAAGCCCTCTGCAGTCCTCAATATATAGCACAGCATCATGAATGCTGACGAAGCAAATGTCTGGTTTGAACGTTTTATCAAAGAAGGAAAAATCTTCTAATTTTTCAAAAACATTATCTGCAAAAAAGGGGGAAAGGAATAAAAAAAGAGTTACGAAATTGCTCATGAAAAAGGTATGTACATTAGTCTTACAATTACTATTTTTTTTGTGAAATGTGACTCCTGAACACTCTGTGTTAAAAGAAAGGCATCCATTAGCACTTACCATCACATCCTGCAATGTAGACATTCACATCAATCATCTTGAATTCTCTCAATATCTGGAAAGAGAATACTTTTTTTGGTAAAATTTGCTGATGGAATGCAAATCCAGCTCCTTGCATTTATATGCTCCATAACATTACTGTGTATTAGTACATATTTCACACATAAAAACAACGTGTTCCGAGACACCGCCATTTATATCCAAAACAAGATACTTACATACAGATGGGACTCTTCAAGCCAGCTTACACTGTCAGCGCAACTGAGCTTTAGAAAACCCCATAGGCTAAAAAAACGTAACGCTTATTGTATTATATTGTCACAAATTGGAAGATGAAGATTTAGCTCCAAAGTGGCCAAATATCGATTAGCAGATCACTACACAAAAGCGTTCTTATTCAGATAGCTGTAATCCAGATTCAGCTCGATGATGAGCAATATAAGCACGTCAGGTTTTACCTAACATTGTTGAAGACCTTCCCCATGATCATGACTTACAGATGCAGTATCAATATTAATTACTGGGCACTCATACACCTTTTCTCTTATGACATATTCATGTCAGTAGGGCTGCAACTAACGATTATTTTCAAAATCGATTAGTTGGACAATTATTTTTTCGATTAATCAGATAAAAAAAACAATATGCAAAATTTTCGTTTATTTAAAATAAGTAAATGAACAAACTGGGTGTTAAAAACAAAATGCAGAATAAAAAACTTAAAATTTACATTAACATGTGTCGTTGTACTCTGTGCACACAACACTTTTATCTCTTTATCACTCATCTTATTTTACTATGGCATAATAATAAAAGCTATATTTAAAAGGTACAAGAACCCAAACACAGTATTTCTCAAACTAGGTTTTAATACCTAAAAAAGTTTTACTAGTAAATATTTATTCACATGTAAACTATTTGTTCATATTTAATAAAAACTGATTGAAAAAAATGTTTTTATTTCCTTTTATTTGCTAACCTGCCCCCCAGTTATGCACATTTGACCCCAGGCTTGCCACTCTGTCTCCCAGATATGCCACTCTGTCCCCAGATATGCCACTCTGCCCCCTGATAAGCCTTATACTCCCCTATATGCCACTCTGCACCCCAGATATCCCTTTACCCCCCAATATACCACTCTGCCCCACTGATATGCCTTATGCCCCCCAGATATGCCACTCTGCCCCCCTGATATGCAATCTGACCCTAACCTGTCCCCCCCAGTTATGCACATCTAACCCCAGGCTTGCCACTCTGCCCCCCCAGATATGCCTTATGCCCCTCTGATATGCCACTCTGCCCCCCCAGACTTACCAATACATCCCCAGACTTGCCCCCCGTGCTCCAGACTCCCTTGTGTCTAGTGGGGGCAGCCAGTGGACGTCTGCGCAATGCGCGTAGACAACCTCTGCTGCTGCCTGGCACTTCCGCCAGGGCTTCTATGACGGAGCACCGGAAGGTCATGTCATGCTGGCGCTCTGTCATAGAAGGCCCGGCAGAAGTGCCCCGCAGCAGCAGAGGTTGTCTGCGCGCATCGCACAGGCGTCCACCGGCTGCCGCAGAGGAGGATCCAGGTCCCCTTGGAGCACTGCGGGGGATCTGCATCCTAGTCTTATAGTCAGGCCTCTATTTGAGGTCAGATTATAAAACGGATTATACGATTATAAAACGAGGGAATGACGAAAAATGAACCACTAAATATATTGTGCGCAAAATATCAATAGAGCTGTCTCACAGGCTATTCATTTCTGAGTTAAACATTTTATGTCAGTTTCTGCACTTACCATTTTCAGGGCATCCACTGCTACCACATCAAGGAATGTTACTTGGCTGAAATCAAATATGATGCTGTGAAGTGAGACTTTTGGAACAGATGCACTAACAGGTAAATCTACATGGATCTTTTCTTCTTCCATCTGTAGGTCATGTCTCACTACCTCTTCATGGACTTTTAAAGCAACATGCGACTCCAAGTCACCTTCATCATCAGCAGATGTATTATCACGTATAACCCCATTCTAAAAAGTTTTAAACAAATTGTAATTATTTCAGCGTTTTTACCTGTCAGAATATTATTGTTTTTAATATTATGTCTTTTTATTTCCATACGTTGCATATAATAATGTTTCCACAAGTTACAATTTTACAATTTAGCTTAAAATTTTGTATAACATTTTTCAGTTCCTTCATGAACTCTGAACGCATGTGAAAGAAAATATAATGTGAGTGTGTGGAAGAAGCGTATGTATAAGGATGTATAAACATGAATAAAAATGAGAGAGCAGCTTCAAAGAGTTATTATAATTAATATTATGTTTAATTTGGACTTTCCATGGGATCATTAAACTAACACATATTATTTAACTTATGGTGTACAAATTAAGTTTAAGGAGCCCCCATACACGGAGCCACAGCTCCCAAATTCGCTGGAAGACATGATCTATTTTGAGCATTAAGGTAAGTTATCTCAGAAATGCATATATATATATATATATATATATATATATATATATCCATAATCTCTTGGATCGTAGGAGCTTTACATTTTTTCCACTTTCTAGCTATGGACAGTTTGCTTGCCATGCAGATGTAAGTGCAGTAGTCGCTTTGATTTAAGAGATATTAATCTTTTAAGAATGGAATGGATGTCTGGAACCTCTATTCAGAAGGTCTCTCATGTGGGAAATACCATTTCTTTCCCATCTCATTGTGTTTAAATCTGGAATCTGCAAAACCAGTGCTGAGGGGGAGATGTCACAAATAGCCTATTTGAATGATATTTAATATAGGTGTCACAAATATTTAATGACACTCGGGAGGTTGGCTGCATGTTATTGGTTTGTGGACATAGCTTCTGGGGCACCCCCATTATTGGGGAAATTATTTAATTCTTGATGTGCAACCAAGCAAAATATTTTGGTCTAGAATGACACATTAAAGATTGGACTAGGAGTGCTGCTTTGTGATACAAGAAACAGAATCAGGAATTCCCGTTCTTCTACCATTGGTTGGTCTTTGGAGAATGACGTTTGACAATCTAGATTTCTTATTTTTAGCTATAAAGGCTGAAATACATTTTTGTAGTGATGTCATTAGCAATTTAGGTATTTTGGGTATTTTTAATGGGATCCCCCAAAAAATGTAGAGGGAATTTTAGTAGCACCACCATCTTTACGACTGCTATTCTACTAGTCCATGTAAAATATTGTTTCGTCCATGTCTGTATGTCTTGTTTTAGATTTTTTTAACAGTTTAGTAAAATTTAGTTCATGAATTTGGTCCATGTCTTTGGGAATTTGTATTCCTGAATATTTTAAGTAGGAATTCCAACTCCAACTCTGTTTGAGGGATATAAAATGGAAGGGCCTGTGACTTTGTGATGTTTACTTACTGGGGTGGAGCAATTGGAGAGCAGGGTGGGCCAATGCTCCATTCTCCTTCCAGTGGAAAATCCATGCCGGCTATTACAAGAGGCTAGAGGTCTGCAGGATCCGGTCCAGGATTCCTATGGAGCCTGCATCAGGCACAAGTGCTGGGCATTAAAAAACCCCTGGAGCATGAGATCAGTGGGACTATTGTGGGAAGAGGAAGTTCCCCTGTGCTCCCAGGGCAAGAAGAGGCCCTGAAGAAGACAATCCCTGAGCCAAGTGAGGCAATACCTTCCTGGACATTTGTGTGCTGTCTGGGGGAGGTTTTCCAGAGTCTGGCTTAGCTGGGTCTGGCTGGGAGGTCTAGTTAGTGGGTGTTTAGGCTGGTCAGTCTGGGGCAGCATAGTATATTCAGAGAGGGCTCCAATTGGGAGCTAGGTTGTTTCTTTGATGATTTATGATACAGAACATCACATATATATTTGCGCAACAGATCAAATATCCTCACAGAAATAGCAAAATGTGTCTCTATCTGTGACAATACTCAGGCTTTGTGTAGAGCATTTCTGGTGTCCTCTCAAGCTAGTACTGCCCCTGAATGTCCATGGAGGGGTCAGCTGGGGATTGTCCCCTGGCTAAAGCCTAGGCCAGCACCCAACGAAAATAAACCTCTGCAAATATGACACCATTAGAAAACAAAATGATGTAAAATCCAATACATCTCCCAGGTAAATGAATTTACAACTATTTGAAGTACCTGCATATGTTTCCTAACCATATGTGCATTTATGGATTCAAACATTGCTTGGTTTAACATTTCTGGAAAAAACATTTTTGCATAAAATTAAAACAATACACAAAAAATATCACCTGCGTTACTTGTCTTTTCTTGATAAGTTTGTTTAGCTTTTGCTCAGCTTTGGCTCTCTTGTTAAATATTCTAACTGCATCACATCCAACCTATGAACAGTATATGGGACATCATGATTAATTTTATGTCACTGCATTTTATACCTAATTTTACACAAGTGTCAAAGCCTCTAGTTTCTATTGCTTCATAATAATATGCTCTCATAAGATTTTGGATTTAAAAATGTAACTCTTTGAGAAGGTACGTGAGAACCTTAACATTTGCTTATTGGTCCCTTGCTGAACTCCTAACGATGTATGCATTATTTCAGCTGGCGATTTGTTTAACCTTATAATCCCAATAATGTTTTTTAAATCGTATTAAAACGTAAACTGTACAATACCTGTTACATCTAGTAAGCATATCTATTGGTGTTATTCATATGTCACCTAATTAAAAGGGCTGGTTAAAACTTGAAATATAAGCATCAGGATGAGTTCACTTACATGAAAATTATCATTTTTTTATCATAGACACCTCTGAATTGAATAAACATATATATATATATACACTCACTAAAGACCTTATTCCATTTTTGAAGCTTTCAACATTGCCATAGAAAATACTACTGGAAAATCGAATAATTTTAATTCCACTGGGTTCCACTGCCTGTAAAAGAAGGACAGTGGTTAAAGCAACTTTTAAAGTCAAAGGATCAGAGAAAAGGACAGCTGTTGGGATCGTGAATACTTTTTATTCATAAGCTGTGCAGAACTACAAAAGAAATATCCCTGGTTAATATAAAAAACTTAACTTTTATTAGTTCCTACACCTAAAAGCAACAACTTAAAGATTCCATTGTAGATAAACATTGTGCTAAACTAGGCTATCTTGTATTTAGTGAAACACACTTTGGGGTTGCCGGTGTCCAAGCATTTAGATATCTAAAGTAGTCTAAAGTAGACTTTCTTTATTTGTCATGTTATCGACATAATAATATCAAGGAAGTCTAGGGCTCACTAAGATTAATTTCTTATAGTTTCAGAGAATGGCTAGAGGTGCTTTTCAGTTTACCTGATAACACAGAGCTTAGTAGCCTCTTCTTGTCATCTTGGTAGCCAAATTAAACACCGTTTTTATTTAAATCTCTCTTTTGGTTAATTTATACTGTTCAGTTTAAGCATTTGTTAACAGTTATGTTTTACATTTACTAGTGATATGTCTTTTTCAGTTCTGTACAGCCTATTGTTAAAAGATATTCGCATATACCTGTATACAAAGTGAAATACGAATTTGATGATACGTTTTTCCTGGAGTAGATAGAAGACTCTGTTTATCTTTGTGTCATTACATGAAATGATGAAATGTGCATTGAGCTTTAATAATAGGTTATAAAGTAAATAAACATTTTGCATACGCACACTTTTGTATTTCTTCAGATCTTTATAGAGATCTGTGCCAGGAACATTGCCAAGGGAACTGCAGGATGGACTGCAAAAAATCAAATAGGAAAACACAGTATTTTCTATTTATTGAGGACATGTTGTACCGGAAAGAATACATTGAGATTTCTCTTGTTTTCAAGTATATCATGAAGAGCACCTACAAATACAGCAACATAGTTACAAATGTTACAAATGAAAGCGAATATTTACAAACCAATAAAACTGAAAGTGAACCTTAGTTATCGCAGTGGCATTTTGATGCTAAATATAAAGAGGCAGACATTCAAAAGGACTGGAGGAAAATTTGATGTTTTCTGGAAGTGTTATTCCACATTTGAGGAGCTCTGTATGAGAGTGTCTTGCCCGCTTTCTTCTTATAATGGAACCATAAGTACATTGCTGGAAGTGGACCAGAGGTTGTAAGCGGTATTGGGGAGCTGGGCTGTGAATACTGCAGCTTTCCATTGGTGTGATTTAACACTGTGCAAGAAAGGTGAAGGGTATGTCTGGATTCAAGCGCTATCACAACAATGGCTTCTGTAATCGCACAGTGGAAGCATTGCAGACTGAAGGTGGGTCAGTGAAGAGAAGGGGCACAAGAAAGGTACTCTGAGGAACTCTGCAAGTAACATGCTACAGAGGGATACCGCTGCTGCCAACAGACACACATTGAGATATCTTTGTCTGTGTCTCCTCATTATCAGCTCCATCAGCTAGGCCTCCTGAAGCAGATTTGCAAAAGGGCATAGCCTCCGCACACCCTCTCCCCCAATTGGAGAAAAAGGGGAGAGACTGTCCCCATTATGGTGCGCCGTGGCTTCTCCCTTTTGCCTAAGTACATCAAAAGGCCAGAATATCACAGATGGATTTGCAGAGAAACACAAGCGTTTCTGTACCTCCCTTTCTCTGCAAATGTGCCAGTATTATTCTGACGTCTTGGTGTACATACGCCGATGGGCAGGATCACGGCACACACACCTTTCCTCCAATCTCCCCGTTCCTCTAATCAAGGAAGAGGGTGTGAATAGAGAATTTGCCCTTTTTGTGAAAGAGCTCCAAGATGCCTGGTTAATGGAGCAGATAGCAGGGAAAAGCGGACAATGGAATAAACACAAAAGAAAGAAGAGACAAGAGATGAAGGGAGCTGCAAAAAAAGGAGCCAGGGACACAAAAGTAGACAGCAGAGAAGGTAGGAAGACATTGAAAAAGAGCATAAAAGGGAGAGTGAATGAGAGTGTGGGTGTAACAACAAATTTAGCTTCTGAATGGAAAAAGTCCCCAAATTTCATCCAAACGAAAGGCCAGCAAACTAAATTCATTGTCATTTGGTCTATGTGCACAAGTCTAGTTTAGAATGGTACTATGCATAGATATTTCATGATACCAATCTCTCTCTCATATTTACCTAACTGACTGGATAAAAATAATGTTGGAGGCTATATCATACAAAAAGCACTTTATACTTACAACTGAATACGTAAAAGAACAGTGAACAATCCAAATGCTAAACTTATGGGCAATCCTAAATCAAGATCCAGAAGGAAAGATGCTGCACATGAGAAAACCCATATAGCCTAGAATGAAATGTGAAAGTCAACCTGAGATAAAATTATACATTTATCGATAATAATTAGTAGATTAAACCATTCGGCCCATCTAGTCTGACTGTTTTTTCATGCTGTTAAAGTAAAATATTGCAATAAAGGTTCTTCGTGTACAGCAATTCATATGAATATTACTGTATTTAGTTCTGTAAAGGTTTGTTATGATATACACTTACTGGCCACTTTATTAGGTACACCTTGCTAGTACCGGGTTGGACCCCCTTTTGTCTTCAGAACTGCCTTCATTTCTGCAAGGCCTGGTGATTGTGGAGGCCATTGGAGTACAGTGAACTCATTGTCATGTTCAAGAAACCAGTTTGATATGATGTGAGCTTTGTGACATGGAGCATTATCTTGCTGGAAGTAGCCATCAGACGATGGGTACACTGTGGTCATAAAGGGATGGAAATGGTCAGCAACAATACTCAGGTGGGCTGTCACATGTAAATGATGCTCAATTGGTACTAAGGGGCCCAAAGTGTGCTAAGAAAATGTCCCCCACACCATTACACCACCAGCAGCCTGAACCGTTGATAAAAGGCAGGATGGATCCATGCTTTCATGTTGTTTATGCCAAAGTCTGACCCTGCCATCTGAATGTGGCAGCTGTAATTGAGACTCATCAGACCAGGCAACGTTCTTACAGTCTTCCACGGTCCAATTTTGGTGAGCCTGCGCGAATTGTAGCCTCGGTCTCCTGTTTTTAGCTGACAGGAGGGTCACCTGTTGTGGTCTTCTGCTGCTGTAGCCCATCTGCTTCAAGGTTCGACATGTTGTGCGTTCAGAGATGGTATTCTGCATACCTTGGCTGTAACGAGTGGTTATTTGAGTTACTGTTGCCTTTCTATCATCTTGAACCAGTCTGCCCATTCTCCTCTGACCTCTGACATCAACAAGGCATTTTCGTCCACACAACTGCTGCTCGCTGGATATTTTCCCTTTTTCGGACCATTCTCTCTAAACCATAGAGATGATTGGGCGTAAAAATCCCAGTAGATCACCAGTTTCTGAAATACTCAGAACGGCCCGTCTGGCACCAACAACCAAGTCACTTAAATCCCCTTTCTTCCCCATTCTGATGCTCGGTTTGAACTTCAGCAAGTTGTCTTGACCACGTCTACATGCCTAAATGTATTGAGTTTCTGCCATGGGATTGGCTGATTAGCTATTTGTGTTAACAAGCAAATGAACAGGTGTACCTAATAAAGTGGCCAGTGAGTGTATATAATTGCTGTTAATATATTTGCACTTTTAAGAAATTTAAGTCAGAGCAGACCACCACAACTTCTGTCACTTTTTCTCTACCTTCTACCTCTACCTTTCTTTTATTTGGAAGATAGTAATAAATCAGAGGAATCTATTTTTAATATTTTATTACATCAGACATTCTTAGTAATTTAGTAAATGATATGGTACAGTGCAGTGCTTGGTACAGTAAGAGTAAGAACCCTAGTACAACCTAGTACAACCCAGAGACATCTATTGACTCAGTCCTGGGTTCAGAACCTAACTTTGAAGAACCCTGTTCTAGTGTGTGTGCATAGATTTAACAGGTTAAGCTTCCCATTCACAGGCATGGGCTAAAAGGTGGTCATGCTGCTCGCGGCATGATAAAGGCATTAGGTATCTTGTTTACCTGTGTAACACATATACAGATCCAAGACTTTCTGTGTCAGTCTAATTCTGTTTTTATTTGTTTTTAATCCATTAAATTACCGTGTGCCATTGCTTAAACATACATCAAATGTGATGTTGCCTGAAAAATGTCTTCTTTTCAGCCACAGTTATGTATGTATTGAATAATACACACTACTATTTAATTTTGTTTCTACAAAAGCTGGGGCAATGAAGCAAATCACTGGCAATTATTTGGAAATAAATAAACATTATTTTGCATACAATATTTTATGTTCTTACTATACTATTATCATACCCCAGCAAAAAGGGCAATCTATAAATACAATAAGATCAAAACTTACTAAATCCCACTTATTCAGCTTCCACAGACGAGGAACATCCAACACTTGCAGGAACATTCCCTTTAAATTGGCAATGAGTATACCAGCCAGTACGGACTGTTATGAAAAATGCAGATTACATAGACAGATAAGAATCTTACTGGTTCCAAAATATCTTCACATTTAGGCCTCGATTTCATATACACCCCAACCATCCCAAATTAAGTATGGCTGACTCAATTAAGAACTACTTTCAGGTGGTGTGAAATAAATGGTAACCCTATGACTGCTATTATTCTGACCAAGCTGACATGTACCTTTTGAAGGGGTTCAAGGTATGTGCCAATTGACAACATTGCAATCATGATGGTTATAGCTGAAATCAAACCAGCAATCTGGAAATGAAAAGAGTAATAACATAAATAATTTCATAATTTGGGGCAATCCAGTATAAGATAAATTAGTCACATAATGCCCAGGCTTCCAGGAACATTGGGCATGCTGATGTGTAATGTATTTGTGTCATACTGACAATAACAGGACCTTATTTGTTTACCCTTTTAATACCCCTGCAACATTATTAATGTCATGTCATCTCACCTGGGTTTTCCCACCGGTACTTTCTTGGACAGCAGTACGTGACAGTGCAGTGGTGGCACAAACACAAGAAAATGCACCACCAAGCATATTACTCATCCCAAATGCAATAAACTCCTGTTCATAAAAATACAATATATTAATTCTGGATGCCTCATATCAGGTTCTTGAATCAATGACTTGTCTAACAGAAATGTCATGCTCAAATCATATTCGCTAGTAAGTGATTAAACTCCTAAATCAACAGATTTATTGCTAATGTTCTTAAATATCTTAAACACAGCCTAGAGTCCACTGATTCTATGTTAAAACATTGTCATATTATCAGATTAAAGCAAACCACTGTTCCTCCAATGAGATAAAAGAAACTTTAAAAAGATAGTAAAGTCACGTTTTCCCTCTCATATGCTTTGTTTTGAGCTCTCGATGCATGAGTGGGGTGTTTCTTTCAGCTTTCTAGGGTGCATTTTATTTTTTACATTTTATGATACAGAAAACTGTTTCCTGTGATTCCAATATAGTTCTTTTTTTAGCTGTTACAGCCTAGAATTCATAATCACATTTTGGAGATAAGCCAGGGAATTATTTACACACCACCATTAACACCAATTAAGTCTTATACACAGGACCGGGCTAGCGATCATGAAGCGGTCCTGCCACTTTAAGTCCAACGGTCACCTGATGAGATAGGTTCAGCAAAGAGCTAGATATGTGCTTCCATGTGTTACGTTTTAATGCTCACACTGCACTGGAGTGGCAGATTGGGTAAGTATGGGGCTGATGACCAGTAGCCCAACTGGCATTTGCTCAGTGTATCAGATGGTCAGTCTGGGCCTGCTTATACGGGTCATAGTACTCGGACCCAGGGGTGTTGCAAACATTCAGAATAAAGTTATGTGAATCTTCATTGCAAGCAAGTTTGTAGTCTAGTCAGTGAGAACATTCCATTGATTTCTATAATTATACATCAACTGCTAAACTTTGCACAAACTTTTTATGCATAACTCCTAGTGTTAAAAAATTGATAAACACATTTAACAAGAGATGCTGTACCTGATTCCCATCAATCACATAGTTATATTTTATGGCATATACTTTTCCTAAAGACACTGCTACAATATATGCTATTATTCCAATAGAGAATGCTGAACCAATCATTTGTGGAGCCATGCTCATATCTGGAGTCATGGGTGGTATAAACCTGTAATAAACAAAACGGTGTGTATAAGTTTACTGTGCAACGTGATAGCAAGCAGGCAGATATACCATGCAAAGGCAAAACAGTAATTGAAATAACTGAGTAAATGCATGGTAGAAATCTAAATACCAGGGAACACAAAGATACAGGGAAAAAAAGGTACATTACCGGGACTTAAAATTGGAACAGTGCAGGTTCAATGCTAGTTCTAACCAGAAGTTACCATGGCACAGGAAATTACTGTATGTGTCACTACACGGATATGTGTCACTACATGGACCAATAAGCCATAAATTGCCAGCTGTAAAGATATATTGGTTAGGCTGTCACAAAAAAAGCGCCATATAATATAACCAAAACAATAACAAACATTTTGAAATTATTATTCAAAAAGGCAGTATAGTAAAGCATTGGGTAAAAGCAAGTATGATGCCATACCTCCCAATTGACCAATTTTTCAGACTGGGGAGTCTATCTATTAGACTTATGCACGAATTGGAAATTTACCGAATTTTGTTAAATTCGGGAATTTGTACAAAGCCCCAAAAATTCTGAGACTTTTCTGCTTCAGGTTATGAGTTATAAGGTGGTAAGTGCATCCTTCTGCTCCTTAAGTTCCAAGGCATGCCCATCAACCATTGTCTCCAGTATCTCTTCTCCTTGCTGTCATACACTATGGATTTGCAGTTTTTGGATTCTTGACTATGTCTGAATTTTTTCTGCCTGTTCTGAGCATTTGGACTGTTAATTCAAATGTGTCTCTCCCACATAATTAATGCTCACAGTCATACCTCCAGATGCAGCTAACGGAAATACAACATGGATATTGATATGATTGATACCAGATTTGGATTGACCATGAGGCACACTGTGTGGGCCAGTGCATTTCGTGCTTCCGACTTACCATAAGTACTGCTCATGCGGCTGATCCAAAGTTTTAGTGTGCCTGTTGGATACATGCTGCAATTTTCTACAAATGTGAAGTAAAACTAGTGACATATGTCAGGACTATACTTACCCGCTAGGAATTTTCTGTACAATGGCTACGTCATATGTTTCTTTCAGATTTGCTCCATAGGAAATTCCTGTTGCAATTATTGCCTTTGAATAAACAAATACATGTTTGTGGTATAAAATGGTTAATATTGTTTACAACATAGACAAGTTTACATTGCATGTTAATCTATGTAATGTTAATCGTCCATTTACCATCAGGTTGCTAAAGTTGTCCAATTTAATTAATGTCAGATTTATCATTGTTAGGCTATCAAGTACTTTAAATTCAATAACAACATTGTTATGGAATCACTCCCCAAATAGTTCCCTTACTTATGCTTATCCTGTCATGTGTGTGTAAAAAGCGTGGAAAAAAATGCAATAAAGCAGTTCACCCTTTGGAAGTTGTATCCCGTCTGCTTTCTTTGAGACTGATAAGCTATTTGATATATCCTCAAATCTCAAGGCTATCCTAAAGTGGCTCTACCTGTAGGTCACCCTGCAAGGATTACATTGGAAGTCTTACCCCAGGTCCTGGAATCTGAGGCATCTCTATAGTTAATTTTGTGAAAAATATAAATAGTATATAATATTATTATGTATAAGGGTTTATTGATTTAGACCATATTAATGATCTAGCTTATTATGTTTTAATTATGTTTTGTAATCATCTTACCACAATGACTTCTATTGGAATGGGAACACGGAGAATATTTTTGTATCGTTCATTTAATTCTTTCACCACCACACAGATGACTAATGTCAAAATTCCAGCTATAAGGTCAGCAAAGTTTGTCTTTGCAATGTTCGAAGAAATATCAACAATTTTCTAAACATAAAAGATAAAAGTAATTATTACACAGAAATGTAATGAAAAATATTATTCATGTATATATTATGATAATAAACAATGTGATTAAATGTGCTGCTCATCCTATTCTGCTAATAGACACATCATTCTGAGTACTGTTGAATGCCCAAATCCATCCCATAAATTCTTTAATCAAATACATTTTTCTGCTATGTTAACTATGCTTCATTTATAAGATTTTTGGGAATATTTAATTGAAGTGAAAAAAAAATTGTTTGCATATCTGTGCTTGTGTCTGTGTGTGTGTATGTGTGTGTGACTTTCTCTGTGTATATCTTTGCTCTCTCACTGCATGTGTGTTTCAAAGTATATATTTCTTCCCCTTTTTGTGTCATTGGTGTACATTTACCAAACAGCATTACTAATACGGCTGTTTTTCAAACACATATTTTCTTCTGTTTCTCACATTTTCCACAAAATATATTATATTCATAAACCAAAAGTTGCACAAAATATACTTCTGGCTTTCCTAGCAATGTAGAAGTATCAGATGTAGTCACATGAGCAACAATAGCTAGTAGTACAGCTAAATCTCTATGAGTTGGTTTGACATGGTTTGGATTGTTCATATTCTTTGTCGTAATTATTTTGTTGTCAGCCTTGTCTGGTTTCACCATAATATCTCAAGCATACACATCTTGGTTTAATGCAAACACTCATTTAAAACATCAAATGTCTTCTGTTCCTCTCTGCAGCATTAATCACTGTCACTCTGTGCAAATGTAGGGAAAGGAAATTCTATACAAAATAATCTTATGGTGCAGTTTTATGTAATAGAAAATAACAAAGGGAGTAACCCTAGTACTCAATTATTAAGAGGTGAAAGACCAGTGCAGCTGTTGGCAATGGTCATCCCCTCTCGATGAAGAAAATAAAAAGTTATACTGAACACATACATACATATATTACAGAGAATACTCCAGAGTGATTTCCTGCAGGAACATTGAGCATCAATATAATCTGTGAGACTACAACTTGAAAAGCTGCAGCTGTGGTAAAGCCTCGAACCAGAGGATCTGCCAAATATCTGACAATGAAGCCAAACTGAAGAGCTCCGAGCACCAACTGGACAGAAGAACAGAGAAAGGGTTTTCATTTTTTTTCAACAAAGAGAAGCAAGTTAATATAGAAGAATTCTATGTTTTTTTTAGTGGCCCATGGCGGGCATTGGCTAGGTTTGGCTTACAAGGGCTCGGTTTTTATTCCGGGCTGTTTGCCTGGAACCTTCTAAACCCAAAACCTACATGGAGCTGCTGAATTTAGCTGAACATGATTTAGTTCACACCACTAATTAACACAAAACATTTTTTAACTGATGAGATATTATATACCTTACCCACAATACTATATAGACATATAAAGAAAAGACAAGGTGTTGGATTTAAAAGTAAACATTTCTTCATGTGAATGTATTTGATATTTCCATAATTAGTGTGGAATGGCGATGGTATAATTGTCCATACACATTTCTAAAAAATATTTTGCATGAGAGATTCTCTGCAGAGCATTTTCTGGGGCTGAGGGGCAAAGTCAAGATCAACGTGCCACCTCAAAAACTGTCTGAGAACTCCCATGGTACAAAAATAACAAAGCTGTGTGCAATTTGTGCACCAGGCATACATCCCATTAATCAGTTATGTGTTTTAATTAAACAAAATCTAAATCTTTTATCATGTTTTATTCTATTGAGCCTAATTATGAAAATCCTTGTCAAAATAATCCTTGATAACCATTCCCCACAGAACAACATGCCTGGTAAAGACATTTATAACCATAGAGATTTCATCCCTATAATTGTATGACTATGTTACACTAAAAGGCTTAATTACTTGTATGATTCCAATAAGAAAGCTGAGTGTTCCTGAAACCAGGACTCTGGCTGCATCTCTGGCTTCCGTATCTATCACAGATCCATTCAGTCCAGTAGAGTTGGCTACTATAAAGTTTTCGTCTGGAGCCATCCTTAGCACAACTGTTGCAACCATCAAACTGATTACTGGAAACGGGCCTATTGGCACAAACAGAAATATGCCAGATATGTACCTAATGAGAAGCGTTTTAAGTTTTATCTCTGCATTCTGAATTTTGAATTCAATAAACATGAAAACATAACGTAATAATGACACATTATAATGCAAATACTGTTAACTGGAAGTTATCTTGGTTCCTTGGTCTACACATATGGGGGTGGGGGCTATGGTCTTGGCTGAGACAGTGAGGAGAGTGTGGGAGAAAAATGGTTAAAGACGTAAAAACACCAGATTCCTGGTTGACTCCTCCATTCTGGTTTTGGCTTTTCTTTTCCTTATGCAGTGGAGTCCTGCTCGGCAGGCATACTAATCATGAAGCCAGCCTGGGGTCTGTCCCTGGCTCAACTTGTGTAGCACCTCTGGCTGGATTGTCCAATTCTTTGGAATGCCTTACATATAAGCAATCCAAAATAAAGAAGCTATTTCACCACCTATGTTACTGTTGCAAAGTTTGTGTCTTCAGCAAATAGACATACCTTTCCATCAAGACCATCTGCAATATCACTAAAAAAAATATTAAAGAGAATGGGTCCAAGTACAGATCCCTGTGGTATCCCACTGGTAACAAGACCTTGTTCTGAATATACGCCTGTGGTGTGGTAGAGCCTTTCCTGGCCTTTCCTGGTGTGTGTGTCTGGGTGTCGGTGTGGCAGAGCCTGTCCTGGTGTATGTTTGGGTGTGTCTGTGTGACAGAGCCAGTCCTGGGGGGGGGTGGGTGTCTGTGTGGTAGAGCCTGTCCTGATGTGTGTGTGTTTGGGTGTCTGTGTGGTAGAGCCTTTCCTGGTGTGTGCGTGTTTGGGTGTCGGTGTGTCAGAGCCTTTTTTGGTGTGTATTTGGGTGTCTATGTGGCAGAGCCTGTCCTGGTGTGTGTGTGTGTTTCATTTCATGTATTTCATTTATTAGAGCCTTTTAACACTTTTGTTTTCTGGCATTTTAATACAAATAATGCGATAAAAAAAAGAATGTTATTTGTATGGCAAATAGTGTGACTCGGGTATGTATAATGGGTGCGTGTGGGTACAAGAGCTCGACCACAAGATACAATATATGGGGCTAGTCTGCAAATGTTTCCAGGGCTGCTTTTCATTCCCAGTCCAGCCCTGCATATAAGGGGTACCTGGGCTTCTTTTTGTTTATTGTAATCTATAAGCATCATTACATGGGTCTATAAGGTACTCTGAGCTATAAAATGTAGGGTTTTTCATAACAAATAATAGGTGTTTAAGTCATTTGCAGCATTACCCCACAGTTTTTACATAATAATAATTTTATAAACTAATAATAATAATAATTATGATTTATTGTTTGATATAGTGACATTATATTCCACAGTGCTATACAATGGAATTGCACAAAATACCCTTCTGGTTTTGTTAGCAATATACAGTTTTAGGATCTAGTCACATGAGAAACAATCGCTTTTTAGTAATAGAACTGGATCGCTCAGAAATAGGTTTGTGTTGTTCTGATTACTAATATTCTTAATTCTGTTATCAGTCTTGATTAGCCTTAATGTCTGAACTTAACATCTGGTCCTAAAGCAAACACTCTATCCGTTACTTTCATTTGGGATAATCCAGTTGTGCGTACCAACAGAAATGTGTCTAGATGTGCCCAGGAAGAAATATGTCAGCACAGGAAAGAAAGATGAGTATAGTCCATATCCAGCAGGAACAGCAGCAAGTAGAGCAAATGCCAGACCTGAAACCACACAAGACAGGAATGCTCAAATAAACTGGATACATCAAATTGATGGTATAATTATCTACTTAACATTTCCCTAAAAACAGATTGTATTCACTTCTGTTAACACTTCTGTTAAAATTATGGAATTAACTATACATTTGGGATTTTTTGGGGGGGTTTCAAAGTTTGTTTTTTTGCCTACAGTTTCAAAGAACCACATCTAATAGTTCCTATCATTAAACAGTTGTGATGTTCCACATACTCTGAGGAATTTTGTGCAGATGCTACTTTAATTCTTGTAGTGACAAACTATAGTGACAAACCATAACTTGTGATGGTAAATCCAGTTTATTTGTCTGGTTTTGTTTTTTTTTTGGTAATGGCAAAATGGTGAACAAAATGAAATCAAGTACTTTGGCCTTGACATACATACTTCTAGAACTTTTCCCGTTCATCTGTATCTGTTCCAGGGATGTCCTGGTTATTTACCCAGTAGGTGAGCCATTTGACTAAATAAACTAATTGTGAAAAAAGGCTCTAACCAGGGTCTGGTATCTAAATGTCACACAGTAGACTAAGCAGACTGCATTCCGGCAATGCTTGATCGGGTATGATAGGTGGGATTTAGGATGTATACCATAAGGACAGGTAAACGAATGCTTAATAATCCATCCATATGGAGCTGAACAAAAGCTTAACTTTGTATATCTAAAATAATTACAGCATGGAGGCTAGATACGGCCACCTTCATGCAGCACACCTCTGTAGTGTGTTTTTTGCCTTTGAATGTCATTTATTTGCAGTGACAGATCATGCCCGGATAAGTGGTAAATACCTTGCAATGTACCAACAAATCCAGTGCTGATTCCTGAGATAAGATCAAAGATAAACCATTCCTTCCATCTGTATTTAGGCAGCCAGTCAATGACTGGGAAAACAGACTTTGCTGCCTTTAGAGCCCTTTCGGATGTACACCTGACAGAATAAAGAAAAATAATCTAAATATACATATGTTGTGTTTTTCCAGATGAAGTCACTTTTGACCCCCAGAGGCCCCTTGCTTATTTAGCATGCACGTGGAACACTAAAGAATTTGGTGCATACAATTGTTGGTTTTGGGTCACAGTGTCTGAGTTGGCCTGGCCCAAGAACATGATGAGTCAGTATGAAGTTGCAGAGAACATTGTATGCAGTCAAGCTTTTTGGTATCACAATGAACTTGGCTGCAATCAAGGGTAGCAGGGGCATGGTGGCACCTTTCTATATGGCTGCCGCTGACCATAAGTTAAATTATTACCAGCCTGTTGGCAAAACATCAGCTAGTTTGCAATATTACCCAATATTACCTCACATACAGGTGGTAACATTGAACCCATTTTGAAGTGGCTCTGATTAAAACAAGTCCATGTGAATGTAGCAGCTGGTATTACATGTTTCCATGGTAATCTTACACCTTGAGAATTATTTACATAGTCATTAAATACTGTACATGGCAAAAGGAGCTGGTCACCTCATGCTAACGACATTAACATTTTTATGTGTTAGCTGCTTGAAACAGTTACAAAACGCCAATGTTTCTAACCAGAATTTCATCCTCTTCCGAAGAGGTTTTGGAGCAACTTTTTTCTTTTCATTTATCTCCTGGAATGCTGGCACTGAATAAACAGAGCGAGCCACCAGATATTTCTTGTCTCCAAAAATCTGTGTATCTGTCATTCCTGAAGCCATCTGGAAAAAAGAAACACATTACCTGTATTTTTGGTAAAACACTTTAGTAATTAAAGGTGCGTGTAATAGGTCCTGTAACAATGGTTGACCTTTCTAAGTTACTTGATGAGAAAGTAATGAAAGAAACATTATCTTAGCTTGCTGGTGTAAGCTTGCATGCAGAGCCGGCCTTAGGTGTTCCATAGCCCTGTGCGAACTACTCCTCTGGCGCCCCCCCTCACTACCCTCCCTCTGCCCCTTCAAACTACCCCCCTGTGCCTTCAAACTACCCCCCTATGCCCCTTCAAACTACCCCCCCTCTGCCCCTTCAAACTACCCCCCTCTGCCTCTTCCTTCAAACTATCCCCCTGCTCTCCCTACTTCTCCTTATCCTAACTTACCTTGAGGAGTCCTGCCGGCATTTCATGTTGAGCGCTGGCACCGTGACGGAGTCACGGAGAGCAAGGGGCGTCGAGCGGTTGCTGAGAACTTCACGAGCAACCGCTCGGCGCCGCTGCCCGGGACATAAATGAAAACATTGTTGTTTTTTGTTGTTGTTGGTTTTTTTAACTTTATTTATCATCCTCCATGTTAAATAAAGTTAAAAAAAACTTTATTTAACATGGAGGTTGTTAAATAAAGTTAAAAAAACCAACAACAAAAAAAAACAACAATGTTTTCATTTAGGTGCAGAGGGGGCGGCGGAGGAGGAGGTCCTGGCGGCGGCGGCGGCGGCAGCAGTGGAGGAGGACCCCTCAGCAGCGGCGGAGGACCCCGCGGCGGCAGCGGCGGAGGACCACGTGGCGGCGGCGGGGGAGGACCCGGCGGCGGCGCCCCCTGGAGTGTGGCGCCCTGTGCGGTCGCACAGGTCGCACACCCCAAAGGCCGGCCCTGCTTGCATGTATGGTGCTTTTACAACATAATGGTTGGGAAATTAGCACTTTGGTTCATACGCATGATTACTAGACAAGGACAGTAAGTCCGGAACTGGTCTTGGCTAAGAAAAAAAGCTATTTTGGTTCTGTATCTGCAGCCTGTTAGTGGCATGCTGACATTCATATTATTATTATCTAGCACATGTCATATGATACGCAACATGAGGCATCTTGAAGTGGTAACAGAAACACTTTAAACTGTGTTTTCTCAGAGAGCATTTTGAAGAGGCAGAAATAAACAATAATATTAAGCATTTTAGATTAAAGTTATCCTACAATTAAATAGTACAGTAGTTGTCAGTTGTCTCAATTTAACCAGGACAGTCTTGACAATGTGACTTATGCTCCACTTGGTCACTACCTGACCAGTATCATAACACCATCCAAATAATGTGGGTAAAGAGGTGGAGACCTTGTATTGGTTCCCGCAAATGGCATATTCTGGCCAAGGCTGCCCAGTCCAAGGGAAGCCATTCTGTCGAATAACCCTAGTGGGTGATCAGGGTCCCAGGAACATCACTACTCAATGGACCAGTTCACCTATAATAGCTGGAAACTGTGGGGGTAGCTGTCTGAAAGATTAAAACGCTAGACGTAATGTGCAAAATATACGTTACACTACTTTATAATAAAATATAAAAACTACAAGAAAGTGGGTCACTCATTTCTTCTTTAAAAGAAAATAGATTTAGCTGTATCAGTCCAAATGAAGATGTCTTTGGTTGAAATGAATACTTTTTTTTGTAGCAATCTTTCCGGACCCAGAGGCCACCGTGCATTTAACAGTATGGCGTGTCCCACATGCACTTCTAGGTTTTGCTTTACAGCACATGTAACACACGTGTAGCTTAAATGTTTATTGTGTTTTTCTTTATATTGTTTCATTTCAACTGAGATAAAATGAGGGATCATAGTTATTGCAAATATATTTTTAATGCCCCTGTTTGGTGAATGCTAATTGATTCTGTTATCATTTATAAGATATATGGCATGAAATTAGTCATGCTAATTCTGACAGTGTTTGCCATTGATCTTAGATATCCCAGCTAAAACAGCCCCTTATAACTTCAATACAATTCCACTGATTGTCAGGAAAAACAACACCATTTATAGCTAGTTTTAATAAGTGACAGATATGTTATCAGAACCAGATATTTGAGGTTTTAGGATTAATGTGCCTTTAAATTGAAGAAAAATACTTTCTACTGTTCCAGGGGTGAAGACGTAATGGTGTGAAGGTGTCTAGCAGCAGAGGGAAACACATGAGTATTTAATTGTAACCCTGCATATAAATAGCTACACGCTTTAAAGATGGTTAAAAAGTGTGCATCTGGTCACTATATCTGAGTGTTACAGAATACGTCAACTCTAATTAAATAAATGTTTAAAATAATAACAATAATAATAATACATATAATCATTCTACAAATGTGACATGTAGAGACAAGACAGCAAATAGTCATGAAAACCCGCTGGCAAGAAAATATACCACAAAACTAGTTTTGCAGATTGACAGGTCTAGCTAAGAACCTATTGGACCAATATATATAAACTTAACATAACCTAACATATTGACATAAACCCAACAAAGAAACTAACTAAAAAAACACTGAGATGCAATGCATTAGTACATTATTGTACAATGATTCTATATATTCTGTGTACATCCTTGTTGTGTATAATCAGTTCTGGAAAATGGTGACTGAAAATAAGAAATGTAGAAAAAGAATAGAAAGGCTTAGAGTTGGAAATGGAACCTTTATTTTTTATAATTTTTAGCTTTTCTGTAGTACCATTCTTTGCAACTCAAGTGTTCTGGGGTACATATTAAGCCATAAAGAATGTGATTTTAGGGAGAAGTGGTAAAGGCATGAAACAGTTAACAATTCTTTATGAGGTGTCCCAGGCAAGCGTTCATATATCCTGAGGCTTAAGCGCCATGGATGAGCACAGATGTTTTCAATGAGTTCTTCACCCCCTTGTAATAATGAAGCTTGACATAAATACAATTACCTGAAGACAGGATTGCGCACAGTATGAAGCATTTCACTTTACCTGTAAGCTCTGTAGCATCCAGCAGCCTTGCACAGTCGAAGAACATTTCACATTCAGAATATATAGTCCCCTGCAGCACTGAGAACTGTTGTATTTTAAGGGAACCAGTTTGATTTAGAATAAACCAGCCAGTTCGGTTACACCCATGCAAATTCACTTTTTATTAGTTACTCTCAACAACATTTCACCTTTCAGAGCTGTGTTCACAGACTGCCAGTTGAGAACTCTGTAAAACAAAATGCGTGTAGCTGGTAAAATGCTTTGTGATTGGGGTAGCTGTATAAGCCAGAAAATGTCCTCCTTAAATTAAAACGGCTAATTATTATTATTGATATATATATATATATATATATATATATATATATATAAAATCAAACTTGCACTCCACACAATCAGACAATAAAAGCCCTTGTGCAGTCTAACCAAGACAATATAACAGAGAACTCAGGGGATTGAATATGATATAAATTACTAATTTATTAACTAAATTGACATACTGTATATATGTTTTATTCACCATCCTGGCCTTATTGCTGGCACTTTTTTTATTTTAGTTTATTTGCAGTTTTGACACAGATTTGCATGCACTGAAGATGCCACAGTGAAGACTCTTCTTTTCGGTGTGGGAGAAGACATTTTTCATCTCCAACATTTCAGGCTTGAAGATGCCTGATCCAGCCATCCCCTGATGGTTTAATATGTTTCTAATTTACCCTGTGTACATTTATCTACTGAGGGAGTTTACCATATTTGTTGATATAAAAACATATGAGTTATACATACACCAAAGACCCAAAACGGTTTTAAATAAAAATATTAAAGAGGAAAGTTTTGTTCTTTGCACTTCCCGATCTTGGGGCTGAAATCCACCTTATCTCATGGAAGCAACCAAAGACAACATTTCCATCAAATCTCATCATTAAATTATTATCGTTCTCTCTTGGTTAATGAGAACAGCATCAAATCTGAAAATTAATCAATATGCTGATACCTTTGTCACAGATCTCAGGTTCCAAAAGGTAAATTTATATTTTACTTTTAAACCAAATATCTGTTGACAGCTACAGCTTTTTTATGTATGGATTAAGCTATGCTAAACTCATTGAAAATAATGTATTTTATTATGTTGTAAAAAAGCCTACCGTCCATATGTGCAGAATGGTGTTTCTTTAAGAAGTGATAATTGATTTATAGAATTTCTTGTTCACCCAAGAGTCTTAGTATGTCCATTGCTTCTGGGCTACTGACAAGGCCAAGGTGCCATTGGCACCATGTTGGGAGAAAAGTACTGGGAACATTTAAATCAATAGTCCTAGTGTCTTTGTAAGCAACAGAGAGGACAGCGAGCCGCAGCATTTCCACCAGGTGGTTTTTATTTATTTTCTTTGGGGGGGGGCAGGGACATACGTAGAGTATTCGGCACCTGGGGCTGAGGAGTATGGGCAACTCTCCACTTTAAAATGTAAAGACACCCACGCAAAAATTAACATTGGCAAGAAAATTTGTAAACTACATGTCACATGGAAAAAAAAGTAGAAATCTGAAAAAAATAAATTAACTTAGAAATAAATTAAATAAGTTTAAATAAACAATTTATTGAACAGATATTGTACAATATAACTCTTAGAACTATATACTGAGACAGACATTGAGGGTAGAAAATGGTAGTGCAGCATAACCCGCATTACTATATACTAAGCTAGAGGAAGCAGGGACCAGGGCGGGAAAACTGAGTTCCTCATAAAGTGTGCAAGCTTCACAATGGTAAGCCGTGGGCCGACGTTAGTCAGCTGTCAGGCAGCATAGACATCTGCGCGGCCCTAGTGCTGTTTGGCCAGCCTCTGTCCCACTGGGAAATCTCATGGTTTCAAGGTTTCAACCCCAATATTAAAAAAAAAAAAAAAACCTTTATCGAAGTTTAAGACACATTTTTGAATGAAGTTAATAATATAGATCAAGTCAAGATGTCACGATGCAACCAGATGATCTTTAGCATGGTATAAAAAAACATTTCTGTTGATCTTATTTTTTTTGTATCAGGCTACTTGATTATATTTTTTTGACCTATAATGTCATCCTTGTTTGAAAGAAATCTCCAAAAAAAGATAACAGTTCAAGTGGTGGAAAACCTAGAGAAGATCCACAGCCAAAAACCCATGCTAAGTTATGTTCACTACAACTTGCTATGGACAAGCAAGGGGTTTTATTCTGATGGCTAGACATGCTTGCTGATAAACGAAAATATTTCATACAGCTGAACCTTGTACACTTTTAACCCCTTAAGGACAATAGGGGTTTTTACTCGTGGTATATTGCGGGACAATGGCTCTTTTAACGTTTTTCAGTGTTACTGTTTAGATGTAATTTTCTTCTTTCTCATTTCGTGCTCCCACACATATTATATATTGTTTTTTCCAGGACAAACAGGGCTTTCTTTAGATACCATTCATTTTATCATATCATCTAATTTACTATAAAAAAAATGATAAAATATGGGGATTTTTTGTTAAAAAATTACTTTTTCTCACTTTTTAAACAGAAAACTTTTACTTATCTGCAAAAACGAATGAAAAAACCTGCTAAATAGATTCTACTATTTGTCCTGAGTTTAGAAATACCCAATGTTTTTATGTTTTTTTGCTTTTTTCTGCACGTTATGGGGCAATAAGTACAGGTAGCGTTTTGCTATTTCAAAACCATTTTTTCCAAATCTCGTAATTCTTCCCCCCATGTGCCATTTCGGGTATCTTTGAAGCCGGATAATGCAATTTACCCCATCAAGTCATATATTTTTAAAAACTAGACACCCCGAGGCATCTGAAATGCTGGTATTTTAACCCTTTCCATGCACTAATTTTACCACCACCCTTAGTGAAACTTTATGGTAGTAATTTTTTTTTGTATTTTTTTCACACACGTTGTACTTCAGGTATAAATGTACCGCTCCTGGTATATGTCCGTGTCAAACAACACCCCAATATGTGTTCAGTAACATCTCCTGAGCGCAGCGATACCCCACATGCATGGGTTTGTAGGGTTATTTGGGAAGTAAAATGCCGCCTTTGTGAGGTGTGTATTTTTTGCCATTTAGACATCTGCCCCATGTCCCATATTTGGGACATCTTTGAACCCGGCCAATTCAATTTACCCCACCAAATCATATATTTTTTAATACTAGACACCCTATGGGCATTTGTAATGCCAATATTTTAACTCTTTCCATGCTGGAATTTTTGTAAAGATAAAGAATTTTAGGACTTGCTTATTAAAAACTTTTTTATTTTTTTTTTATTTTTTTGGTGACAGTGGGGATTTTTACATGTTACCATATTTTTTTAATTTTTTTTTTAAACATTTTTGACCAATTTTTTTTTTTTTTTTATTACTAATCACTCTCAATAGTGAGCTGGGCTCCATTGACCTTGCATGGTTGGATGCAGTACCTGCATTCAACCTGCAGGAGGAGCTCGAGAGTTCTCAAGAGGGTCTGGATAGACCCTCTGTGAACTAAGATCTCTTGTTAATGCCATCCTGTGAATGACGGCAACGTCATTCACAGGATGGCACTTGTGGTTGCTCCTAGGAGCAATCACAAGGCGATCGGGGGTAGGGGGGTAGTGTTGCTGGCATGCCTCGATACTGAGGCATGTCAGCAACACAGTTTATGCTTAGGAAGCGATTCCGATCGCTTCCTAAGCAGTTTTAGCCAGGCGCCGCCGCGATCTTTGATGATCGGTGCGGCGGCGGCCATTTTTCTTCCTGGGAGGGCTGCCGAGGGCTGCCCTCCCCGGATCCACGGTCAGCCTCACTTGTGAGGCTTCCGTGGATGCTGCAAAGCCGCCGATCGCGGCGAAAACGCCGCGATCGCGGCGATGCAGCTATTTAACGGCAGCCCGTACATGTACGGGCATTGTCGTTAACCCGTTGCACGGCAACCCCGTACATGTACGGGGATTGTCGTTAAGGGGTTAAATGTTGAAGTTCTTGTTATGGTTTTGTATGCATTCTGTTTTCTTTTCAAAGTTAACTTTTGCAGACAATTATTTGAAAGTTGTCCTTGCAAACTATGTTATCTGAAAAGTGGTTTATTTCACACCTTTGCACCCTTTTATAGATATTGGAGAGAATGGTCCCTAAATGTTTGTGAAAAATTATAAACAATAATAGTTGATTTGTTCCATGGAGCCTAGTGTGTAGCATTAACTCTTAAATATGCCTGAAACATGAAAAAATTGTAGCAATCCTGTGTTCCTGGAAGATTTGTGTTTTTTTAGGCCACCAAGAAATGGAAGTAGGGTAGCTTGGAAATCCTCATTAAATTTTAATGTTATGGGGTAGTCTTCCCTTGAAAACCACGAAGTGCGCATTTTTTTGGTTCATCTGCGGAAACTTCCCATTTTGAAACCATTCTCATATAAGAAGAGACCAGTGGCAATCATATCAAACTGAATCAAAACTAGCACTGACAAAATGAGAAAATAAAAAGTCTAAACCTTTTACAAGATGCTAACCACTATTGCACCAAATTATATATATATAAAAAAAAAGCTCAGAGACTTGCCCTAAACAAAAAAACAAAACAAAAGCCAAAGTAAAAAAAGGAAGGAAATTATATCAAAAGGAAAAAGCAAACATAAATCAAGTAGTTCCTTCTTACCACAAATTTCAATAGTATATGTAAAGCTGCACCAAAATTGTTCATACAAAGTCCCAAGTCGCACACCAAAGAAGCATGTATAGCAATTTGCCTTATCACCACAATGTCCACATGCATATATGGATATGAAATTGTTCTATCAAATCCACGCATTAAAATAAATCAAATATATAGAAATGGAAGGATCTCACCCAGTGGCCTGCTCATATCTTGCTCAACATGGTGCATAATGTTGTGGGGTTAATTAAGCTATAGATTGCCCTATATACCTCCCCTCTCATGCTGTATTTGGGATTTGCCATCTTGCTGCAACACCCCAGTTTATATGACCAATACAATCCAACATACTTGTGATATTGTGAGTTAGAAAGAGAAACAAAAACTGTACCAGGAGTCATTTTGTACTTTTGTGTAGCATTATGTTTCATAATAGGATAACTATTATGAAACATAATGCTAAACAATTTAAAAATGGTACGCTACATACAATAAAAAAAAAAAAAAAAAGATATATTCCTGGTTTAATATCATGTTTATCTCAGAAAATTCAAATTTAAGATCTACATGTTCTATTACTATACAAACTTTATAAAAGTTGAAATTCAGAAGTTTAGTATCGTCAGGTTTATAAAACATAAAATATAAGCATTAATATAAAAAGAAAGGACAAAATAACATTTGCTTTAATGTTAAAAGGAGTTTACTTAATTTAAACATATAAAAGTATACAAAAATTTATATATATAAAAATATAGCCAAAGTAAATATAATGGGACAGCTGCATTTTCATACAATTCTATTTCATGTATTTAGGTAAAGACACATAGTACCAACATGTCGTAATGCCTATTATAAGGATTACCAATTTGTTTTCATTATCCCCCTATTGTAACAGTACTACAGAATCTGCTGGCGCTCAAGAAATAAAACGTATGATCATTTGCAGGAAAACTGAAACTTCCTCAGTGAGCTCTTCCTGCAAGGAGGTGTAAGCTGGTCATGTATTATACCTAGGAAAATCAGTGGAAACATGCACTATGCATCTTCTTCTAGGAGAAGCTCATTGAAGCTTACCCTTGTAATAAACAGTGATATCAGGGAGTTGAATCTCTCTAGTGAATAAACCCCTGTGTCGCAGACAATTGACATGAATGTGTCACCTTTAATGATGAAATCTAATCAATTGTTATGCTCCCTTCAAAAATAGTTACTTGTGTTCACAACCTACAATAGTCAACTGATATAAACTTTAATTTTTTAAAATCTATTTTTCTTTCATAAAGAATGTTCTGTAAGAGTGTTGTTTATTAGACATTTTAAAAGTGTTCACTGGAATGTGACACTGGAATAAATTAACATAAAACATGGTAGTTGTGAGATTAAAAACTACAGCACATGAAGGCGTGCGTCCGTATTTCAAAGAATTCCATATCCCGCAGTGCTGTTTCTATGATACGTGCTATCTTGATGACAGATCACACCCCATAATATTCTTTTAAATATTCTAAAACTGCTGATGTACTTGATAAAACATTAAAAACCCTTTTCTCTTGTTTTGAAGTTATTCTTTCCATCATGTATATCAAGTGATGATGAAAGCATGTAAAAGGAGTTCCATGTTCCAATGCTATTTCAATCCAGTCCTGAATACAAGTCAGTGGAGTCTCGTCATATCCTGCAAACATTGCTGGGTTAGCAAGGAGTCCTCTGGCAGCCATCACACCTTGGAAAGAAATGAAAAATAGTAGGAACTGTTGCATTATACAATTGTTTCGGAAAAGAGAAGGGGCCCAAAATTGCCAAAATGTTGCCTGCATCACTGACTTAGACCAGGGCTTGACAAATTTGTTGTGAATCTAGGCGCCAGGTAAAAAAGTTAGGAGCCAGGATTTTTTTTTAAATTAACAGTTGGTTAGGAGTGGTCTGATCATCATCAGCCCACTTACTAAACTCACAGCATTTGACCTGGAAGCACCCTGGACTTTCAGGTCAGTGCTGTTTTTTGTTGTTTTTTTATTATTATTATTATTATTATTTTAATAATGTTTAAATGTTAACCCCTGCAATGCCACGAATGTGTTATACACAATTGTGGAATTGAAGGGGTTAACGCTGCACTGTCGCTTTCATGGAGCGATCAGGCAGCAGGGGGGTGTTGTGTCAGGTCCCCACACTCATGTGGAGACCGAAAAACCCTCTCCCACTGTCCCTGAAGCTGCCTCTGGAAGCTGGGACGCAATTGCTGGTCTATAGACCAGCCATTGCAGGGGGGAGTCTCTCTGATGACTGCTGTAGGCTTCCATGCCTACAGGAGTCATCAAAGGGCTTGTGGGGGGCTCTTTTTTGTTGTTGCTGGTCTGCCTGGGCTTCCAGGCAGACTACTAGCAGCAGAACCCTGTACAAAACGCGAATTAACCCCTAAAATGCCACGATCGCGGCATTGAAGAGGTTAACGCTGCCCTGTCGCTCTCATGGAGCGATCAGGCAGCAGGGGGATGTTGTGTCATCAACACTGAACCCCCTGCAATCGTGGTTTCAGCCTACAGGATCACTCCGTGGGAGTGATCTCAGGCTCGGGGGCGGGCTCTGAGTGGCTGTGACAAACTCCTAGGCGCCTGGGATTTGTCGAGCCCTGACTTAGACCACAATATACAATCTTCTCTGTGTTTAGGGGATTCAGAACCCACATGGCAAAGCTTTTATTAGTGTTATGCAATACCTAGACCCAACCTAGGGTCTGCATAGAACAACAGACTGAGGGACAGAGTCCTAAAGAAACTCAAATATTATGTTTACATTATGTGGAGCCTGGTTTGTTTTAGTCTTATTCACATTTTCTAGCAGGTACCCCCCCGCAGGAAGTCCCGGCAAGGTATATTGTTAAAGCACATTGAGCAGACGTGCCGGCAGCGGAGGTTGTTTACGCTTAGACAATATCCCGTGCCGGTACTCCCCCCTGGAAAGTGCTGGTAGGGGAGGCTGTCTAATCGCATCGGAGAGTAGGATGCGGGTCCCCTGCACCGCTGCAGGGGATGTGTATCCTAACCCTGCTGCCTCCCCGGCGACGGAACTGTATGTCCCGGGCGACACGAATTGCGCATTCCTGCGCTAAACCCCGAATATAGGCTGCACCCCTTAAAAAAAAAACTTAAAGTGGGGGGGGGGGGAGTGTGGCCTATATTCCGCCAAATACAATACATAAATAAACCACAGTTAAAGCTTTAAGTCTAACAGCACTACTAATAGAGTAAGCGTATACATTCTACATCCTTATGACGTACAAATAAAATTCACCACTGACATACCATCTGCTCCTGTCACGTGACAAATATCTTCAGCTTCTTTTAAGCTTTTAATGTCTCCATTAGCCACAACAGGTATAGACAAGCTTTCCTTAATAATTTTTATAGAATCGTAATGCACAGGTTGATGCCTTTCTTCAGTCAATCTCCCATGAACTGTGATCCAGGACACACCAGCCGCTTCGGCCTTCCGACATAGGTCAACCGTTTGGTTTATGTCTGAGTGAATCCTAATATAAAACATATATAATAAATAAGGGAGCATGAATAGCATTCTCTTGACATTATACCAAATCTAAAAAACATTAAAAAATTCATAGAGCTAGCATTAAAAAATTCATAGAGCTCATTATCTGCTGAGGGTAAAAATATTCACTTATAAAATACAAGTAATTCATTTTAAAAGATGCTGGCGCTGCTGCCTTTCTACTGGCAGGTTGTACTGCTGTGCCTACTTTGAAAGTAGATGGGACACTGCATATGTACATATCCAAGCTATCCAAAAAAATACTGTGATAGGACTGTTCCTTAACATAATGGCCCTGTGTGAAATGATTAGGGCTTTATGCAATTATCAAATTCCAAATGTTTGATATGCAGTTGAAACACAGACGGAAAATCCCACAAACCACTACAATCTATTGGCGTACCACCTTTTGTGTATAAACATAATTGTATTACAGCTATGGAATCTCTCTCCATTGGTGTTTCCACAGTTCCACTCTGCTGATAGAATGTAATTTCCCAGAGCTCAGACGTAGACAGCGTATGAGAACTGGCGAGGAGTCTTAAATGTAGAGGTGTGAGGCATAGAGTAAGTTTGTATATGTGATCTTCTGCACGTATTAGTTCCAGTACATGCGAGTATGAGTATACGTAAACATGTTTAACACTGTAGAAATAACATGTGAAGCTGGAGTTATGAGTGCATATTATATACAAGTACTTACATATTTACCTACAAAATTGAGTATAAAGTTATATTTGCGTATTATACCTGAGATTTTACAGTAATAAATGTGACAGGTCTACTCTAGTAGTAGTGATTTCCTAGGAGATCATACAAAGTTCTGGTAGTATGTTCTCTTTCACTTTACTGAAGCAGATATAAAATTAGGTAAAAGTGACAGATTTATTGTTTTTGGTCTATACCAAAGGAATTTGGCAGTATTCTAGATTTTTTTTTCAATAGAGACCATACACAATATAAAATGAACATAACACTTTCATTTTGCATATCCATTTCTTTTGATTGGTCTATAAATTCAATTGAAGGCATGGCTTGGAATTAGCTTCAATAGATGTAAGTTCATTTGAACATACCTTATTTTGATGGAAACAGTAAAGCTTGGGTTCTCAACTTGATTGCGCACAGTTTTCACCATATCACTCACCAGCTCAGGTTTATTTATTAAGCAAGCTCCATAACCTTCAGACATTGCCCACCTTCAAAGACACAGGTACATATCACAACACTGGTATGTATTATGTAATATTTGCACTATTTGCATCTAAAAAAGAAAAACCCAATGACAAAATTGTTTCTAAAATATCACTGACAAAGAAGAAACATCTTTTGTATAATAGCTGCAGTGTAACGCATACCTCTGAGGACAGCCGCAGTTAACATCTATACCACCAGCAAAAGGGCAGACTAAACGAGCAGCATCTGCTAAAACCTGCGCTTCTTTTGCTGCAAACTGAACGACAAGCGGTTGATCTCCTAGAGGAATATAAACATAGCAACATGTCTCATAATAGTGTTTGCATTGTCCTATAATGCCCAGCATTCTAAGGCATATTAAAAGGTTTTAATCATATATGGAATATACACATTTGGGGTTTTTTTAGAATAAATTAGTAAGATTATGCAGGGCTTTCCAAAAAGGGCACAGTAAGGCTCTTTATCCTCCATTCACCATTATACTATGCAGTACAGGTAATGATGGAAGTAGGCTTCATGTAAGCAAGTGTAACCCAATCTGTGTGCTAGCATTCACAGTGTCTAGTGTTAATCTCAGAGGTGCACTCAAGTTTAATTACATTTGATGGATCTACTGAAATTGTTTAATTAATTATATTATCTTCTTTACCATGAAAAAATTGCTGACTATTCAATAGACTGCATAGCGACCGATAATCTTTTGTTGTTTTTGTTTTGTTTATATACAAAAAGATACATTAGATATAGAAGGGCCGTTCGAAAGCCTACACTCTAGAGGTTAAGTATTTTGCCACATGTAGCCTGTGATAAACCTAGACATAAGAGACCAAAGGAAAAACAGACACTGGTACCTTGATTAGTTGTGAATTCACTGTCTCGAGCTTTTGCAGATTTTACAAAATCAGCCGCAACAATCATTGGAGTGTAACATAAATCACAGCCATACTTTCTCACCAGGCTCCGGAAAGCCAGTCTAAAAGAAGAAAAACCAGACAGTTTTTTTTGTCTTTTCAACCCATGAATACAAATAATGTGATTTAAACAGTCACCTGAGTTGCAATAAACACTTCCTTTTCACACTTTCTGGAGTGCCGAGTGTTTATTTGGAGAATAGAACAGAATAGATATTAGTGCGGGTTTTGCCCCAACTGAAGCTCAATACAGCCAATGTGGTATAGCCGGTAATTTGAGTACTTTTAGTTTGCCGACGGCTGTTCTGATGTTTAAATGAACAGGATTACTTTTATTACTGCCAGAGTACTGACAGACCAGACAGCATGACTTTAATGAGCACAACACAAACATATGTAAAAATCCGGATACTAAAATTCTGGGAGTCCAGGTGCTGAAAATCAACAGTACCCCCATTAAAAAAAGTTATTCTGTAAATAATAATAATAAAAACCCAATAAAACCAAATGTTCCTATGGAATGTAAGAAATATCTCAAAGCTACAGTGGGGGAGACAAGTCAGTCTAACCTTATTTGGCTTCAATAAATTCTCATTAAAAATAGTGTATATTGGAGCCCATTACGCTGGGACTCCCATGTATTTTACTGCATGCAAATTGATACATACATACCAATATACATGGTATAAAGAAACAAAAATATCAAAAAGGATTACTTACTTTGAATAGCGAACCATGGGAGCGCATATTTTTACTATGTTCTTAGAATAAAACAAATCTGCTGGGTTTGGAGGTAACCATTGGATGTCATCTGTCAGGGGGTGACCCATGTGTGCAAATCAAAGCCCTGGGGGTTAAAGGTGACACAAGGTCAAGTTAACCATATGCTTTTTATGAAGGAGTAAATTTGAAACAGTACAAAATGTGGATCTCAATAGTAATATCATTTAACATAAATTTTGATCACTGGATATATTTTTAATATGTTGGTTTAACAGCGCAGGGAATTCAAAGAATCCCTTCCCATTTGGGACAACTAACCCATTAGCTAAAACTAAGTGTTTTGTCGACAAATGAATACACGTGGATCTCCCGCTAGAAGGTCACACCTTCAGTTTTTACAAGCTGTAGATTTATTTGCACCACAATACACACTACAATAATAAGGGAATATGCAGAGTATATATAAGATGTATGCCGCTCTCCAGCACGCTTTCCTAATGGTTTGTCTGCATATGTTTATAGTACAAGAACAAATTGCGCTTCACACTGAGAAATGCCACAAAAGGAGTTCCTAATATTAAGGAACAATTTATATTAACGCTTCACATATAACATGTCCAAAAGGGGATTTTCTTTTTTTTTTTATTATTATTATTATTATTTTTTAAGAGGTTAGGGGGAAGACATTCATGTGAGTTTTTGACAACTATTTGTACAATTTAGCAAGGCAGAAAATACTATTTTGTTTCATTTATACACATGCCTGTTTTATAATCACATAATGGTGACTTTTACAGCTGTAGGAATATTAAGGCACTCATACATACCAGGCATTCGGAGCTCTGCCAAGACAGGCTGGCACAGGAGGGAATTGGGTGCCACATTAGGACACTTGGAAGGTACAGCTGTGCTGTGAGGAAGTATAGCGTTTCCTGAGCGGTTGGGGGCTAAATACTAACACGCAGAAACTCCCACAACCCTCAGCTGCCAAAGAGTATATGACACCCCCACACCACGATGCGCTGTAGTGACGGCGAAATGTTAATGCGTTTACTGAATACAGCCTGGTAAATATTTCATGATCATTACTCCTTCCTATAGACACCCTCCCCACCCATCCAGTGTTTCACATGCCCCTCACCTCCTCCGAGAACAGCACCAGCATCTAACACACGTTGGTGATAATGTGACGTATTTCAGTGTGCGACAAACACGTCGCATGAAGTTTACGTCATACCGGGATGTGAGTTGGTTGGCAGTCAATGCTTAGTAGTCAACATGGAATGGAAGGGTGCTGATTCTGGGCTGACAAACTCAGTCAGGGAAATGCTGCGGGACGGTAAGCGAAGGGGGCAACTGACTTGGTGCAGAATTTGGAAGCGGGGCCAGTGTGTACAGTAGTCACCACTGGTCGTTCCTAGCCGTGACCTGAGTGCTTATTTCATGCACAGACCGAGCCCCCGCTTCACTGTTAAATACCTTGTCGGACGCTGATGACCAGGTTGTGTTACGCGTGGCAGGTGGATAAAAGAGAGTCATTGTGTCCTCTAATTCCAACGTTCCTAGTTTTTGTAACTAATAAAACTATCTCATTCTTCTCAGTAAAGTATATCCTTGTGTGTGTATACTTATATACCCTTGTATCTGTAGCACATTTTCAGTAGCAGTGTTTACAAAAAACGTAGTTTCGGGTGATCGTTTATCCGTGAACTGCAGTGTATTGGCCAGCGGGCCTGTCTTTTATTATTTCTTGTGGCGGAGTTAATACGATGTTTTTTGAAGCATTACTCCTGGTACATATACACGTAGTGTTTCATGGGGTGGAAGAAGCCTTTCCTGATAAACTAAGAAATACGTTTTTCATAATGTCAAACTTTCCTCATTTATTGTTTTCCAAGGGATGTTGAAGCAAGGAATTTATTGACACAAAAGCAGGAAGTGATGTTTGTCGCCATGGAAACTGAATTTTTTTTGTGATTTAAACTAGTGTGTGTGTGTGTGTATGTATGTATGTGTGCATATATATATATATATATATATATATATATATATATATATATATATATATATAGGCCGTTGTGTATAGCATGATACATTTGTTTTTGAAATTAGATTTCAAATGAAACAAGACAAGAAAGTAAATGTTTATCAATTGAAAAAAAACCTTCTGTCAGGGTGTGCTCCATATTCTGGAGATTGTCATGTATGAGAGTTGTAATATTTCCATTGCCATAGAGTCAAAGGAGGCGAATAGCCCTAACAAAACTGTGCTTCACACATCCCGTTCTGTCATTTTTGGGACTTGTTCCTCTGTAGTAGATACCGTGCATGGACAACTTAGCTGGAGAAACACCAGGAGTTTGTAATTGTGGCCAAAACTACGGTATATGTTTCAGTTTGCCTAAAACTCGCTGGTTAGTGAACAATGCCATACCACTGCAGCAACTTGAGACTTGATAGGTTATAAATGTTTATTTACCAAATATGTATAATCATCAGCTCTTTTTGCAATTTCTTTTAAGAGAAGTTGTTGTGATACAGAAGGATCCCACAATAAAGCAGAATCCATACTTTTACTATTGCAATGGGCATCAAGGGTATCCTACTTAAAGAAACTGTACTTCAAGGTGGTTAGTCACAAAAAAAATGATCTTGGTACATTTGTATTAGTTGTAATTGTCTTTGTAGTTTTTTTTTTTTTTTTTTTTTTTTTTTTTTACATAAAGGCTATAGAGTGCTATAGCCCCTTTTTTTTTTAGGGAACTATGTGTATTTCCCTCAAGATTGTAAGCTTGCGAGCCCTGCGTAAATTGTTGGCGCTATATAAATAAAAGATAATAATAATTTGGTTTGAGCTTCAATGAAGGTATTATAATGTAATTTCTCGGTGAGTTGTTGTCTTTGTATTTGAAGATATTAAAAAGTGAATAAAACAGTTTTATTGTCTTCTTAAAATTGTTAGCTGACGCTTTTAATATATATAGAGGCCCTTAGCTAACTGTCCTGATTTATTATTGCATCTGAAGTTATTGGCTCGATTTTAGGCCGCATCCTTAAAGTTTGGTTCTATTTTAAAGAAAAGAAAAGAAAAAAACACGTTAGTAGAATGGTAAAACAGTATTTTACCTAATGAACAGGAATACATGTATATTATCATTTTTGGTATCTATTATGCAGTTAGTCAGCATATGTTATTTACAAACTGAAATTTGGAAAACCAATAGCCATTTTAAGCCCCCCCCTTAATTCCACAGGGGCTTCTAAGGTTGAGCACTAGAAGGTCATGTCAGGTCATCATAGAAGCCCCGGCAGAAGTGGTGGGTAGCAGCAGAGGTCTGCACGTATTACACAGACGTCCACTGGCTGCCAGAGAGGCGAAACCAGGTCCCCTGCAGCGCTGCAATATGAATTGCACATCCCTGTGCTAAACCCTTATTATAGGCCGCACCCCCGCTTTAAATACTTAAAGTGTGTGTGGGGGGCTGCGGCCTATAATTGGGCCAATATGGTATATGATATCAACCACCACTTGGGACCTTTTGGGCTAAAATACATTTTTTTTAAAGAACTGCTAGAATAAACATGGCAGTGACCTTGAAATTGTGGAATCAAAGCCATTTATTTATTATTAAACTATAACAAGCGTAGTGCATATGGTAAAATACAAAAGGAATTGTTTATGCTGTCTATAGTAAGCTTCCACAGCTTCTTCCCATACACTCCTCACACAAACACTGTTTTGGTACTATACAAGTCATTCTCATACCCTACGCCCCTTGAATTTGTATGGCCAGGTTGCAGGAGTAGTTGTGTTTTGCCATAGTTAGCTAAGGGCTGATGGGTCACTTTCCTTTTAGTGTACAATTTGATAAGTACAAAGAATAATGATAATGTAGAGCCCAGTTGAATTTAAATGATTTCGATGCAATGTAAATCCTCCCGTAGAGTCACTGTAGCCAAATGCTAAATAGACTATTCCCTTTGGCACTTAATGTTTCAAGCAGATTTCTTTTTCATCCCTTTTCCAAATCATACTTATTTTTCTTCATTGAAGCAGATCTTTCTCTGTTCCAAATGGAAATATTTCAAGGCCATCTGCTCTTTCATTGTTCCAATATACGTTTTATACAGGTCACTGAAAATATAAAGCAAGTTAAAATATTGTGTTTGCGCGGTTAATATTCTTGTTGTGGGTATAATGCTACATACTGGCATGGAATTCAGTTTATACCCACAGAGAAAACAAACATTTCAAACGTGTATTAGATGGTACCATACGTAAGGGTCACTAATGGTGTATGTTGAATGATGCACTCTGTTGTGTTAGTTTACATTTTTTTTCTACAATAATTGAAATGCTGAGCTCTGATATAAAAAGTATATCCACCAATATCATGTTTGTATGTCTAGGGTGTGAATAAGAGTCAGTGTACATTATCAATTGGTAGCACAATGTCTGCTGTAGAAAGACTGTATATTTTAACCCCTTAATGACCAATGACGTGCCTGGCACATCATGGTATTAAACAAGCTTAGGACACAAAACACCCACCCTAGGATGAGCTGTGACTGCTCCAGAGAGATGGCAGCCCGTTCATTTAAAAAAATAACCAAGCTGCCAAAGCTTCCAAGAGAGTCTCTGCAGACCATCTTGAGAAACTGGTACTGCATTCAACCATGCAAGTCAATGGAGCCCAGCTTCTAATCACCATGTGGTTAGTAAAATATTAAAAAAAATTAATTAAAAAATGGTAACGTTCCAAGTTGACAAATGTGCACTTCCCAAATGTGGCGTTTTACCTCCCAAACGGCCTGACAAACTAATACATGGGGGTATCACTGTACTCGGGAGATGTTGCTGAACACATATTGGGGTGTTGTTTGACAGTTGTTTATACCAAGAGCTGTAAATCCATACATAAAGTGAAATTTTTGTGATAAGTTTGAAAAAGGGTGATAGAAGAATTGGTACATGGAAAGGGTTAAAATACCAGCATTTGATATACCTTGGGATGTCTAGTTCTCACAAATATATGGTTTGATTGGGGTAAATTGCATTGGCCGGCTTTAAAGATACACGAAATAGCACATGGGGCAGAATGACCAGATTTGGAAAAAAAAAAAATGTGTTTTGAAATAGCAAAACGCTACTTGTACTTATTGCTCAATAACTCAAAAAAACATAAATTTCTAAATTCAGGACAAACCGTAGAATCTATTTAGCAGGTTTTTTCATTAGCTTTTTTTTTGGATGAGTAAAAGTTTTTTTCAAATAAGTGTTTTTTTTTTAATTTTTAAACATAGTTTATTATTTTTGTATAGGAAATTAGATGACATGATCAAAATATCGGTATCTGAAGAAAGCCATTCTTGAAAAAACAATATATAACTTGTGTGGGTTCATTAAATGGGTGAGGAGAAAGTTACAGCTAAACACGAGCACCGCAAAAGTGTTAAAAAAACAAAACAAAACAAAAAAAGCCTTGGTCACAAAGGGTACAAAAAATAAAAGGTCCTTAAGGGGTTAATGGCATGGATTAGTTTCCAGCATCTCGTTTAATATTTCTAATGACCAATTGCCATAAAGGTTATGTCATTGCAATTTTTAATGTTTTTCCTAAATTGCGTTGTGTATTCTGCATCTGGTGTTATCAAATTAAAATTCTATCTGTATTACGATTTTTGCATATTGCAGCTAGAGCTCTGCTTTATTTATGTTTCACTTTGTGGTTTCAGAATGCTACACTGATTTTCTGAGAGATGATTTTGATGTTAAAACATACACATCTCAGTCTATCCATCAAGCTGTCATCGCAGAGCAGCTGGCAAAGCTTGCCCAAGGTATCAGTCAGTTGGATAAAGAGCTTCACGTGCAGGTATGAGATCCTTTGCTGATTTTATAACTAACCTGAATTCAAACGTTAAAGCTTAGTTTTTCATGGTCAATTGACATTTATTTGCTGAGGTTCAAGAAATATCAGGCCACCACCATCATCATTTATAGAAATAAGGCTGTATTCACTCAAACACTTTTCCTGCCCTGGCAATCTTGTGGTTGGATAAAGCAATTAGCCGTTATGCTAGGACTTATTGAACAGTCCTGCCTGGACTCCAGGTCACCAAGATATCAGAAAATGTTGATCTTCCTCCATGCCCAGCAGTGCCCTTCAAGCGGTTAACTGAATTGATTCACTAAAAGGGAAAGTTGTCTGCAGAGTATGTAGGAGATTTGTGGTTTGAACTCCTTGACTACATTAGACACTGCAAAGGTCCAACCGCAGTGGGCTTCTGCTGCAGAAGATCTTGGTGGCCCTGTATAAAGCATAGTTAAACTGGTGAGATTCCTGCAAAGTCACCCGGTCTGGTCAGTTATGCATTACGTAGAACCAGCCCTTCTTGTTAAGGTTTGCAAAGGTTTGCAAAGCTTTGGCTAAATTTGTAACCAAATATATCAAGATATTTTATTTCTTTCCTGTCTAATTCAATGTTTGTTTCATAATTAGTTAATAAATTGTGGCTTGTTAGAACAAAATCCCATTTTGCATTACATTTTTGTTGGGATGTTTGCCCTTTCTAATACATCATTTGGTGAGATGACATTTTTTTTGGCTTTAGTATAAAAATAAAGCCTATGAACTTTTTTTTGTTGTTATTAAAGGTAGTTGCAAGACATGAAGATCTGTTGGCACAAGCAACAGGGATTGAGTCTTTAGAAGGTAAGTTGTTAAGGTTGTTTTACCTACTCGTCTCCAAGAAACACAAAGTCAAGTTAGCACTTATGACTTTCTTTGCATACCTGTCCAAGTTCTGCCTGATGGTGATGCTGGCAGTCTGGATCCTTTGGGAAACATGTGAGAGTACTGACAGAACTGCTCAGATGTGGAAATGTGGTCTTAATCAACAAGGTGTCTGTGGTGATATAGCCTCGTGTTTATGTTTTTTTTTTTCAATATATGTTGCGTAACGTTTTCTCATTTAGAACTGAAGCAAATCTGTAAATATTTGTACTTGGTTGTGTTGTGAAATGTTTTGTTTTTTTTCTTTGGACCCAGGACTTTTTTTTTGTGTGTTTTTTGCTGTGCCCAGCTGGTGGTGCTGTGTAACACGTATCATGTATTACATTTATTATGGGATTGTGCAAGCCGAAAGTGCTTCTAAGAGCCAATTTTCCCAATTATATTCCCCTTAGAAATTCATTCAGATTGCCCTTAACTGTAATCGGCTCCTCTTCTCCATTTACCCTTCCAAGTCATGCAATCTCCATCTGATCAAATTTAACAGATGCCATGTACTTCTCGCAATGCTCCATAAGACAAAATTAAATTTTCAGCACTGATTTGGTTTCGATACAAAAAAATAGGATCAGCTTCCCTATTGTGATCAGGCACATATTTACTAAACTATAAAATATTCTGTACATCCTTTCTCTCCTGTTTTGCATTTAAAAGGACACTTTGTCCATCAGACGCATATGATATGTTTTAATGCATATGTTCATGATTGGAGGTATTCAGAACCCCCCGTCCCCTAGTTAAATCCGTGCAGGAGTTATACACGTGATATACTCGTCTCCAGTCAGCTCCGCTTGGTCACCGAACACTATGTTTGGTTCTTTCCCTTTATATAAGGCAATAAGTATTTAAGTAAGCATACAAATATCATTGGAGTAGATTTAAAGCTGAATTATTACTTTATATACTTATTTTATAAGTTAGAAGATTGAGCAGCAACAAAGAGACTTGTGTTATTCAAACGCAAGTTACCACAATGATACAAATTTCTCGCTATATAAACATTTAATGCATTTACAAACACAACGTACCCTAAATGTTGATGTATTGATGCGTGCATTTCTAAATACCGTATTTGCTCGATTAGAAGACGAGGTTTTTTTCAGAGCAAATGGTCTGAAAAATACCCCTCGTCTTCTAATCGGGGTCGTCTTCTAATCAGACCTCAAATAGAGGTCTGATTAGGAGACTAAGATCCAGATCCCCCGCACCGCTGCAGGGGACCTGGATCCTCCTGTCTCACCCCCCCCATCATACACACACTTACCGGTGCTTGCTGCTGTATTGCCGGGGCAGCGGGTTGACGTCTACGCGATCCGCGTAGACAACGTCCGCTGCAGCCGGAAGGAGGTGTGGCTAGCAGCGGGGGTTGTCTGCGTCCGTCGCGTAGACCTTCCCCGACTGTCAGAGATCAGAGTTCCTGATCTCTGACAGCCGGGGAAAGTATACGCGACGGACGCATACAAACCCCCGCTGCCAACTCCGCCTCCTTCCGGCTGCAGCAGAAGGCGACGTCAACCCGCTGCCCCGGCTGGAAGCACCGGTAAGAGAGGACTGAGAGGGGGAAGGGGGGTGAGAGGGGGGGGGGGAGAGAGAGAGAGAGTGTGTGTGTGTGTGTGTTAAATGGGGGTATAGGGTGTGTGTGTGTTAAATGGGGGCATAGGGCATTTCTGGAGTGGCGTTAAGGGGGCATTTAATAGAGCACTCTGCCTCCTGAAATGCCTTATACCTCCCTATATGCCACTCTGCCCCATAATATGCCTTTTAACCCCCTAAATGCCAGAGTGGCATATAGGGGTATAAGGCATTTCTGGAGGCAGAGTGCTCTATACAATGCCTTTTAACTCCCTTAATGCCACTCTGCCTCCTGAAATGCCTTATACCTCCCTATATGCCACTCTGCCCCATAATATGCATTTTAACCCCCTAAATGCCAGAATGGGATATAGGGGTATAAGGCATTTCTGGAGGCAGAGTGGCACATAGGGGGTCAAAAGGCATACCATGGGGCACAGTGGCATATAGAGGGTTAAAAGGCATATCATGGGCCACAGTGCCATATTGGAGTGGCAAGCCTGGGGGCAGATGTGCGTAACTGGGGGACAGTTTGGATATTTTTCTCAATCATAGCTTTTATTAAAAAAAATAGTTTACACGAATTAACATTTACTGGTAAAACTTTTTTCCTTTGGGGTCGTCTTATATTCAGGCTTTTTCTTTTTTTCCTAAGTTAATAATCAGATTTTGGGGGGTCGTCTTATAATCAGGGTCGTCTTATAATCGGGCAAATACGGTATATGTGCATCCACCAGTGACTTTTCTAATCACAGCACACATCAGTATATACCAATAACTAATCATACTAATATAATTTTTTTTAAAATTATGGAAATATTTGATTGTCCTCTCAGTAATAGTTCATTAAACTGAAAAAAAATCTGGTTGTTAATATGAATGTCTAAAGAGCTTCACTAGAAAGTAATATCAATGGAGCTAACCCGAATATAGATATTTAATCAAGATGAAATGAGGATATTCTTATATAAAACTTAACTTTCATAAAAAAATATAATAATACATTCTGTGTTAAGTGAGCTGTGCCAAAAAGTCAGTGTTTGTTAGTTTAACCTCGTCTTATCTAGAACATGTTTTATAAAAATATATCTATTTTTTACAGGAACTACATACACTATTTAGAATTACAGGATATTTGTTTAGTCCTCTGCCACATAGTGGTTAAAATATATATATTCAGAGACCAGACTTAGTTTTTAATAATTTGTCTCTTTCCCTCTAGATTGTAAACTTGCGAGCAGGGCTCTATCCACCTAGTATATCGGTTTGTCTTAGTCTGTCAATTCTCATCGTGTCACACCCCTCAAATATATGTATTGTAGTAAGCGCTGCGTAACTTGTTGACGCTATATAAATAAAAGATAATAATAATAATTTGTCACAAGAAATATCCTTATTTATTCTTGATTGTTTTTAGTAGTGTTTCCCTTGTTTACAGTCAAGCATTTTACTATTGAAAACTGAGTAGGTAATATGATTACTGATCATAAAAACTGGAGTACATCAGGCACATTAATAAAACATTTAGCGGTGGTAATTTTAGTAGAGTTTGCACAGCCTTCATAGGCAATACTCTTTCTGCGCACAACTTACATGCCATGTTTCAGATCACAGAATGATTACTGCAATAGGTGAATATGAATGCTGCCTTTTCTATGAAGACTTGATATTTTTTTAACTTTTCTGTGTCAATTGTTGACTTGTATGAAAAGGTCTGATATAAAAAGGACAATGCTTTATATTGTAGGTGTTCTCCAGATGATGCAGACTAGAATTGGAGCCTTGCAAAGTGCACTTGATAGGTATGAATCATGTTGCATATTGCATTCTCAGTCCATAGTTACAGCGTGTCACTATATAATTTTTTTTTTTTTTTTTAATCAGAATACGAACAAAAATAGTTGACCCATATAACAAGATTATATCACGTACCGCACAGCTGGCTCGTCTACAGGTATGCTGTTTTATTTCTTTCTCTGTTAATTTTACATTTGTGGCTTCAAAAGCATTAAGTCATTTCTAGTAAATGGTGTGAAAATCATTTAATGTAATAGTTGTGCAGTCACTAGAATTAAAGTGCAAATTGCAACTCAGTGTAGTGTGGCCATATATTGCTTAATGGAAAACCATGACATTGCCACGAATATCCATAACAAGGAGATGGAAGATATATACTGATGTAGTCTCCCTTTTCATGAAGGTGCTATTAAAGCATAGAACTCACCACTCATTATTCTTAAAAAAATAAATACATAAGATTTGTACATGTTCATTTATTTTAGAAGGCAACCTTTGTGCAATATATTGCCTGCAATAATGAAATTTATTGTTCTGGGTCTGTTAAGTAAATGCCTCCTAACACACGTACACTTGACTGCTTTTCCTTATACGCTGTATATTCTTATTGATTTTCTTTTACTTCTCAAGGGACAATTAACTCTTGAGAGGTTTCCCTTTTAAGTGCTCTCTTCCTGTATAACATGGAGCTGCACAAGTTCCTTTTTTCCCTTCAAATCAATACAGTATTTCATTGCCTTCAGAGCATAAAATAAGTGAATACATTGAAGCCTTCTATTGATGTGGTTTTTACTATGGCAAGCTCAGGGGACGTGGAAACTTCCAGTTTGCTCAGGGATGAGACTTGTGCTTGTCAAATTGACAACAATACAATTTGAGTAAATATCAAAAAATCTAAGTAGAGAGAAAAAAAAACAATGTTACATTATGGCGTTTGGCAGACATTGCCCTACAAACTTGGGGATTTTGCATGTATTATCTTACCTTGCATGCTTGAAGTTGTTAGGTTCATGCTTACTTATTAAGTAATGTAACAGGGTGATGCTTTTTTCCCTGCCATCCCAGGTGACACCACGGATAGCACTCCTCCTCTGTACCTGCGATAAGGCAGGACTCAAATAGTTCTACTTACCGAGAGCTCCTTTTCCCTGCCAGTCGCTGGTGACACATTTGTTCCTTCCCTTAAATAAAGCTATTGCATTCTATTTTGTTTCCTGTGCGGCCTTTGTTATTCATTGAGGCTCTCTGAGAGAGGTGGGGCTTTTAAGTGTTTAAGTCCCTATCCCGGGTATGGAGCAGTCCTATCTATGGTGTCCAGGGATTGGCAGGGAAAAGAAGCTCTCGGTAAGTAGAACTGACTGTTCTGACTGTTATTTTCTTCTTCTGATACACTGGACATGTTTCTGGAGAAAAGCATTCATTTTCAGAGAAGTTCTAAAAGTAAAAGAACTGTACTGGTGAACATGTTTTTCTATCTGTAGTGTAAGAGCATATCTGTAAAAATGTACCATCAAGGACAAATCCCCAAAAATACACAGAGGGCTATGTACCCAATAACACTTAATTATATCCACTTTATATTATTTGATTGTGAATAATCATGTTTTACAGTCTGCTTGTGATTTGCTTCGGAGAATTATACGCATCTTGTATCTCAGCAAGAGGCTTCAAGGTCAGCTGCAAGGAGGGAGTAGAGAGATAACCAAAGCTGCTCAAAGTCTTAATGAGCTGGGTAAGTTCCTACTATATTATATGCATGTGTTTGCTACGACTGATCACATGATTTCATATTAACACAATGGGGAAGGAATTTCTCGTAAGTGAACTCGTGTTGTAGAAAGAGGTACTGTAAGGCAAAATACCTAATGTCCTTATCCAAATGCCCTCACAAGAAAAAGCCAGAGGTTGTTTACAGAGAACTCTGTAGGTTTATGCAGACATCTGCAATGAGTGCTAGTTAAGTCCTAAAATGTTCAGCCAGTACCAGAGCAGGAAATTAGATTTTCCCAACAGTTATCAGATCTGGGGAAAAATCTGGCTTGGAAGCATCATGGTCACTCGCAGGTGCATCAAGTCGACAATGGATAGAAATGTTTCCTTGGGGTGATCAAGCATAGCGTTTTTGCTTCTTTCTACTGATGTTGTCACAATGGTTCTCCACACCTTCTGTTGTAGAGTGCTACAGACATAAATGAAACATAACCCGTTATTGTGGATTTATTCCATTTAATCCCCGAATGGTTGATCATGCACTCTACTGGTAACACAAAGTGACACAGTGGTAACACAAAGTGACAATTAAAGAAACTGACATTTATGTGGCCAATGCTAAAATGGTTGCCCTTTTTGCCATTTGCTCTTCTCTAGAATATTGACATAAAGATGCAGACTGTTAATTATACTGATAGATCAGGTAGCAAAGCTTGTGAATTACACGGTGAATGACATTTGCTATATTTGTGTAACTTGAGCACTTCGAAGTAGAATAATGAACACTGTGCTATATACATGGGTTGGCACCTTGTATGATATATTACGATTATAATCCATCTTTTCAATATATTCAAAGTAATTTGATTACAACCTCCAGCTACAGTACTGTGTTTGTACAGGACACAATGTGGTCTGCATACTAATGCAAGCTTCTTATAAATTACTAAATGGAAAATATCAGTTACAGTTTCCTAACCTGGTTACCTGCTGACATTTCTAGTTTGGTTTTAATTAATCGTTAAACCAATTCATAACAGTCAGGTGGAGAACACTGGTCAAATAGGTGCTTTGGGATTCAGTAAGCACATAGCAATTGGGTATCTCAAATATGCAATCCTAGGCAGTATGACACCAAGCAAACATACCCATACATCTGTAATACTTTCCCTATTTTTGTATTTAGCAGACATAATAAATCAGATTTTCACACACATGTAGGTAATTTGGAGTTAAAAACATAAATTCAAGGGATATGACAAGACAAGAATTGACAAACTAAGACAGACCAATACATTTGGTGGAGAGAGCCCTGCTCGCAAGCTTACAATCTAGAGGGAAATGGGGTGACAAACATAAGGCATAGAGAAAGGGTGGGAGGTAGTGTGGTGGTTGTATCGATGACAAGGAAGTTCTAGCAGCTAAGATGGTATGCTTCTCTGAAGAAGTGGGTTTTTAGATGTTTCTTGAATGTCGGGAGGGAGGGTGAATGCTGAAGGTTCCTTGGGAGTATATTCCAGAGATATGGGGCAGCCCGAGTGAAATCTTGTAGATGGGAAAAGGAAGAGGTGATAAGTGAGGAGGAGAGCCTTAGCCCATGGGAAGAACGTAGGAATCGAGTAGGAGAGTATTTGCTAATGAGGTCAGAAATGTATGGAGGAACAGTATTATGGATGGCCTTATATGTCAGTACCAGGATTTTAAGTTTAATTCTAAATACAGAACATGAGAGATGGAGAGGGATCAGGAGAAGACAGGTAGATTTGGGTATCATCTGCATATAGATGATACTGGAGGCCAAATGAGTTGATTAGTTTGCTAAGAGAGGAAGTATAAAGGGAGAACAGCAGAGGGCCAAGGACTGAACCTTGGGGGACACCAACCGAAAGTGGAAGGGGCGATGATGTCTTGCCAGAGAAGTTGACAGAGAAGGAACGGTTAGACAGATATGAGAAGATCCGGGAGAGAGCTGTATCTCGAATGCCTATAGAAGCAAGTGAGACATTGGAGACTTTTGTTAGAGCTGTTTCAGTAGAGTGAAGGGGTTTGAAACTAGACTGTAGAGGGTCAAGGAGGGAATTAGAGGAGAGGAAGTTAGTGAGGCGATTGTACACAATCCTTTCAAGCAGCTTAGAGGTAAAAGGAAGCAGAGAGATAGGGCGGTAGTTAGTCAAACAGACGGGATCTGAGGAAGGATTCTTTAGAATGGGTGTGATTAGCGCATGCTTGAAGGCAGATGGTACAGTTCCAGATGATAGAGAGAGATTAAATAGGTGGGTAAGTGATGGACCAAGGGATGGATATAGATACCTTGTGAGGTGTGAAGGGATGGGATCAAAGGGACAGGTTGTTGGGTGGGAGGAAGAAGAGTGGCTAAAGCTTCTTCGGTTGTAGGGGAAAAGCAGTTAGTATAGTAGGAGTGGAGAGAGAGAGGTGTAGGAGGGAGTTGTAAGGAAGAGAGGTCTTTTTCTAATAGTCTCGATCTTCTCTTTTAAGTGGGTAGCAAGATCTTGGGCAGTGAGAGGTTTGTGGTATGGGTGTGGAGGGACAGAGAAGGGAGTTGAAAGTAGAAAAAAAGGCGTCGTGGGTTGGAAGAAAGGGAGGATATGAGAGTGGAGAAGTAGAGCTGTTTGGCGAGAGAGAGGGCAGAGTTGTAGGTGTGAAGCATGATTTTATAGTGAGTAAAGTCTTCGCTGGATTGTGCTACTGTGGCATCATATTGCTACTAAATCTATAGTGAATTGGGGTACATAGAAACATAAGGTTGTTAAGGAATTATTTGTTAGGAGGGTTTTAGGGCTTGTTGGCAGTGGCAGAATGGCATCGGATGAAGGCATTAGTGGGGAGTTGTAAGAGAGGCTGAGGGACCAACATCAGGAGACCTTTGTATGGTGGACCTACTGGATAAGGGATTTTGAGGTGTTTCCAGGCTACAATTGTTTTATATGTGTCCTTTTTGAGCACTAAGGGCCCTTCTTCCCGTGTCCTTAATACATAGAGGTTTCTGTTTTATCCATATTTGGTACTGACAGTGACTGTGGCTAAAAACAGATAAAAAAAAAATATATATATGTATTTATTTTAAGAGTTTGGCAAGTGACTTTTATTGCAGTTGGAAAAACATCTAGCGTATAGTGTGTTCCACGAGTCTTGATTGTTTTATTGATTGACATTTTAATGGATCTTGTCTATATGATTTCACAGCTTTGGTTGTTTTGCATTTGCACAGCAGTATTCCACTGAACCAATAAAATAAGGTAGTTTTATAGCTTGACATGGCAGTCATGCGTCTTTGTGTCATGTGTGAGAACCAACAGCTATAAATAAATATTAATTACTGAATACCATTATACATTCTAATTGGTTTAAATGAGATCAGCAATGCATTACAGGACTTTTTAATGCTAAAGGATTCACTCTTGTGTTTAACAAGAATGGCAAAATAATTACATGATTGTAGATGGACTTTAGTTGACAGTATGGTAGCATTAATATGGCAAGTTGCTGGTAGGAAATTTTCTTTGTCAAATGAGGGTTTATACACAGTTTATATGTGTATCGCGGGGGAAGACATCTTAACTTTCTTGCGGGATGCAGGTAGGAGCTCCCACTGACGTAGATTGGCAGTCTCTCCTTCAGATAATGATATGTTTTCTGGCAAGTTGTCGTGACGGTATGGAACCTCATGAAGGTTTTAATGGGTTAACCTTAAACAACATAACATGCATTCATACAACCCTTTGTTGTCACCAACATCAAGTTGACTGTTTAGACAATGTAAAATACATTTAGGTTAAGGAAACAAAAGCTCTGTTGATGACAATTACCCATTTATCACATCTTAAAGTGTAATTTTGTATCCCTGTGTATAGCTGTATAAGGTAAAGTAGATGGGTCATGTGTTCAGAGGAAGGGTAGGTTGCAGATAGATTTACAGTATAATATATTTACAGAAAATTATAATAAACTGAAGAAAAAAATCAGAACAATTGACATTCCAGGAATCAGAATAATTTACTTTGGCAATAAATATGAATGTGATGGGGTTTTTTTGTGGATGAAACTGAATGAGAATAAAAAATTGTCTAAAAATAAATTTACTATTGCCTTGAACAAGTAAGGCAAAAAATTCTGTATGCGTGTAGAAATGAAAAATAACTACTTTTCTTGTAGAAATGAAAAATAACTACTTTTCTCAGTATCCCTTGAGGTCACTTGAGCCGTTTATTACAGTCTAGAGAAATGACCTTAATAGCTTTTAGGAAATGTACATACAGGAGGAAATATCCATAATGTCCATAATGTGCGCACGTATACTTTGTGCACAATTACAAGGTAATTTTATATTGTAATTTTCTTTAATTTCTTTTTGTTTTGTCTGGCCTGAAAATGTAGTTATAGCTTGAGGCAGAGGTACTGCTTATTTTTTAATTAAGTTTTAATATCGAGGCTATGGTTTTCTCCAGCATATCTTGTTTAAAATGTGAATAAAACTAATATTCATTGGTTTTTGCAGCTTTCATCAACTGGGGAATCTTATTATTTGTTATTTATAAATGTGTTTTTGCAACACAACCCAACAAACTGGAATAGTTTTGTGAGAGAAACAAACACAATCTATTTATTTAGGTATGAACTGCTACAATTCAGCTGGCACAGGCAGTGAACAATAGGATTCACCACTAACTAGCGAAGTGGATCAAATTTTATTTATTTATGTATTTATTTTTATTATTTATTTATTTTATATTATTTAAATCAGATCTGTGATTTTCCAAAATCCTTTATCATACTGTTCACGCTGCTTATTGTCCTTCTTTGGTGGGTAAGATAATATAAATAAATGGCTGTTCCTGCCACCTTTTGCCTTACCGTCTAGAAAGTAAAAATAGTCCTTTTTCAAACTAAATATCTCCAGAACAATTACACTGATTGGCAGACAAACGCGCAAATTGTATGTAGTTTCAATAAATGAATTTAATTATGATAAAAGCTATGTTGCTAGCAATTTCACTATAAGGTATGATTAAGGAAAGTGTTCATCAACAAGTGTGCACCTTGTATGCTACTTATATTTTTTCCACGTCATTGCTACTTCCTTTTGCCTAGATAACCTGTAATTCCTAAATACAGTGAAGGTTTTTTCCTATTAAATATTATTTCATACCAGGGCTCAATTATAGTTGTTAGTTCATATAATTGTACCAGAGATTTAATCATACAAAAATCATTTACTCAACCCAGAATAGACAGCAGCTTCATAGCCTGCCATGCGGTGTGTACCTGCTTGAGAGCAGTTTTATCTCTCTTGTGCCATTATAGGGGAAAATCTCTATTAACATATCAGCCTGATCCAACCCAAAAGGGCAGTCTAGAACCGAAATGTAAGGCTTAGTGAGGGAAGCAACAGCCACAGACATGCATTTCGGCCTTCATTGGCGTCTTCAGAGGGGTAAAGTTGGTGTCCCTCTATGTACCGTATTGGCTCGAATATAGGCCACACCCTAAAAGTTAGGTGCTTTTTTAAAGAAAAAATGTTTTAGTAAAAAAAACAGTGGAATAGATATGCTGCCACTCTGCCCACCCCAGATTTTCTGCCCCCCCGAGATATGCTGCCACTCTGCCCCCAGGATGTGCCCCCCCGAGATATGCTGCCACTCTGCCCCCAAGATGTGCCCCCCCGAGATATGCTGCCACTCTGTCCCACCCGAGATATGCTGCCACACTGCCCCCAAGATGTGCCCCCCCTAGACTTACCAGTGCAGACTCCCCGGGGTCTTGCAGGGCCGGCGGGGGACATCTACGCAGCTAGGAAACTGAATGCACATAAACAGGACAACAATATCGGTATATGGCACGTTAAGATTAGGATTTCAACTAAATGTGGTGTTCATGGCCCCACCGACTGAGTTTATGAATGAAAATATTGTTTAGTGAAATAGTTTACATTTTATATATGGTGAGGGAATTATACATGTTTTTTTAGATCTATCAAATGCTGTAGGTGGAAAATGACTATAGGTATGAAAATGTTGTGTAGTCAGATGGTTTCAGGCTGTGCTGTTCTTTTGTTACTGTTGAGAAGTAGAGCCCCATGTTACATTAAGAGAATTTCCATGGAAAAAGGAGTTCAAAATATGTGCACACACAATTAAGTCTCTTCATAGCGAGCTTGATGTCTCCATTAGAATATACAATGTATTTAAACTCTCTTCATGAAATGTAATTCTTTGATGTTCAATTTTAAATTGTGGTTTACGATATACACGTTTTTAATTAAACTAAACCTCAACTTTTACATGTCGCCTTGCTGTTAACTGGCGCAGAGACCATATATATACAAACCTGACTGATATTTTGGGAGAAAGTTGGCATTGAAAAGTGTGTGTGTGTGTGTGTGTGTGTATATATATATATGTGTGTGTGTCTGTCTGTAAATATATATATATATATATATATATATATATATAATTTCTTTTTTCTTACGGTTTGAATAAAACCATGGCAGCTTGCTGTCTCATAATGGTCTACTGCCTGTTTTCAAACAGTATCTTGTTGTTGCTTTCTGAATGAAGTAGTCACCCTCCTTCTATTAAGAAGTCAGAATAAGGGGCTGAACAGGAAGGGCAAGTCTATGGGGAAAACAGTGACTTCTAATCATAATGTAGTGATATGCTGGTGGGATTTCCATAATACCGTAAATCAGGTACAGCTGCACGCACCAAGATAGCTGAGAAATCATTTGAATTACTGCATGGCAAAAAGTATGTGGGATTTGTTTTAATCAAACACCTGCATAAATAAATTAAACATAATTAAATCTGTTTTAATGGCCCCCGCTTTTTTTTACTGAAAATGTAGCTGCAGCTTGAGTAAGGGTACAGGAGAGCCTGATGTTTGTTTTTTTTTAATTCAGTTTAAAGAGTTGTGACAGGCCTGCAACAGACCGTGACGGATCAATGTTTGGAGGGAGAACCCTTACAAAAAAATTACTGCAGTTTTTCTGAAGTAATACTGCAGTTTTTTGGACATGAAAAAACTGCAATACTGCACTTTTACTGCAGTATTACTGCACATTTACTGCAGTTTTACTGCATTTGTACTTCACTGTACTGCAGTTTTACTGCAGTTATTTTTGTACGGAAGTACAAATGCAATAAAGCTACAGTACATTGAAGTACAACTGTAGGTTTGCAATATAAAAAAAAAAGTGCAGTAAATGTGCAGTAACACTGCAGTACCGTGAAGTACAAATGCAGTAAAACTGCAGTAAATGTGCAGTAATACTGCAGTAAAAGTGCAGTATTGCAGTTTTTTCATGTCCAAAAAACTGCAGTATTACTTCAGAAAAACTGCAGTAATTTTTTGTAAGGGAAGTAACCGCAAATTGTCTTGCCTCCTTACTAAATAATTAAAATGTAGAGGCATTCCTATAGCTGTTATGGGGCAGGGTTAACTTTGTTGAATGGGATTCTTTCCTAGCTGGTGAAATCCATCAGTTTTCTCTTATTTCTGTTTATGGTATATGTATGAATTGTTGGTGTGGAGGGTTCTGGGATAATCATCCTCCCACCAGCCTTTGCATTAGTAGCTTATTGTTGAGGTGTTGTAATTATTGCCTTGATAATTTTAATTATACGCCTGCTATTCCATTACCATTAAGGGTGTTTTTCCTACGCAAGGCTTTTAGTTACAAACCGATATGAAATAAGGGAGGTAAATTCACTGCTGAAAATCACAAGCGGTATTTTACCCCTTGAATACGCACCTGTATAGCATTTGCTGTGCACATGTACTTTCCCTTTTTCCAAGCAACACTTAACAAAGGAACTTGATTTTATAGTATTATTTATGTTTAGATGTATCTTAATGCATTGCACTTCATATTTTACACATTGTTAAATTACTTGCTGTATGTTGTGGTAACTAGATTCCATTTAAAGAGAATTAATAAGTTACCAGATTTTTTCCCAGTGGAAGACTGGAACAATGATGTTTGGCTTTAGTTAGACATAGGGGACAATCATAATTTGATTAACTACAAAATATAATAGAGTGCTAAAAATGCAAAACAAATCCTCCAATAAATTTAATTTTCTCCCATTATTTCTCCAAAAACCCAAAGCAAATAGTAAAAGTAGTCAAAACAAACATTTATGGGGGTTGTAGTTCACAAAGTTTTTGTTTCACTTTCCTTCTTACTGGCTACTTTTACTGAAAGCAGGATATGTACTCAGGTATACTTCCCTTGCATGTGAAATCAATAATAAAACTGATGGCTGAACTCGGGGGGGGGGGCATCAGTTCAGTTTGGTTCGAGCAAATATTCGTGTACATTTTTCGTGTTCGTTTTTTTCTTCGTTTTTTGTAGAAGGGGTCAATACGGGGTTAACAAGGGTACGGACTACGCAGCAGCTTTGGCGCCAGAATTTTAAATGTCTGTACAAGCAACTCTATTGGTCGCCTGCAGGGGCCTCCTCTGCCATCAACCTATTAAGTACACCTGTATTTCATTGGGTGATGGCAGACGTGCCCCTTGCTGGTGACCAATAGAGTTGCTCGTACAGACTTTTAAAATCCTGGTCCAGCAACTTGGCTGGCAGAGACCACTGGTCTCCCTGCTCCAACATTTAAAGGTCCGTACAAGTGACTTTATTGGTCGTTCGTACAGACTTTTAACTGTTGGAGCAGGGAGAGCAGTGATCTCTGCCGGCCAAGTTGCACCAAGTTAACCCTGACGGCGAACCTACGGATTTCCGCTCCTGTTATCTACGCAGCATCGCAGGGGTTAACGGGAGTGGAAATCCGTATTTCTCCGTCAGGAGTTAAAAAGGCTGTGCGAGTGAGCCTATTGGTCTCCTGCAGGGTCCTCCTCTGGCATCAACCAATTGGTTGATGCCAGACGAACCCCTGCTGGAGACCAATGGGTCGCTCGTACAGACTTTTAAAATCCTGGTCCAGCAACTTGGCTGGCAGAGACCACTGGTCTCCCTGCTCCAACAGTTAAAAGTCCGTACGAACGCCCAATAAAGTCACTTGTACAGACCTTTAACTGTTGGAGCAGGGAAACCAGTGGTCTCTGCTGGCCAAGTTAACCCCTGACAGCGAACCTCCGGATTTCCGCTCCCGTTATGTACGCAGCATCGCAGGGGTTAACGGGAGCAGAAACCTGTAGGTTCGTAGTCAGGAGTTAAACAGGCCGTGTGCATGAGCCTATTGGTCACCTGCAGGGTCCTCCTCTGGCATCAACAAATTGGTTGATTCCAGAGGAGGACCCTTCAGGCGACCAGTAGAGTGGTTCGCATGGCCCCTTAACCCCTGACAGCGATCCTACGGATTTCCGCTTCCGTCAACCCCTGCGATGCTGCGTAGATAAGGTAGGCTAGATGGGGAAGGGACCAGGGAGATTAGAAGACGAACACGAAGATTTGTTGTGTTGTGTGTCTTCGTCTACGTTTTGCCGCCTCCATGTTCGTATGTTCGGTATATCTGGGGGTATAATGCATATATGGAGGCGGAGTGACATATAGGGAGGTATAAGGGATATCTAGGGGGTGGAGTGGCATATCAGAGGGCTCAGTGCCATATAGGGGGACATCAAGCATATTGGGGGGGCAGAGTGGCATATCAGGGCAACATAAGGCATAGCTGGGGGGCAGAGTGACATATAGGGGGTATAAGGCACATCAGGGGGGCACAGTTGCATATAGGGGGTATAAGGCATATCAGGGGGCAGAGTGCCATATAGAGGGCATAAGGCATATCTGGGGGCAAAGTGGCAAGCCGGGGGCAGATGTGCATAACTGGGGGCAGGTTGGCAAATAAAAGGAAATAAGAAATGCATTTTTCTCAATCCTAGTTCTTATTAAATAGAAAAAAATAGTAAATAGTGAATTAATATTAACTTTTTTGGTATTTAAACCTCTTAAGAAAAAATGTTTTTGGGTTCTTGTAAAATATAGCTTTTATTATTATGTCAGTGTAATAAGAAAGCAATTAGAGAAATGCTCTTAGTGATAAAGATAAAAGTTTGTGTACAATGGCACGTTAATGTAAATTTTAAGTTTTTTATTCTGATGTTTCTTTTAACACCTAGTTTGTTCATTAAATTATTTTAAATAAACAAATAATTTGCATATCGGCCAACTAATCGATCATGAAAATAATCGCTAGTTGCAGCCCTGATTTGAATGCAGTAAAATGCATTGGTGTCCATGCCAGCTGCATTGAAAAACAATAGACAATTTTGGTGATTAGGCTGTCACATTAAAAGAGCATTTTTGATACTCGCAGAATTTGAAACCTGAAGTTGTCCCATATGCCCAACCAACAAATAAAAATTGTAAATGTATTTTCCCATGAAAGTAATCGTTTATTTAAACATTACCATTGATATGTATATAAACTACCATTCAAACGTTTAGGGTCACTTTTTAATAAAAAACTAGGAAATTGGTAGCTGTGCTAACATAATTGCAAAAGAGTTTTCTAATTATCAATAAGCCTTCCTTTTAAACTTAAACTTGAATTATCTAATACGTGTCATTGGAACACAGGAATGATCGTTGCTGATAAAGTGCCTCTGTGTATATCGAATCATATACTCAATTAAAAACCACACATTTACTGCTACAATAATAATTTACAACATTAACAATGTCTACATTGTATTTCTGATACATCTGATGATTTTTTAATGTGTAAAATTTGATTTTCTTTCAAAAACAAGGTAACTGGCATGTGTGTATGTATGTATATAAATGTGTGTGTGTGTGTGTGTATATATGTGTATATCTATATATATCTATATATATATATCTATATATATATATATATGTACTATATACTGTGCAAGTGTTTTAGGCAGGTGTGAAAAAAATGCTGTTAAGTAGGAATGCATTTAAAAAAAGACATGTTAATATTGTTTATCATTTAACAAAATGCAAAGTGAGTGAACAGAGGAAAAATCTAAATCAAATCAAAACTTGGTGTGACCACCTTTCGCCTTCCAAGCAGCATTAATTCTTCTACGTACACTCAGTGCCATCTTACTGCATGGGCAGTTACCCTGGGGCCCTGCGTTCTCGGAGCCCTATGGTGAATCACATTGCTACCAGAAATTAGAAAGTGCATAGAAGCTGAGTTCTGAAGTAACAAAGGAGAAAGGTAAGAGGTAGCGAGAAAGGGGTACAAGATGGGAAGAAAGGGGTGCTGTATGACCCTGTATGTTTGTGTGCATGGGTAGCGCTAATTCGTGTGTAAGGGCAGTATATGTTTATATGTATATTTTGTAAACAGGCATGTAAGTTAGGTCAGTGTATATGTGTGTTTGTGTGTTTGTAGGCGGGTGTGTGTAAGGGCAGTGTAAATGTAGCAGAAGGCCATTTGTTCATCGAAGAGCTGGAGACTGGTACAAGAATCGGTGTTTGTGGGCAACAGTAGAGATTCCTTGCAAGTTTGGGACCGGTCTCCTCAATGCTAAGAAGTGCAGGGAGATATTTATCCATCTTGCAATACCATCAGGGACACATCATGCTGCAGAACACATTTGGAGCCAATCAGATAACGAGCCCAGATATACAGCCAAAATCATTAAGAAGTTTCTTCAGTGTAAAAAAAAATAAGAAGTCCTGGAAGGGCAAAGGGTGGTCCCACCAAATACTTATTTGATTAAGATTTGTCTTCTGTTCACAAATTAATGTATCAACTTTTGAGCATTCTTACGTTACAGCAGTTTTTCACACCTTTAGCACAGTTGTGTATTTTGGCATTTTCTATAAATTGACTATATATTTACTAATTTTGTAGGTTTCTGGTTATAAATCTTTTTTTTATTAATTTTTTTTCATGCTCTAATCCTCTGGTTGTTGAGAGATCATAAGATGTCACATTGTTAAAGTCAGAAAGAATATTGTTAAGGGAAGTGGTTGCCTCAGTTAGCACATGATTATCCCCAGATGGAGGTTTAGTCGTTGCTTGTTCTTGGCTGTGCAATTGGTTGGCACAACTGTACCTTTACAAATTTCTGGCTTGCTCAGTTCTAATTAGCATCAAGATGAATAATTAACACATGCCTACAAAGAAAACCAGTAGGTAATAAGTGTGTTTGACACATTAATAACATAATATATATATATATATATATATATATATATATATATATATATATTGGGAGTACAATTGCAATAATGGAAACATGATTCCAAAATTAACCTTAATATATTTAAGGGAAGTTTTCCCCCTAGGCCACACTATGCCCTGTGTTGTTTTTTTGTGAAGGAATGCCAACATGACCTCATGTGATGTAATCCAGTTGATTCTGTATGTGGATACCCGTTTAAGATAAATTATACATTTTTGAGGTATGTGCCAGGTAGGGAAAAGTTGGAACAAATATAGATTGATGTTGATTAGTAGCAGCATACCTTAATGTCATATCTCCATATTGAATAGGTTTGCCTAATAAGTTATTTAGCAAGGACTATTTTGGATACTAAGAGGAGAACATCATCAGACCATGGGCAAAGACGTCTCATAATAACCAAAATCAGACAGTAAAACTGAAAATTGTGGCAAATAACCAGACTTATTTTTTTCAGCGTCATGCAGGACGCAGATCTGGTGGTTGCTAAAGTACCTGATCCATTTCTTTCACCACTTTTTTAATAAAAAAAATAATTGACATTTTTACATTTGACTGAGCCACGGGAACAACACATTGAAGTTGGCTTGAAAACGTTCATCTACCCCTGTAGCAAGTTAGATCTAGCTTTCACTAGGCATTGTTGGTACAAGACAGCTAAAATTTGTGCTTGTTGAATTGTATAATATCTACTTGATAAGTACAATGCATTAAGCAATATAATGTAATGACAAACAAAATGTAAGCTTCATAAAATCCACTGAGGTTTGTTTCATTCCTTGAATAAAAAATGAAATCAAATAATATAGTTGTTTATCATATTTGATATGCAAAGTCTAGGGGGAGCACATAATCTGCATTTATACAAGATGTTTGTATAAGCAGAGGTTAGTAATATTCTCAATGCAAAGAAAAAACAGATTATATGGCATTTGAATAAGTTAGTGTTAATATATCAGTATTCTCTGCTATTTAATACTCGGCTGCATTCCTTGAAAAATAGATTTTTTTTTACATTAAGATACTAGTCTTAATTCTACAAAGGAGCTTTGTAACTCCTACAAGGTTTTGATATTCATTCAGCCACAGTTTTACTATAATTTAAAAGAATACTCGCACGTGTTGCTTTGTTTATTTAATAAACAAAGCTTATCAAAGGAAGGAGTGGACAGTTTTTTGGATTTTTAAGAGAATTTGTATATGCATATAGGACATATACATAGGGGTTAAATTAAAGGAACCATAGTGAATACTCACCTGAAACACATTATTGGCATCAGCTGTTTGATTTCCTCAGCGGCCCTACACCAATTCGGATAGACCGGCTGCTTTATAAACCAGTAGGCAGAGCGTCAAGTGCATGCACCAGATGAAGCGATAAGCGAAACGCGTAGTGCGTGTTGACGACATCGGGAGGAGGAGTAGCATTACGGAAGTGGATCAGAGGACTAAGACGGCGTTTCTTTGTGGTAGCGCTGCTACGAAGTTTGAAGCCTGGACTCTGTGACATCCGAAACGGAGGACAACAAGTTTGCCTTTCTTTTATACATTAAAATTATCGTTTTTACCTACTCCCCTCCGCTGCCTACCTTCTTTATCTACAAGTACCAGTGTGGGATAAAGAAGCTCCTAAGGAGATCATCACACTCTATGTATGGGCATATTTATGCCCTTTAAATTGTAAGGGTCCGATCTGCTTAATAGCGTTTTTCTAAAAACGTACTTTGATATACTACACCATAATTTTTTTTCTTTTCTCTTCCTTTTATATATGAACCTTTTGGATACTGTGTGTGAGAACTCTCGCTGGAAGGGTATCTTTGTACATGTTATTTTTGTGTTACACATATAATTTACTCACTTATTATTTGGGTGCGCAGACACTTGTGTGGTTTTGATTGTATTTAATTTGGAACATTTTGGGGAGTTTGTTCCTGTGTTTTTGCAGCACCACTTCACCAGAAGGTGTAACATTTATATTTAATTAGAATATTGCGCTTCACTTTTTTTGTATTTTGAGGAAAGCACTCTAGTTTGGAGCAAACAAGATTATTTTTAGGGATGCACCGAAATGAAAATTCTGGACCAAAACCAAAAATTCAGGATTCACTTGGCCGAAACAGAAAATGACCCTCCACCTAAAAAAAAAAAAGAAAAAAAACAAAAAACAAAACACACCAAAATTGGACAGAAACATTCAATAACAATATCCAAAAAAAATAAATAAAATATATATATATATATATATATATATATATATATATATATAATTCTTAACAGCAATCACACCCGTATCATGCCCAGGCAACCAGTACATGCTAGAACCTGGGCATGATAGGAGTGTTAGCATGATATGAGTGTGATCGATCGCTAAGTCAGCCAATGCATACTGGAATCTGGGTATGCCTGAGCATGATAGGAGTGTGATTGCTGTTAAGAATCATATATATATATTGTGGTAAAGTGTATGGGAGCGTGGTTGATGGTATATATATCTCACCTGGTTACCTCTGCCAGGCATGGTAGCAAACCCAGGTGCTCTCAGGTGAGGCTTCCTAAGCTCGTTACTGGGGAGGAAGCCTTAAAAGAGAGGGCTGGTAAGTTTGCAGGAGAAGGGAGAAACTGAATGAAGGAGCAGCTACAGCCAGCGCTGCAGCTCACCAGGTATGAAGCTTTACCCCATACAAAACTGGTTACTTTGCTTTGCGTCAGACCTTAGGCTGCTAGAGAGGTATCCTGCTGTTTAGTTAGAGCCGGACAGGCTTATAGTTTGTTTTGTTTACAAGGTGCTCTGTGACTACAACATCTAAATAAACGCGCTTTTACGTTGGAAACCTGTGTGAAACCGTCATTGCCGCCCCATGCGTGAGCTGTCCCCTACAATTGGTGGAGAATGCGGGCACAGTGGTGCTAGGAGCAACGGCAGGACAAAACACAGCATCTGAATTTTGTGGACATTTAAAGGGTCGGAAGCATATGTCCTGAGTGAAGGCTGCAGCACTGTAAGGCCCATCCGGCACAACGGAGGAAGTGATAAAGCAGCTGATACAGGCTAACCTGAGACATGAGCAGGCCTTGGAACAGCAACGGAAGTTTCATGCAGAGGCTTTTCACGCCCAGCAACATGCGCAACAGCAGACTATGGCCCAACAACAGGAAACGAATCGCCTGTTAATGGAGCAGATTGCTGCGCTCAGAGAGACTGTTGTGGCTCAGTCCCAACAAGTGGAGGCAAGCCCCTTTGAGACTGTTAACGTGAGGAGGGCCGTTCAGCGGGGCTTACAAAAAATGACACCCGACGACGACGTTGAGGCATACCTCACCGTATTTGAGAGAGTGGCGGAGAGAGAGAGACTGCCAGTTGCAGAGTGGGCAGAAGTGATTGCACCCTTCCTGACTGGTGAACCGCAAAAGGCCTACTATGACCTTGGGGAGCAGGATGTCCGGGACTTTACAAAACTAAAAATGGAGATCCTTGCTCGCCTGGGTGTTACGCCCGCTGTTCGGGCCAAGAGAGTCCACTGTTGGAAATACACCATGGACAAGCCTGCCAGGTCCCAGATGTATGATCTGATTCATCTTGTACGCAAGTGGCTGGAACCAGAATCCACTACACCAGCCCAGATTGTGGAAAAGGTGGTAGTGGACCACTACCTCCGCGCCCTCCCGGCGGAGCTACAACGGTGGGTTGGGCATGGAGACCCCAGAACTGCTGAGCAGCTTGTCAACATGGTGGAAAGGTTCATAGCAACGGAGGACTTCCTCCGTGAGGTCCCTGCGGCACCAACACCTTCCAAGACTGTCAGACCCGCGACATCTTTGGGTAAGAGAGTTCCAGCTGGAGGTGTATGGAAAAATGTGAGAGAAAGCAGGGCTCTAGAGTTTGGGCAAGGGCAAAAGACTGATCCTGAACCCCTGGGACCCCACAATCCTAGAAAGGGCTCCCTACTAAGGAGGCCAGGGACCCCCCAGTGCTGGAGGTGCCATGAGTGGGGACACATAGCCGCCTATTGCCCTCTTAACTCAGAGCCCATGGTGTGTGACGCTAGTCGGCGTCAGTCCCTGTTTGCAGAACCTGTTTGTGCAGCCATTCCAGAATCAGAGACTGAGCCGCATTTTTGTATGGTGAAGATAGGTGACTGCTCCGTGAAGGCACTTTTGGACTCGGGTAGCCTGGTGACTTTGGTTCGGGCTGGCCTTGTGACTATGGACTACGTGCCGAACAAGCACGTAAGAGTGCTATGCATCCACGGGGATATTGTAGCTTACCCTGTGGCCCCCATTAAGTTGGTGACCCCATCTGGAACTGTGACCTACGAAGTCGGAGTTGTAAAAAGACTTATGCATGCGGTTATTTTAGGCCGCAATTTCCCCTTGTTCTGGGAGTTGTGGAGAAGGGGGAACGTTTCTGCAGCTGGGGAACAAACTCCGGCAGAGTCTGTAACCCTCCCTGTAAATAATGGGTCAGGTGAGACGGCCATTGGGAACACTGATACCAGTAAGGGGCATGATGAAAAGGATCTAGGCCCACCTGAAATGTATAGTGAAGATTCTTTCCCCTTGCAGGTGTTAGCTGGGGAGGAAGAAGAAGAAACTTCCCTACCCGGCCAACAGGTCTTAGATTTAGAAATGTCTCGGGGTAACTTCGGGACCGAGCAAGTGAGAGACCCCACTCTGGGAACTGCACGGGCAAATGTCACGGTAGTAAATGGGGTACCACAGGAACCCGAAGCTGACCAGAAATTTCCGCATTTTGCCATGAATGGGGATCTAGTGTACCGGGTCACCAAAGTTAACAAGGAAATTGTGGAACAGCTTCTGGTGCCAAAACCATACCGACACCTGGTGCTGGACATAGCCCATAACCATGTGTTTGGGGGGCACTTGGGGACTAATAAAACACAAGAGAGGGTCCTCCAAAGGTTTTATTGGCCTGGGGTATATGAAGAAGTAAAAAGGTATTGTGAGTCATGCCCCACATGCCAGAAGAGTGCCCCAACACCACACTTCCGTAGCCCCTTGGTGCCACTTCCCATCATTGAAGTACCATTTGAGAGAGTTGCCATGGATTTGGTAGGGCCCATTGTCAAATCTGCTAGGGGACACCAATACATTTTGGTTGTCTTGGATTATGCTACCCGGTACCCAGAGGCGGTACCCTTAAGAAACATGGCCTCCAAAAATATTGCTAGGGAGTTGTTTTACATGTTCTCTCGCACGGGGATCCCTAAAGAAATTCTTACTGACCAGGGTACGCCCTTTATGTCACGGGTCATGAAAGACCTGTGTAAGTTGTTTAAAATCACTCACCTCCGTACCTCAGTGTACCACCCTCAAACAGACGGGTTAGTGGAGAGGTTTAACAAAACCCTAAAGCATATGCTAAAAAAGGTGGTAGAAAGGGATGGTCGGGATTGGGACTGTCTATTACCCTACCTCATGTTCTCTATCCGGGAGGTGCCCCAAGCGTCTACAGGGTTTTCCCCCTTTGAGTTAGTGTATGGCCGACATCCACGGGGTTTGTTAGATATTGCCAAAGAAACTTGGGAGACCGAGGCCACCCCATATAAGAGTGTTATTGAACATGTGGCTCAGATGCAGGAGCGAATAGCGACGGTGATGCCTATAGTTAAAACGCATCTGCAAAGAGCGCAGGAGGCCCAGAGCAGAATTTATAACAGATCTGCCAGGTTGAGGGCCTTTAATCCTGGGGACAGGGTCCTGGTTTTAGTGCCCACCGTTGAAAGTAAGTTTTTAGCCAAGTGGCAGGGTCCCTATGAGGTTGTAGAGAAGATGAGTGAGGTGAACTACAAGGTCCATCAACCGGGCAGGAGAAAACCCTTCCAGGTTTACCACGTAAACCTGATCAAGCCGTGGAAAGAGCGGGAGTCTTTGGGGGCGACCCAGGCAGGGGTCAAAGAAGTGGGGCAACCAGTTCCCCCAGTAACAATAGGAGAGGCACTGTCAGTGCCCCAGAAGCAGGAGGTGAGGGAGTTCCTGCAGGAAAACAGACGAAAGTTTTCGGACCTACCTGGCCGTACCCACCTCATAAAACACCATATTAAAACTGAGCCTCACAGTAAAGTGAACCTGAAGCCATACAGGATACCAGAAGCCCGTAGAGAGGCGGTATCCACGGAGGTCAGGCGCATGCTTGAATTAGGTGTTATTGAGGAATCTACTAGTGAGTGGTCAAGCCCCATAGTGCTAATCCCAAAGCCCAACGGGACGTGGAGGTTCTGTAATGACTTCAGGAGATTAAATGAGGTCTCAAAGTTTGATGCGTACCCCATGCCCCGAGTGGATGAACTGGTTGAGAGGCTTGGGAAGGCAAGGTACATTACAACACTTGACCTTACAAAGGGCTATTGGCAGATACCGTTAACTGAGGAGGCTAAAGAGAAGACTGCCTTTTCCACTCCAGAGGGCCTGTTCCAGTATGTTGTGATGCCATTTGGGTTACATGGGGCCCCTGCTACCTTTCAGAGGCTGATGGATCTGATTTTGAGACCACATCGTGATTATGCCGCTGCTTACCTGGACGATGTGGTAATTTTTTCGTCTGACTGGAAAAGTCACCTCGGTAAGGTACAGGGCGTGTTAGACTCCATTAGTGATGCAGGCCTAACCATAAACCCTGAAAAATGTGCAGTGGGTCTGGAGGAAGCAAGATACCTGGGTTATATCATTGGTAGGGGGCTGGTTAAACCCCAGATCAATAAGATTGAGGCGATACAGAACTGGCCTAGGCCAGTAACAAAGAAACAAGTGAGGGCTTTCCTTGGCATAACCGGGTACTACCGTCGGTTCGTGCCCAATTTTGCCTCCATGGCCACACCATTGACAGACTTATCAAAGGGTGGTAAGTCAGTGATGGTAAAGTGGAACCCCGAGGCAGAAAGGGCTTTTCAGAGTCTGAAGTCTGTCCTGTGTGACCAGCCAGTGCTCGTTTCCCCTGATTTTAGGAAACCATTTCTGGTTCAGACAGACGCGTCTGCTAGAGGTTTGGGGGCAGTTTTGTCACAAGTGGTTAATGGGGAAGAACACCCAGTGCTGTACTTGAGTAGGAAACTGACCCCAGCCGAGGAAAATTATGCCATAGTGGAAAGGGAGTGTCTCGCCATCAAGTGGGCGTTGGAGTCCCTGAGATATTATCTCCTGGGCAGGGAATTTGTGTTGGTGACTGACCATGCTCCTCTGGCATGGATGAAACAGAATAAGGAGAGGAATGCAAGAGTGACCAGATGGTTTCTCTCCTTGCAAAATTTTAGATTTACAGTGGAGCATAGACCAGGGAAGTTACATGGGAATGCGGATGCGTTGTCCAGGGTGTACTGTATGGTTGCTGACGCTGTCCAGACCTCTGGTCTGGAGTCGACGGGGGGGATATGTGGTAAAGTGTATGGGAGCGTGGTTGATGGTATATATATCTCACCTGGTTACCTCTGCCAGGCATGGTAGCAAACCCAGGTGCTCTCAGGTGAGGCTTCCTAAGCTCGTTACTGGGGAGGAAGCCTTAAAAGAGAGGGCTGGTAAGTTTGCAGGAGAAGGGAGAAACTGAATGAAGGAGCAGCTACAGCCAGCGCTGCAGCTCACCAGGTATGAAGCTTTACCCCATACAAAACTGGTTACTTTGCTTTGCGTCAGACCTTAGGCTGCTAGAGAGGTATCCTGCTGTTTAGTTAGAGCCGGACAGGCTTATAGTTTGTTTTGTTTACAAGGTGCTCTGTGACTACAACATCTAAATAAACGCGCTTTTACGTTGGAAACCTGTGTGAAACCGTCATTGCCGCCCCATGCGTGAGCTGTCCCCTACAATATATTAATATTGTTATTTCATTTTTCTGTCCAATTTTGGTGTGTTACTTACTTTTAATAAAAGTGTGGTTAACACACCAAAATTGGACAAAACAAATCAAAATTATATATATATATATATATATATATATATATATATATATATATATATATATATTGCTAACCGCAATAACACTCCTATCATGCCCAGGCAGCCAGTACATGCTAGAACCTGGGTATGAGAGGAGTGTGATTACAGGCTCCCTATGTTATGCTACCCCCCACACACACACTTACATATCCTTTCTATGACATTCACAAACATACATTTACTCATTCATATACCCTCCTCCACCCCCTTACCTGAACTGCAGATCTCTCACTCACAGACTTCTGCAGGGGTCCGGCTTCTTCCCTCTGTGTTGCTGTGCGAGCAATTTCTCTTGTCCTGCCCCCAGGGGAAGAACGAAGGGAGCAGAGTCATGTGACGTGCATTCAAGTGACTCTGCTGGGTTCCTGAGTCTCCTGGCCAGTACAAGAGACGCTGTTTGCACAGTGTGTGCGACCAATGCACTGGTAAGCAGGCCCCTGTGGACAATTATTCTGCCGTTTTTTTATTTCTGCATTTTGCAGATAATTCCCTCTTTGGCCGATATATTTTGGCCACCGATATATATCGGTGCATCCCTAATTTAGGTGCCCATGATAGGACCCATGATCCTTCTTGGTGCACGAATTGGCCCTTTGAAGCCGCTGCTAACAATATCTACTGTAACGTGGAAGCTGCCGGGAAACCACTTTAATGTCATCAGGAGGTGTCCTTTATGACTGCCATGTGTTCATGCAGAGGAACCGTCTAGAGTGCTCAATGCACCTAAACGACAAAGTTCTGCTGAGTAGGAGGCATTTTTAATCAGATTAATTATTAAAAATCCTCCTTCACTTTTTTGTGAGACCCCTCGTAGCTGGCTTTTTTGGCATATGCTTTGTTCGCTCACCCAATTGAAACAGCCCTGACTTCTTTTGTGCTTAATTGGCTCTTTTCATTTCTATAACGTATAAGTTGCACATAAGTGACATCGATTTCACACATGCACAAAGACATGTTCTGAAATGGCACTGTAAATCTCCCGTAAGTGGGCCCCACACAGTGTGTCTTACAGAGGATCTCAGTATTTCAAATTGTTTGGTAACGTTATCCTCATTTGGTGATTTTCTACAAATGCCCTCCCTAGGCACAGTGAATATTAAATCAATTGAGGTCTACCCATTTATACTCCTACCTGTAGATGAAGATAAGTAAGCCATTTAAATGCTTTATGTCCATTTTGCATGGAACAGTCGGAGATGCAAGCCTGGGCTTTGTCATCATTGCAGTTCATGTTTGATCAGGTTGACTTAGGCAACCTTGGGAAATACCCAAACTAAATGCTACCTTATCTCAATAAACCTGTTTATATATTTAAATTGTCTAATCACATTTTTCGGGGTTGCGGAAATATGTTTATTCTTTGTTATTACCCTAATAGTTCTCACTACTGTCAGCATACTGTATTGTCTTAAATGAATTAGGATCCTTAATTTTGTTAAAAATGGCTAGCTATGGCTCTTAAAGCCCCTTGAGCTATAGGAAGTAACATAATTCATCAGCACCTGGGGGGAAATGCACTGGAAAAAACAGTGTGAAATATAACAATGTAACATTGTTCTGTGGCATTTGAAAAATATAAAAATATAACCCCTTAATAACCAGGCCTATTTTGTGTTGGAGGACCAGGCAATTTTTGTAAATAAACATTTTTAAAGAAACAATATACATTAGTGGAATGGTAAAACAGTGTTTTATCTAATGAACAGGAATATATGTATCTTACCATTTTTGGCATTTATTATGCAGTTAGTCAGCACATGTTATATACAAACAAAAATTTGGAAAACCAATAGCCATTTTAAGGTTCCCCCCTTAATTCAAAAAGCACCTTACTTATAGACATGCCACTCTGCCCCCCCAGATATTCCACTCTGCCCCCTGATATGCTTTATGTCCCCCTGGTATACCACTCTGCCCCCTGATATGCCACTCTGGCCCCCCAATGTGCTTTATGTCCCTGATATGACACACTGCCCCCTAGATATAACACTCTGCCACTCTGATATGCTTTATGCCCCCTAGAAATGCCACCTCCCGACTTACCAATGCATCCCCAGACTTCCTTGTGTCTAGCGGACATCTACGCAACGTGTGCATACAAGCTCTGCCACTGCTCTCCGCTTCCACCAGGGCTTCTCCATCCTAGAAGCCCCGGCGAAAGTGCTGGCAGCAGATTGTCTGCGCGCATCACACGGATGTTCGACGGCTGCCAGAGAGGAGGATTCAGGTTCCCTGCAGTGCTGCGGGGGATCTGGATCCTAACCCTGCTACTTGCCCCCAGCAGGGCTAAATGGAAAAAAAATAAATAAATAAACACCTGCCCAGCTGCATATCCTGGGCGTCGGTTGATACGAATTGCGCTAAACCCCGATAATAAAGACTTAAAGTAGGGGGATGCGGCCTATATTCGGGCCAGTACGGTATTTATTTTTAGGTGGGGGCAAATGGGATTAAAATTTTAACAAAATGATATTTAAAACAAAAGATAAAGAACATTTAGTCAGTTTTACAGGTGTATATATTATACACAGCTAGTATAAATGGGGGGGGATACAGTGCTGTATCTGCCGCGAGGCAAAAAACGCCGCCCCAAACGCCCGTCGAATGGCCCCTGCAAGTGTTCCAGCCAATGCAGTCACACTGATGATTGTCCCCGCCCCTTTCTGCTTCCCAGTCCCTCCCTGCAATCACACTTTCCTTAAAGCGTCCTTATAGTGTCCACACTGCTCAGCAACTCATCTAACAGTATAAAAGCAGTATAAAATTAATATTTGGGCTGCTGAAAGTTAGGGGAGGTGGGGGTTAATTTAAGGGCAGTTGTGGTTAATGGGGTGTTTAGGGTTGATTTAGGGGAAGTTATGGTTAATGGGGTCTTTAGGGTTAATTTAGGGGCAGTTGTGGTTAATGGGGTCGTTAGGGTTAATTTAGGGGCAGTTATGGTTAGGGGTGGCAGCACAAGACCAAAATACACCATTGAAAAAATACCAAACGTATCTTTAACAGGCTCTTATTTAGAAGCCATCCTATATTTCTATATGATTTTCATTTATTTTGGTGTTTTTATTTTTCATCCCCAGCAATCCCTAACAAATTTCCTACCAACAAACCCCAATCACACTAATTATGCAATATAAACTAAGAAGTAAATATAAAAAAACACCTTAGGGCTGAGTTAAAACAAAAATGATAAAAAAATATACAAAAAATGTATTTATTTTAAATATATGTATATATTTAGATAAAGTAGACGATTTTGTTGTATTATGTGACTATCACCGGCGCGCTCAAGACACGGTTCAGCCGTCTCTCTTAGTATGCCATACATGGTTTATTTGTGTGAGTTGGTATAGTTTATTTTATTTAGAAATCATGTGATTTAAAAGGGAAATATATAGTAATCTGATTCAGACTCCATGATTCAATGCTGATATATAGAACTTTGAATCCTATTCTCATTTCGCCTTGATTCACAGTTTACCAAACAAACACTCTGCATGTGACCTTGAGCAAGCTTGTCATTTATTTATTCATTTTTTATTTTTTTTGGAAGCGTTGAGAATGGTTCTTGACTATATTATTTGATGATTTACAATCTTCTTTTACCTGTAAAATCTCCCTGCAGGGCCCTTAACCTTTAAAAATTTAATATTGTGCTTACCTTTTTTAACATTGTGTAATTTAACATAATTTATAAATTAATTTTGAATGTTTTCATTTTAACAAGGGTTTAATTACCACAAGTCTGCTCCGTGTTCCCATTTTACTGTGATTACTAAACTGTTCCAAGTCATGAAATACTGTGCATCCAACTAAGAGGGTTTTTTCTCATGTTCTAACAAATAAGACTTCATTGATGGGCTGTAGCAAGTACAGGGATTAGAATATATCTAGAAAAAAGGATCAAGGAAAAATATAATTTTTATGCCAAATTAAACATATTCATATCGAAAAGTGAAAATGAGTAAGGGCATACGAAAATAACTGGCATTTCATGTATTTACCAGGATGCATAAGATAAAACCTTTGTAACAAGATCCTGAGAACAATTACGATGAACAGAATACTGAAAGAATTTCATGACCTGGGGAATTGTGTAGATGAAATAGTGTTATATTACAGGATGAGTAAAAATGTATCATTCAGAGACAGAGATATAAACAGCGTGCAGTATTGAAATCAGTGATTAATTATGAACCTTGACTTTGCTAAAAAGACATTATAATCCTGGCCATGGAATACATGTTTTTCAATTTTACTATGGAAAACATATTTTTTACATAATTCAAGCAGTTTTAATTGTATTCGTCTTTAAAGGAAGATTCTGGCCATCATATGGAGTTTAATGCTCCCTTACAAATGCGTGGGGATTATGCAAAATCCCCCTGTGAGCATTTACTTCTTTGCCTATCACCAGCTTTTTTTCATGTAGGACATACGTCTGGCTGAACACATCTCCTTGCACATGGCATTATCGCTGTCAGCTCCCACACGTACCTGGAAAGTGCTTCCATTGCTTCCAGTGGGAGCACATTCCTGCCACTGATTGGTTCTTGGAACAGTGGAAAGAGTTCTCGGACCATGTTGGAGGAGGACGACTGCCGAACTGCAGTGTCTACCTCAGGCAATTGCTGTAATATTCATTGTTATGTAAATGGAACTGTCAGGGGCAGTATAATGTCCCTTTAAGACAAATTGGGTGTTTTTTTTAATGGGAGATATGGACAGCTAAAAGGGTAGTGCTCAATTAACCCCACCAACTTTACAATGTGACACACATACTGTGATGGATAGGTTGAGTTAAATTATATCCAGTGCATCCAGAAATTTTGGTAAGTTTTCTGTTGCTTAACTAGGTGAAAAATACCTGTCAAGGAGGCAGTTGCCATAAAATCCAGTTGAATCTAATTGTTCACTAAATGTAAAGTTATGTAATGACACGCTTAAGAGGGCAATGCTTTCAATTGACCTAGCCTCTTGCATGTGTTTTCCTAGAACTATTGTTAAACACTATTTTTAGTTGCAACAATTATCTTTGGTGACTTGTTTTGGAGGAGACCACCAGTTAAATAATACATAATTTACAGTCTGTATTCTAGATGTTATGTTCTATAGTGAGGAAATCCTCCCCAGTGTAGCAATGAACAGTGTTGCTTTGATACTAGTTTGGAGTGATCTGTCTTATTTGCAAACATAAACATATGCAGCAATCCCGGATAAACTCATTAACTATGGCCCTGTGAAATGTGCAACATCCATAGCATCACTACTGCATCAAACATTAAAGTACTGCCATCTCTCAATATTGTAACAGGTGAGTTCAAGTGGGAGCAAACCACTTAGTGAAATTATAACACGTATATAAGGTTGTGCATTGTGTAAAATCAGCCAAGATAAAGATCTGTTTGTGTTTTTTGGGCACTCATGCTCCCAGATAAAGGGGTGGTCTACTCCCACAAATGGGATATTAGTAAGCAATGTGCAACCTTTACTTTGAGATATACTTTTGTTCTCTTTTAAGACTCTGTAGCTTAACACCCCCCAGCCTTTAGCTTTTCCCATTAGTCTGTGTCAGTACAACACCACCATTAAGATAAATGGGAGTGTCAAATACATATCTCCAGCAACCTGCCCCCAGTTATGCACATCTGCCCCACGGCTTGCTACTCTGACCCTGTCAGGACCCGAGCAAGCAGGTTGGGTAGGAGCCCAGTTGCAGGGGATACTAGGGAGTCTGTCTGTACCTCTTGATGCATCTTGGTAGGTAGATACAGACAGGCACGCAATAGATTGAAAAGCAGGACTGGATGGTAGCGAGACAGGGGAACTGTAGTGAGACAGGGGAAGATCGGGCAGCAGGAAGTCCTCAGGCAGGGCGGGCGGCAGGAAGTCCTCAGGCAGGGCGGACGGCAGGAATTCCTCAGGCAGGGCGGACGGCAGGAAGTCCTCAGGCAGGGCGGAAGGCAGGAGAGTGGTTAATATCAAGCTGGGTCAGAAGCTGAAGATCAAAAGCAGGATGCCAGGAACAATTCAGGAGCAGGTACAGAGCCTCAGCAACATGTTGCTGATATGCCTTATACCCCTTGATATGCCAACCTGCCCCCCAGATATGCCTTAAACCCCGATATGCCACTCTGCCCCCTGATATGCCTTATACCCCTATATGCCCCTCCCCGACTTACCGATGCATCCCTAGACTTGTCCCCCGTGCCCCAGACTCCCTTTGTCAAGTGGGGGCAGCTGGTGGATGTCTACGCAATGCACACAGACAACCTCCGCTGTTACCCGGGACTTCTGCTGGGACTTCTATGACTGATCACTGGAAGGTCACATCACACCGGTGCTCTGTCATAGAAGCCCCGGTAAAAGTGCCGGCAGCAGTGGAGGTTTGTCTGCGCGCATTGTGCAGCTGTCCACCAGCTGCCAGAGAGGAGGGTTGAAGCTGGCTTCTGCTGTCAGGGGGGAGTCCAGGATGTCAGACGACAGCCTGATCTCCTGTGCAGCGGCAGGGATGTGTCCCTGCCGCTGCAAGAAGGGCAGGACGTACCGGTACGTCCATAGAGGATTCTTGGGATGCGTTTTTTTGGATGTTAGTCTTGTAGTCAGACTTCTATTTGAGGTTGGATTATAAGACGTATTTTTCAGAGCGTTTGCTGTGAAAAAACCTTGTCGAGCAAATACGGCACATAGATATTTTGATTATTATCCCTATGAATTTTGATTAAAAAAGTTACATTTAGGCAAAAAGGTTGTATAACTAGCAATAATCAAAAATCTTGTGTGCAATATTGACCCACCCTTTTAAAACTATCATCAGAAAAATCTACCAATAAGCACCGTAAATGCATTCTAAAGAACCAAATACAAAGTATGGTGTGGAATACATGTTTGTTAATTTGAAACACACAGTGGTGCTTTTTAGTTATGTATTTAATATATATATACAGTTTGTGGTCACCATAGTTTATTGTTACTCACTTTACCTGATTACAGGCTCAGCAGCATTTATTGTTTACTCTTGTATTTGTAACCCTCAGATCTCACAGACTTGCTCATTATCAAGTTATTTTTTAAAAAAATATTTTGTATTTGCATTAATTGCTTTGTGTAGTTTATTATATTAAGAATTGACATGGGGCTTTGATGGGAAATTTAAATTATGGAAAGAAAAAGTATTCAAGGTTAATATACAGGCTGAGTAGATTTAGAGTTGACCTCTAAAGTACTAAAATTGACCTACATCAATCCAATATATTAACATGTACAGTATAAGTACACCTGATTATCTGATTCTATACCTCAAGGGATGTAATTAAATAGTACTAAACAAGGAAAAATGCTTGCATGAAACTGTTTCCCTAAATATAAGAAAACAGCCTTTTTATTCATAAAGTAGTGCATTGTAATGTATCTGGATACTATTTCCTTGTGAAGGCAGTGTTACAGCTTCTGCCCAACATGTTGGTGTACACAGCCATTAAAGTGAAAAATACCACCTTGTTGTTTGAAGATCTACAGTAAGTCCGGAAATATATGGACCCTGATGCAAGTTTTGTTATTTGGTCTGTTTACCAAAATAAATTCAAATTACTGTTAACACCCAAATTAGAGGAAGTTTAGGAATTACAACTCTTTGATATGTAGCCCTCTCTTTTTCAAGGGACCAAAAGTAATACGACAATTGACTCAATCGCTGTTTAATCTTTTATTTATATAGCCCCAACAATTTATGTAGTGCTTAACACCTTCAATACCAGGGGTTTTTTGGTACCTCAAGTCCAGGAGCAATTCTGCCATTTTTGCGCTATGTCCGTTAAGCGATTATACTCTTTTCCTGTGAATAGTGTACCCGTGTAAACTATATATTGTTTTTTCAAGGAGAGATAAAGCTTTCTTTTGATACCATAGTTAGATGATTAGCTGAAAATTTAGAATGAGAAATTTAGTAAAAACTAGCGAAAATTAGAAAAGAAAACGCCTATTTTTTTAAAAAAAATTCCCTCTGAATCCTCACAAAATTAGGTAAAGTGATGGAAAATCCCCTCCAAGTGTATCAATTCTGGTGTCCTGATTTCTGAAATACCTAATTTATATAGATTTTCCATACTTTTCCAGAACTTTATAGGGAACATACTATAAGGCGTACATTATTCGTAGAATTTTTATGCTTATGGCTTAACAGGTTTGGGGGCTGTGAACGGAGGGTTTTACTGGGTATATGTTGTGCTAGGGCAATGCGATGCAAGGTTTTTTCTCTTTTTACTCTTTTTATTATTATCTTTTTTTATATATATATTTTATTTTTTGTATTTATATATATATATATATATATATATATATATATATTTGTTAGAGGTCCTCTTAGGGACCTCTTGAACATGTTATTAATGCCAGTGATGTCACAATAACTCTCTATTGTTGTTGTTTTTTTTATTATTATTTGTTGTATTTTAGTGATTTATTTTTTTTATTTTTAAAATCACTAACCTTTTTTCCCCCCTCTGTTTCATTTTTCAACCTGGGAGGGGGGTGAGAGACATGGTTTCTCACTCTCCTCCCTGCGATCCCCCTGCACCGATCACACTGTGCCTCAAGTGCAGGGGATATCCAATCCTCCGATGACCTTCCAGATGACGTCAGCAGTGGCGCTTTCATGCCGGAAGCTGTTACATCAGATCGGCCAGCAGAAAGCTGTCAGGGGGGAGTCCGGGATGTCAGACGACAGCCTGATCTCCTGTGCTCCTGTGCAAGAAGGGCAGGACGTACCGGTACGTCCATAGAGGATTCTTGGGATGCGTTTTTTGGATGTACCGGTACGTCCATAGGGGACTGAAGGGGTTAATACAATACATCTATTCAAGGGATATGACAAGACAAGAATTGACAGACTAAGACACATAAACCGATACATGGTGGAGGGGGCTCTGCTCGCAAGCTTACAATCTTGAGAATGATCCAAAACATATTGCATTTTTTTTTTTTTTAAGACAAAGAAGGTATCCTAGATTATACTGATTTGGGATGGGGTTGCCATAAATAGGTGAAAACACAAGCTAGCATGTTCTCCAAATAAAGCTTAGTCAGCACAGCATTCAGTATCTTGGAACCTGACTGAGAAGCAATGAAACCTGTCTTCGTTGAGTCTTTTAATAGTGAGGTGAGACCTAGCAACATTGCAGCTGTTGAAGTGCAGATTGGCTTGTATTCCACCTCAACATTTGAGCATTCCTAGTTTTCAAAGGAAAACCAGTAGGCCCCAAAACTGATATCACCAGCAACTACATCTCCCATGTGAGAACCAGGAGCAGTTGTCATAATTGAGCCTAAGGTAAGGAGACACCAGAAAGCATATATAAACAGCTCTCTATTATTAAAGTGAGAATTTTCTCACGTTATTGTCAATCTCAGCACCGAATGTACTTTCACTTAAACTGCACAAATGTTAATTCTTTGAAGTAGATTAATGGTGTTTCATAACATTAGATCTAGGTTCCATGCTTTTCTGTAAAATTGCAGCATAATAGTGAGTGATATAGCCTTTAAATGTGCAAAGTCGGCATAGAAGTTTGTATAAAAGGAGAATTCATTAATTTGTGGTATTTTAGCAAAGTAAGAACTAAATAGAACATGACTATAGTTCTGTTGACTGGATGAGCCAACTATGGTCCACTGTGGCCCTTGGGCATTGATTAAACTATAAACTTAATTTTCCTGTTGGGCTCTGTGGATAATGGGGCTTGCTGTCTGTCACTTTTTTACAGTCCTGGTGAGGAAACTGGCTCTCGCCCCAATTATGAGCATAGCCAGCCAATTGGCGAGTATATTTTCAGATTTTATTGCCAATAGCAGATCGGCAGACAATTACCTAGCTGGGTAGTCATCAATAAACAGCATTTTTCGGAAATGTATTTTAATTACTTAATGTGGAGCTCTCAATAACCTTTTTATTGAATGCCAGAGATGCATTTGGATGTTGCCTACTCCTGTAGTAAAAACAGAAAGACTGGCAAGCTTCAAAACCAAACAATTATCAGAAAACAATACACATTTTATTAGATTCAACATATTTTTTATTTGCGTTGCCCTTTCAAACTTATAATTTTTAAGCTGTAATAGCTCACAAAAAGCTCTTATTGTGGTATTTCTGAGCATTATTTCCATTTTTTTCTTGTCCAAACCTTACTGTTTTTCATAAATCAATCACGTATTGCGCGTCAAAAATCATATTCCATATTTCAAAGCCGTACATTAGTGGCATTATTTTTTTACCAAGTGGATTTATACCTTATCCTATTGGTTATAACATAATTAGTTGCGTTTCTTGTCTGCTGTAATTATTTCATGTGAAGCTTGATAGCTAATAAATCATAATCTGCAGAAATAAATAGTATCAGAAAAATGATGACAATGTTACATTTACAGTAGTCAAAACAGTTGTGTTTCCAAAAGTAATTTCTTGAAATATAGAAGTGTTAATCCAGATGTACTCCCCGCAAAGACTTTGCGGTATTCATGTTCATGAACAGGAACAGGAAGTTGGAGCACTTGAGGTCACTGATCCGACGGCATTAACAGATGTGACAACATGGTAGCAGAAAAATCAATGTGCAGAGACTGCTGCATTATTTAATTAACAGAGGCTGCGTGCCACAGTGGTCCTGCTGGAGTAAGACATTTTATGGAGAGCAAAATCACATAATGCATGGTACTTTAATTAGACCAAACTTAAAACACCAGCCATAATGCAAACTTTTCTGTAGCGCCCCAAACTGTATATGTAATATTTATTACTAATATGTCAATACCTACATAACTACTGAGTTTTCAGCAGGTTGTATCAAGTTGTTTCCCTTTGCATGTCTCAAACACTTTGCTTTGCTAGGTCTGTAATCAGCCAGCTGGTCACACAATAGGTGCCAGGGCAGCCTGCTGAACATGGCAACTGCTTCTTATGTGTTATGTTCTTTGAAATTATGGAGACATTTTTACATCAGTGCATTTTACGAAGTGTTTGAATTTAAGATGTATGCGACCGAACTCTGTTAATTCTCTAGGGGTAATAACAGCACATAATGAATTATAAGTATTGGATAATGGCTCAATATGAAGAGTTGATAGCATTATACAATTCTGTTATGTAATTTAAACATTAGCAGGTTTTCCCAGAAATTATTGCAGTAACCTATGTGCCATTTGTAAATATATTATATTGTTCAATACATGTCCTTATCTGCAATGCATAGCCCGAGAGGCCAACTAACAAAGCCAGAAATATATATACATATTTTATTTAATATACAAAGTATATACATTGTTAAGCAATATAAACCACACTAGAATATTATTATTAGTATTATTATGTTTTCCACAGGCTAGTAGTAATTGGCCATCATCCAGTATGGATCCCTGAGTTTGCCCAAAGTATACAAAACTCCAAAGGTTGACTACGTTTAACAGTCTTCATTAATAATCATGTTTCTTCATTAGCAGAGGTAATGTAAATCAAAGTGGCATGTCCATTGAGTGCACTAATGTATTAAGCATATAAATATATCTGCCTATGAATTCTTTTCTACAAACGTTCAAACACATAATCATAGCACAGCAAGCTCTGTCTGTTGTGAAGTCAGAGACCTTTAGCCCATCAATGTCTCCTGACTACAGACTAGAAGTAAGCATTCCCTGAGGAAAAATGCAAACTGACCAATATATGGCTTGAGTATTGAATAGAAGCAGGTGCACAATGTATAAGCTGGAGTATATATAAGTACTATTTATTTTTAAAATTATGTCCTTTTTAAACAAACAGAGTAAAAATGTGGTTTTCTGTAGGAATGTTAAATAATCCTAAGAACTTCCCATTTAAAATTAGTTGCTCAATGTGACGTTTATAATCACAGTATTCTTAAACCAAATATTCGTATTTAACCAGGATCTATGAGTTTATTGTGTACTTTGACCTGGTTGTTGACAAGGTCTTCAGTGTTTTGTGACTTCAAGACGTCTTGATTGGATCTTTATATAGATTTTTTTTCATGCCATGCACCAGCCTCCCTGCCTTTTTTAAAACATTTTTCTAATTAATGGGAAGTCTTGATACTAGAAGAAATTGGATCTTAGAGCAAAATGCCTTTCATTATAAACTCTAATGAGAACAAACAGTGTCATAGTGCCTTAATTAGTGCACTTTATATGGATTTTACTCTATTTGTAAAGAAATTGTAATATTACAGACAAAATATAAAACAAATATAGTATATACTGCTTTTTAGTCCTTTTCGAAAAACAATTTAAACATTGGAAATATATTTTATTTGTGTGTAGTTTTTTTTTTTTTCTTAGAAAAGGAAATTTACATAAATGTATCTCTATTAACAGAAAATAGACAAAGTGTACACATTACTAACAAACCGCCATGCACCATGTACAATAGTTAATGTATAAATTGATTATCTAACCAAAGTACAATGTATCGAAAATGTACGGTGTAATAAACCATGTAAAAATAAATAAAAAGCATTGACTGAATATTAGTAAGATTATTCTGAGAAGAAAGAAGACTCAACAGTAACTTAGTCAGTAGCAGCCTGAGGAGCTAGGCATTTCTGTCTGGCTTCACTGTCGTCAGCCGTTAGATTTTTATTCCTCTTGGGCTCTATCCATGAGTTGTGTATTACAGCATTGTTAGGCATGGGGTCAGCTTCCACAATAGAAACAACTCTCTTTTTCATTTTACTCTTTAGAACCTTTTGAAATTTCTGCCTTGTAAATGCATACAGCAATGGATGAAATATTGTGGTTCCATAGGCCATGACTAGAAAGCACAATCGAAGCTTTACCAAAAGGTCACTTGGGCCAAGACATAAAATTATAGTGTTTAGAATGGAAATTGGTGTCCAACAAAACAAGAAGGTGGAAATAATCAACAAAGACATTCTGAAAACTCTTTTTTGCCTCTCCCGCCTTTCCCTGTGTCTTTTGACTGCTCGACGTAGGGCAATGATGACAGACACTGAAGTCCTTACACCAAGCACCACATTTCTGCCACCGCTACTCTGTGAGACATCTGTTGTCTCATGCTGTGTAGCCATTGAAATTGTCTTTTTCTTCCTTGCCTTTTTCTTTTGCGCTGTTGAAAACCTTGTGCCTATTCTTATGTTGAGAGCCTGAAGTATTTTGCTGTAGGTGATCAGCATCACGATGATTGTGAAAAAGAAGATTGGAATCTGCACCAGAAGATGGTAATACATCCCAAGTTCAGTGTGGTATTCATTTGTACTAACACACAAAAGAGTCTTGTTCTCCCAAGTGTTCTCACTTTGAACACTGAAAAAACTAACCTCAATGAACGGAATCAAGAAGGAAAGAAAGGAGACAACCCATGTCGATGTCATCAATATAACAGCGCGACCCATGGTCAAAATTCTGTTTGCGGGTTTGACAGAAATATCGTATCGGTCTAGAGTGATGGCAAAGACGTTAACCGCTGTGGAAACACTGGCAAAGGATACACAGGCTTCATGAAAACAGCAAATCAGAGCACTGTTGCTATCCAGTGGTAACAGTAGTATAACGATAGTCAGAGGTATACAACCTACGCATATTATTACATCTAGCACATGGAGATTCATGGTAATAATGTTGCTGACTGAGTTAATTAGGTTGGATTTCATGCAGTAAAGAACCAGTACGGTGAGGTTGCTCCCAAGCCCCAGAACGATTTCCAACATGAGGAAGCAAGTAAGGGAGATCTGGAAGCTAAGTGGGTACGACAGTGGTCGGTACATATTTGTGCTGACGTCATAAATATCATCTCGAACTGTTATATTGATTTCAGACTGCATGTTGATTTCCAGCAAGAAAGTGAAACACATCCTTTTGAATCAGATGGTGCGTATCCTAAGATAAGATGAAATTAAACATTTGTTTAGATTTGTTGTTTTCAAAGACAGACCTACACCCAAGTTTTAATGCCATTTCTTAATCACAAACATCATACTATTATTTCTTCTTAAAGCAACATAAAATAGAAACATGGCCCTTTAACTGGAGGATGAAGCAAAATGGAAGAAAGCAGCTACCTGGAAGCAGGGCTGCTGAAATGGTTTATTTACTAGTAAATTCACACTAATTCTATCCTGGATAGTTTACATGTACTGTAGAAAATATTGGATGATGTATACGCATTGAGGGTTATGTATGAAAAGGAAGTTTGTTAGAGTTATAGTCCAGTGATCAGAAAAGCAACCAATGCAATGTTCCTGCTGATTGCCCCACTTTGAGCACTAGAACATAACCACCATTATTCCAAGCAGGAATATACAATTTCTCAATCTACAAATTTTCTTTTAAGAATGTTTCAGATGAATGTGTTTTTTTTTTCTTATTATTCAAAAATACATTCTCTGAATTATTAGCCTCACCATTTTGTAGAAATTAAATATGGCTTTCTGTGAAGCTGCTTCCTTCACGAGAGAATGTATGTAGCATAATGTTGACCTATTTAGTTAATATGATGGGCAACTTATCTACTTTATAATAACTTAAATCAAGCAAAAACACAAACCTTATTGCTGTTATATATGTAACTTGTGTATCCACAACTCAGTGGAATACCCAAGTATTGTATATAATTAGTTCATTTCAATGGCATTTTAGATTTACCAATGGTATCTGATAGAGAAACACAATGTCTTCTTGCTTTGGTTCTCCAAGTAACAATTACAAAGAGTATCTTTACACAGCTTTTATGTTCAATTTGTCTTAAGCCATTACATTATTTTTGTTCAGAAAAATTTACATAAGGATTTACAGAATATCACATGTCCACATTGTTAATATAAGGGTTGCTATAACACAGTTTAGCCAGTAAGTTTACTCTGTTTTAAATGTATATAGTACATTGGCCTTAAAGAATGTTTTTTATTTTAATGTTTCATTTTGCTCTCTTTTTTGTAATAGCGCTCTAGATCTAGAAATAAAATGTAATTTAATGAGATCTGTTTGCTACAATAAGTATTCAAATGGCTATTATATATGGTTTTTTTGGTTTTACATATAGACGGTTGTCTCTTAAATATAGTATAAAGTTAGTAGTAGTAGTGTAGTAACATGAATTCTTCTATTGTGGCATCTCATTAAGTAAGCTCGATGTTTAGGGAATAAACCTCACTGCCATATTGATATACATTTTAGCATATGTTGTGTGTAGTAAGAATGTTTTAATGTTGGACGTTGGTACATGGCAGATATTATGTATATTTAGTGATTTGTGTGTAATGTCTGTTCAGCTTTCTGGTTACACATTGTTATATCCATTTATGACAGAAAGTGAACAGTTGGTAGTATTCACAGTGGTATGAACATATTCATGTACCTAGGTCCCCATTGTCCATCTCCACAACTATGCAAAGACTTAGTACAAGCAGACGCATAAAATCAAATGCCTTTTACAGCGAACAAATATTACATGAGCATCCTAATAAAGGACCTCCCTCGGTCCATGTTTGGCATTTTTGTAAAGGCTTATTTATCAAACCATGCTATGTATTTGTTAGATTTAACCCATCACATAGTTGGCTTCCCTAAACCTAAAGGAATCAAGTGATCTAACATACATGATTCCTTTGACACATCGTATAAAGTAGGGAAATGAAAGTGGGTTGTATGCAAGTCGTCGTCACAATACAAGTGATCATTGGAATAATACATTTCAAACCTCTCTAAATGATCAGTCTATAATGTGTTCTTGTATTGAACTTGAATGCACATGGAGCACCTCAATGGCCTTTCCTGTGAACTGTAAGGAGCAATGGGTGAGGCCGAACAGAAGATGCACCTTAGTTACCAAATATTGTGTGGTACATTGATTACCGAAGGTAGAATTTTCCCTATGCTGTGTAGTGACAGTTTCCTCCTCCAGATCGTGATGCTGTGACACACATTGACCTGCTTAATTTTACTGGGTTTTTTTCTCCATTATAGATGGCTTCATACATAATTTTATACTAGATTTACGTCAACCTGTATTTACAGTTCAGGGATCTGGTTTTATGTGCCTGCAATATCATGTCTGTTTCTAGTATAATTCACACAGAGTGAAATTTTGCAGGACCAGAAGGAGATTAAAAACAGATTTACTCATTGTAATACTGTCAGCTTTGAACAGCAAGTCCTACTTATACAGCCCCTCGACACTGTGTCACTGTGCAACTTAATTCATCTGTGTAGTTTATCGGAAATGTGAAGAAATCAGGCTGAAGAATTTAAAATAGGCAATGATTCTCGGTTAATAATTTTTTTGGAATTAGTTTTTTTTCCCCTTAAAATATACTTTTTAAAATACCTTAAAATATATATACTTTTTGCAGGTGTTACTCAAAGCAGACATGCTTTAAAAAATGGATACTGCTAATTGAAATTTGTGTAAAATAACGAGTAACCCAATTGCTGTCATCCTTACTGTATTCATAAATTGCCTTTAATTATTCCCGAAATACTGGAGAAATATGGAAAATGTGCCAGATTTCACATTGGCCAAAGATATAGCATCAGATCTCTGTCATAGTCTCTACATTTAGTGCTCAATACATATGTTGACAGGGTAGGTAAATAACAAAATACATTTCTCAAAACCACAATCTGCCAATCTTTGATTCTGGAGGAACCTTAGAAGATTACGGTATGCAGAAAAGCAAAGCCATGGTGCATTTAAGCAATAACGTTCTGTGGCATAGCTTGGCATCATGCAGTCAGCCACCTACCTGTTTCCTTCTGCCGTAAGGGACTTTTAGTTCACTGAAGCATCTTTTTAGAATTTGACACATGATGTCCTAGTCACATTCTCAGAGGGCTACAAAGATGTTGCATAGCTGACTTTTACAGAAGGGAAGGCATTTGTTTCTCCCACTCAGTGTGGTAGAGCCCAAATGTTTACTGCCAGTGTGATGGCCCTTAGTTGCCTGGCTCTCCAGTGCTCACATATATATATGGTTATCCTCTGACTTAAAATGCAAAGGAAGAAACATTTTCTGTAAATGTTAATTATTTCTTTAACTTTAGAACCTGCATACAGCGTGGAGATTCGCTTGTCTGATTCAGTATGACGATACACATTGCAGGTGCTTTTTCTTGCTATTAATCATTATTTTTTTTTGTCAAGAGTCCCTGGGTTGTCACTGAAAAAACATTTGTAAAATCCAATGTATGTGCTATAGAAGAAATCATCTGTGTCGCTAACATCCATCTCTCTCACAATAGGTCACACTTTTAATCTTAACTTAGAGACACAAACGTGCCTATGAATTATTGATTGTAGTAGGTATCATAAAGCCACACTCATCCTGTTCAGGGATACGATTATTTTCTTAATCCATTTTGTTTAACTCATTTTTCCTCTTTTAGTATCCAGTTTTCAGGAATAGCAATGTTTTACAGTGTTATGAGATGCTCACCATTTTGTTTCCACGCAGAAACATCTGCAAATAAGAAGTCTGGTTGGTGACCGTTCTTCTCTTAGACTTGTCTTGCTGTTGCAGGGATGCGGTTTTGCATCACAGTGTGACTTTTAATCCCTTTGTGTCTTGTAGCATATCATATATATATTTTTTATATATATAAATCCTGCTTACTGGACAATATGATTGTAGAAACACCGCTCATTCCATCCTTCAGCCTGTGAGTGGCTGGGCTCAAGTTCTAGATGTAAATCCTTTAAATGAGAAACAAGTTACCTGGTGAAGGCTGGAGCTTTCTTAAAAAAACACTTATTATTATTTAAGAGGAATTGAAATATGACTATATCTGCATTAATAGGTTTCTAAAGAGAGAGAGAGACAAATGTGCGTGTATATTTACACATGCACCCATATCAAAATATACACATAAATTAGTATACTGTGTTAAGCCATGCATGGATATAACAAATACATTATAATGGAGTTCATAAACTTGCAGGCACACAAACCCGTTTTCTTTTTCTCTTCTAGTAGATGCCACCAAGTAGCGTTTACATTTTTAAGGTAGCATGACGATTTGCTTGTCGTTACCTGATTCTTTGTAAATACCCACTTGCCCGTGATGTGTTACCAGGATTCCACGTTGTTTACACAGGCTGCAGGCAAGTAGTTTGCAGCAGACATGGCAAAGTGCACATCACCCATGCTTTGTCATGATTATGAGTGAGATAAATGGAACTTATACATACCCTGTTTATGTGGATGGTTTATCATAATGAATGCAATGCAAATATCATCTTTTGTGGCGATACCCTTCCCTTTGTTAGCTTTGTAAATATATTCTAATGCAGGGCAATTCAAATTTCAGTTGAATTTCAACTGTAGTAAAACTAGGCAATTACGTACAGCCCTGTTACATTAAAAGTGACAATGCTTTTGCATCAGTTAACTAATGTGCACAGTTCATAATTTATTTTTATGTACAAAGTGTGGGAATTAATTTCTGTTAGATGTCTACTGATGCTAGATGATGCTGCATTGAAAAAATGAACCCCTTATATTCTTTTTCCACTAACAGATCTAAATCCTATGGAAAATGATGTTGAATTGTAATATATAGGCAGCAATAAACTCCCAAGTACATACAATATCTTACCTCTGCTAAGTGTTTTCAATCCTTTTTCAAGCTCCCCTAATTCAGATTGCCTCATCCTGTTCACTTGTAAGCCGAGTGCATTGGAAACCAGGTGCTAAATATCTCTCCAGAAAATGACCTTAATGAAAAGATGTTCTTATGTTGAGCCATTGTTTCAGCATAATGCTAACATTCAGAGCGTGCATTGCTGCTTAAAGGCTGCCGCGGTCGTTCATTCTTCCTACTGTGAAATCAATAAGCATCTGAAAATACATGATGAAAGTAATTTAACATACTGAGGGCTGCAGCTCTCCAGAGACATCAGCGAGATTCTGTCTTTTTTAGAAGAGAAGAACTGTGCTTGTTGAAGTCGAGCTGGCTGCTGGGTCTGCTTTTGCAGAATGACAGCTTGCATCGTTGCTCCCCTTCACTGCAGAGATGCAGTGAATTCACTAATTTTGATTGGCCAGATTTGTTGAGCTTAAAGTGTCCTCCTGTATATATGACTGCATTTTTTACATTCTCCCATAAAATCCCGGTTCCATAAAGACTCCATTTTCAAGACCTTTCGATGAGCAGCAGAAAGGTCCTTTAAGTAATCCGCATACAGGTACATTTTGGACGTAACATCTCTTATGTTCCCATAATGCATGGCAAGGTACAATTTTAGAATGGCTCCTCCTACCAATTTTTGAATTTTTCACATTTTTGAATTTTGAAGACCCCAGTTCAGGACTGTGCTGTTGCGGTGCTGTTTATACAAATCTATAATATTTAAGCTTTACAGTAATGTACATATAAAGTTGGCATTTAAAGTTCACCAATCTATGGAACCCATTTATGATGTGCTAGCAGATATACGGCTGTCTGGATTTATTAAAATCTTGCTTTAAGAAACCTGGGGCATGCATAGTTTGTTCACATAGAATTGATTGAAATATTGATTCGTTTGCATGCAACACTGTTCTTCCAATTTGCGTGTTGCGCTTTGGTGCTTGTATGTAATAGTTTGATATTTTTACATGATTGCAGATTATATTTTTGTTCACTGTATAATTTTAGATTAGTTTATTATTTTCTTTTTCTAGTTCTGGTTTTAGCAACAATTTACCCATTTTATATGTGTTACTCTTGTGATTTTATAGGAAGGCACCAGTCAATTCTGTCTTCATTATAACCTATGTAAACAACGTTGCTTCCAGCGGCTCTCCTTGGCTTATCATTTGGCAGCTATTTTACTGTGTACCTTGTACTGCGATGGTTAAAATATGTGCTTGGCTCTGTAGCCAGGTACTTCTTGGGAAACCACAAACCCTACTCTAGACTGCTAAAGGTACTCTTCTGTGTATCAGAATCCAGAGTAAACAAAGGAGGGGGTAGGGGCAGACGTGAGATAGTAAATGTTTCAATGTATCCCATATATCACTGAGGACTCAATGATTGTCTAGTGTTTATCTATGTTCCTGCCTACCCCAATTTATGAGAGTATCAATAGCTTATTGAGGATATTGTAATCAATACATTTCAAACATCAGTGTAATGAAGTTCGTTCTATCTACAGTTTGCATACTGTGGTTTATGCCCTTGAAGAGGAATCATTATAAAAACATGATACAGAAACTAAAATATCTGGTTTGATTGGTTCATTTAAACAAAAAGACCAGAAATAAAAACACACATGCAGTTACTGAATTTCTGCTAAGTTTAATATTGTAATGACCATTTCATGCGTGATTAGAACAGAAATATGTTTTTACCAATTAATTATTATTTGGAGTTTATTTTTGATTGGAACAGCCCTATTCAAAATAAAAAAATAAGCCCTTCTCGAACAAACTTTGTTTCCCTGCTAAACACTCCATTTTCCTAAGCTCGGCTATTTTTGGTGAACAATACATTAAATATGTAATCATATGAAATATGTTGAACGTCAGTGCGACGTTGTCATGGGAGGATAAATTCAAATTTTTGTATTTTTAAATATGTTTTAAAAAAACACTCAATTATTTTCACTATTTTGCTGTATTTACAATTTTGTTCTTCTACCCCCTTGAATTTGAATAAATGCTTGCTATCTACAAAAAGGACCCAGTTCCTTATTTGCTAGAACATATGTAAATGAAATTATATTTACATATCTTTTTATGAAAAGCTTTAAAAATTCAGTGAGTCACTGGTTAAATTATACAATACCTGTGTTCCTTTACCATGGACAACAGACAATACTACATGTTTCTCATTTCAAACAAGCAAACTGGATTTTTTTATATATATATAGCACACTGGTGGTGGTGAAGTTTTATCCATGTGTGATCCAAGTGTGATCTTTTTACTGGATGCGTGGTATGTACCATTAGACAAAAACTATTTGCCGGGCATTATGGACTCCTCCCACGCTGCCTTCAAAATGCAAAAAGCATTCGAATGGACTACTAAATTTGTTCACTAGCATTCCCATAACAATCAATGATCTCCCATTGAAATCAATGGGATTAGCATCAACCAATGGCATGTATTCTAAAACATCAGTGTTTCCACAGCATCCATGTGATTGATGTCTTCTACTCCCATTCATTTCAAGCTGGGCTCAGCTTCCCTTGAAGAAGCTACTAAGCATGTGCAAGAGCAAAGCTTCCTGCTTATACTTCCTGGTTTCAGTAGAGTCCATTATTTTATAAATTCAGTAAAGAATAAAAGAACGCAATAAAATGCATTATGCACAGACTCTAGTGTGTATTATAAAATACAATGTTAGGGAGTGGTCTGTTAATTTAAAGAGGCTGTTTAATGGGGGGCAGTAGAACCAGATGTAAAAGTTCCAATTTAAAAAATGCGCACTTCTTAAATGTGGCGTTTTACCTCCCAAACAACCCAACAAACCCGTGGATGGGGGTATCACTGTACTCGGGAGTACTGTAAATCCATACCTGAAGCGCAATTTTTGTAATTTAAAAAAACACAAAATAAATTACTACCACAAAGTTTGACAAAGGGTGGTCATAGAATTAGTGCATGGAAAAGGTTAAAATACCAGCATTTGAAATACCTTGAGGTATCTTGTTTTCAAAAATATATGGTTTGATCAGGTAAATTGCATTGGCCAGCTTCAAAGATACCCGAAATAGCACATGGGGCAAAAATGGTTTTGAAATAGCAAAACGCTACTTGTACTTATTGCCCAATAGCTTGCAGAAAAAAGCAATAAAAACATTGGGTATTTCTAAACTCAGGACACGTAGTAGAATCTATTTAGCAGGTTTTTTTCATTAGCTTTTTTTGGATGAGTAAAAGATTTTTCAAATAAGATGGAGGAAAAAGTTTTTTTTTCAATTTTTCATCATATTTTATTAAACAACAATATGTAATTTGTGTGGGAACACTAAATGTGAGGAGGAGAAAATTACACCGCAAAAGAGTTAAAACGGCCTTGGTCCAAAAGGGTACAAAAAGTTAAAAAAAAAAACAAAAACAAAAAAACTCTGGTTCTTAAGGGTTAATAGAAAAGATGACAGTTGATAGTTTTGGATGGATTTGACTGATTAAAAATGTAAGAGTCTGTTCAAAATTTACGTTAACAATAAAACACAAATACCTTTTCTTTAACGAACATTTTGTCATAATGAAAATGTATGCATTTCAAAAAATCGTTTGAGCAATACTTATTTGGAATGAATCACATTCATGTTAGTAAGCCTTTTGGTGGCTGCTTTGTGGTGGAAGCATCTGATGTGACCTTTTCATGTGCTGGAAGCTTTCATCTCTCTGGCTAATTCTCCAACAAACTACAGCAGCAAGCGCTTTGCTAACACTCAAGAGTTCAGCGTGAGGGACCTTACCTGCTAATGGCCAGTAAAACCAAATAAAATAATTTCTGCTCGATTCAAACCATAGGAAATATGTATTAACCCACATTTACATACCATTGATTTATTAAGACTTCAGGGAATATTCCTAGGTAGCCAACTGTGTTTACATATTATTGTACCCGCAAGTAAACTTTCACGTGTTTTTTGATACCTAGCCTGTAATAGAATCATTAAGGATCAGTTCACTGCTCTATTTTGGTGCACAAGCATGTAGGTGGAGGCGCTAATTCTTTTATGACAATCTTTTTTCATAATCCCATGTGTTGGTCATTGCATGAAAGGTGTGCTAAAACAATTTTGACGTGTTTTATGTATCTTCTGAAATGCATACGCAAGATTAAGGCACTCATGTTTAGTGCTGGCAATAGTGTTTTTCGTTGATGCAGTCAGAAATCAGAGCAGTTGAAAATACCCAGTATTCCTATATCAATTCATAAATGAATAGGTTTTCATTTACCCTAGGAGACAAAGCCAGGGATAGGCAAGGTTTGTGAAGGTCCAGTATTTACCCGTCCATCACAGACCCCAGTTAGATGTCCACCATGAGCAATGTTGGTGCCTACTGCTGGACATCGCAATTTTTATATTGTTGGTCAAACATCTTTATTTGTAATCAACATCTTTTTGTATTCACTTGATTGTACAGCTGTTGCATTTTTCAATTCTGGATTCCTTGACCATTGCTGATCCATAGAAACAGTACCAAGTATTCATAAGAGGTGTGTTTTGCTGCTTTTTTGTTATGTTTTATGAGTGTCAGAGTCCTTCAGAATTGCTGTCACCATTAACGGTTTTATGGAAATCTTAAGCATTTTAATATGTTTAAGAAAACCAATCCATGCACGTGTTTATGTGAAATAAGACTGCACCAGCTTACAGAGTTTCCACTGTAATTACAGTGTTTACAACAGATTTTTGTAGATTTTTTTTTACTGTTACATGTTATATGATGTGTTATACACACATTGGACATAAAATACATTAATTGTGATTTGTGTATAGATGTTTCCTCTTTTGTAGTATTTTTATGATAAACGCTTAAGAACAAGTGAGAGTAGGCTTTTTTGTCGTTGTTTATCTATATTCTGGGTCTGTTTAAGGGAGACTGCTCTGAGTATTGGTTTTGAAGCTTTTTTTTCTTGGCTATAGCGTTTTATTTCACTTTCTATGTATTTTTATGATAAACGCTTGTTGGTATTATTGAACCCCGTTTTGCTGCTTATGGTCAACGTATTTTCCAGGTTAGTTTTGGCTATTAGGACACGGGAATGTGTCCCTTTATTAGGGATAATATATTTCACAGAACTAAAGTGACAGTTGATTAACACATCTAGGCTATGAATGGCCAATATGTATTGTGTTTTATTTGCAGTACAGGAAGCCATGATTTATCTAGGTATAAACCCATCATGCAGACCACCAGATGAAAGCACATTGACAATTCCATTGGAAATCTGATACATTTTGATTTATTGACTGGGTCTATTATATCTTGACACATAAGTTGTGAGGTACAAACCATGAAGAAGAGGTAACCAGCTCTTGATTTATTATAGTAATATAGAACTTCAGCTCCTAGTACAGATGTTTTTATCAAGTAAGATTTGCCTTGTCCACAGTAATATTTTAAAATGTATTTTTAGTATAGAATGGCATTATCTATGCGTGTGTTAAGAGACTAATTTAGGTGAAATTAGAAGCACGTGAGCAGAAAGGCATTTATGAGTGACTTGTACATGGGGGCAACCATATCTCTGCGAGAGATGTTCCAGCTGTCATGACAACTTGTTCTTTCAGCTCCGAAAGCTGCTTAATTGATTTGCACTCAGAAATTGAATTGACTTGATGCTAATGTGTAGCCACAGTCACTTCTAAGTGAAAAGTATATTGGCTGCATGTTTAAGGATTAGGAAAAGGCTGGACACAAATGATCATCTTTTAAAAACACATTGTGAATTTATTTTCTAAAGCAAAAATTTAAAACCATTTGTATGAAATGTTATAATGTAGTGTCATGTGTAAGACCTTTGTAGAATATACAAACAATAACAGGTAAGAATAGATACTTCACCAGTTAATAGAAAAATAAATTCCCCATAATATACTTAGTGTAGATAAACACAGTCAGGGCCGCCATCGAAAATTGTGGGGCGAAGTACATGCGTAACGCTTGGGCCCCCATACCCCTCCCATCAGCCCACCCCACTGTCCCACCCATTTCTCCACCCATTTCTCCACCCATTTCTCCACCCATTTCTCCACCCATCACTCGGCCTTAAGCACACTTTATGAGAACGCGGCAAGCCTGTGGCATATTTATTCAATGTCCCTATAACTAATACGCATACATACTAATATGTCAACAAACTTTAAAACCCACTCTACCACCGTACACTTTCACACACATTTCTCCTGGTCCAACTCTCCCCTCCCATATGCACTAACGCTATGCTTACCCCTGACACTTTAACATAAGTTGACACACAAACTCATGATAACATCATATGCAACACACGTAAGCTCATGCTAACACCATACACTTACACAATCTAATACCATAACGTAGCAGATACACACATGCTAATATCATATGCTTACAGACATTAACACCTTACAGTAACACACGCACAGGCATGCTAACACCATACACAAATACATACACACTCATGCTTATGCATACAGTACACTGAACACTATACACACATACGCTAACACAATATCCAACAGCATACACTACCACGCACCCCCTGACTATAAAACTATACACACACACATATATTACTCAGTTTCAATTATGTATGTTGCATTTCATATATCTATGAAATGCTATTAAATAAGCTACTTTAAATGTTAAAGATTTTGAGTTTAGTCTCTATTCACATTTTTTTCCCAGGAAACAAAGTAACTTTCTTTGCTGTGCTCAGCAGGATTCCATTTGTTCCATTAGCATGCAATAAAGGTTAATAGTTGTGTTTTAGCTATCCAGCTCTGTAGTGCCCCCTGCTGCTGTGAGATTCTGCAAATGCACCTCCTACTAGTTCCGGGGGAAAGTAGATAATTCAACTTCTCCAATAGATGATTTTAGCATACAGCCCTAGAATTATTTTTGGAGCAGCCAATTTTGCTCTGCTGCCAACCATTATTAGTTACTTGTGTAGCGCCATCGTGTTCTGAAGCTTCTGTACAATAGATAAACAGGACATGACACTTTATGCTTCACATAACCATTTGGGATTACAGACCCAAAATGTGTGGAGGGCCCTGATCAAACACACCTACATTCTAGATGGAGTTAGGGTATATTGCAAAAGAGGTAAAAGTGCCACTCTGTGATGGACCTTCCTGTTAATGATATTATTATTTCTGGCCATAAGTGTTCAAAAGTAGAACAGGGACTAGGAAAGTGAGGAACTTGGTCTTGATTGCTATTTTGAAGGACTGATTGGAAGGGGGGAGTCTGATAAACCAGGAAAGGGCATTCCAGAGGATGGGTACAGCCATTTAAAAAATTGTAAGCTTGCATAACAAGTAGAAGTATGGATGATGATTATCAGATGGTTGGAAAGACTGGGTAGGAGTTTATATCGAGATGGTGAACAGATTTGAAAGTAAGACTCAGGATTTTGTACAGGCAACCAGACTGACAGAGGGGAAAGGAGTTTGTATAGTGATAAGTAAGGAAGACAAGTCTGACAGTAGCAATCCTGATGGATTGGAAGGATGCAAGACAGTAATAAGGGAGATCAGCTAAGACAGGGTTGCAGAAGTCAAGACATAGATAATAAGGGCATGAACAACAGCCTCAGTTGTATCTTGTGTTAGAAAGGGGTGAATGTGAGTCGTGTTTTTGAGATGGAGGTGATATGTTTTTTTTGAAACTGCATATAAGTGGTGAATGAAAGGTCAGAGCCGATGATGACACTAAGACAGGGAGCATGTGGGGGCTGGGTGATAATTGCTTTGTAAAAAGGCTTCCTACCGGGTGGAGGATACATCACTGGAGTGAGGACTGCACAACATTCTGTTTCCATCCTTGCTGGGGTGGAGCAAGGACATTGACTTACAATACACATATACGTTTTTTTTTTATACCTGATAATCCGAATTTCTGTCTTTAAATAGTGTATTTTGTTTTGCACCACTTATATATATGTCAAATATGATATTTACTGCTCCTGTAAATTATGTAGCCACCTGTTCTAGTAAAAACAGAGCACAGAAACAGAATCTCAGTAAACATTCTCCGTAAAGGAGGCTAAGCATATGCGTAGAACACCATTTGCTTAAGGGTAGGACGGAAAGAAATAGTGTTTTTATCATACTGTTACCTGTTTGTGCTTTTGCTCCACCCAGATTCAAGCTTATTCATGGTGTTTTTGCTCATGCTACACGCATTTTCCACACAAAGCACCACCTATAAGGCTTTTTAAAATTCAGCTTCCATTCATTGCTGTAAAGTACATTTTACAGCAGAATCCATAGCACTGTTACAGCCGACATGTAAAATAAATGAAATTCACAAACAATAGCAAATTGGTGCAAAAGGAGAAGAGGGCCTGCTCTCGGGAGCTTACAGTCTAGAGTTGCAGTACGTGTCCACTGACATTTTGCAAAAGGCGGAATCAAAGAACACATGCTGGTCTAGGAATGATATTGCTATTCTGTGATTGTTACACTTCTGTATTTTAGTATCAACATTTTTCACAATAAGTTTATTTATTCTAACACGTATAAAGGGTTTTGATTTATTTATATACTGTTATTATCTGTTGAAACAAAAAAGTCATTATCCCTTTGAATCTAAACATGCTGAAAAATATCCATGACTCTTGGTTTAAAAGGAAATATGAACAATATTATATATATAAATACAGTGTGTGTGTGTGTATATATATATATATATATAGATATATATATAGATATATATCTATATATATATCTATATATATCTATATATAGATATATATATATATAGTAAGCTAATTGTTCTTTAGCACTGTTAATTATATAATAAATAGAATATATTAACATACATACTGGTGGGGAGGGCTTTATACAGCTTAGATATTATTTGTACAGGCTACTGCTGTGAATACAGTTTCATTGGGTATTATACTTACTGTGTTGTTTAGTGTAAAAGATTTTTTAATACTCTTGCACATTAGGGAAACTGCAAGGTTCCAGTACTTTACACTATGCACCTGTACTCTATAAAGCTTATCTCAGAAGTAAACCTTTGATTATATTAGTCTGGAGATCTACTATGTCATGTCCAAGATCTTAGCCTAGGTTTATATTTATTTTCAGGTTTTCTGTTATCATTCTACCATTGCGTGACCATGTGCAAGTTGCTGTCACCGAAACAGCATGTTGTGCAAAGTATTATTTTTTTTCCAATAAAAATCTCTGAAGTAAGCAAAAGGGTGAAAAACGATGTGTAAAGTAGTAATGCGCAATATAACAGTAACTGTGATTCGGTGTTGGCAACATTGGTTTTAAAAGGTCATTATAGCAAAAGTAAGAATAATTCATGGTCTTGAATGGGACACAAGCCAACATTTGCGTATAACTGTATTAGGATCATTTCTTGGCATGCCGATTCAGTGAAAAAATATTTTGAAAATCCTTCTAGTACATTTGCGTTTTGCAGTTTCCAAGGTCATTAAATGTAAGAATGAAAATTGTGATTCAACGTCTTTAGACATATTCTATAAGGAAAAAAGAAAGCTCAGAGCTACAAAGAATGGAAGGAACATAAAATCTATAAACATGGATACTTTTTAAAATGAAAACAATAAAGGTGCTAGGAAGAATAGACAGTCCATTGCAGTGTTGTCCTGCAGCCCTTTCAGCCAAGGAAGCGTATGAATCTAATACAAGAGGGCGGTGACTGTAGCTAGTACATATTCTCACATGAGCGAGTAAGTTAGCGGCTTTATAAAAATAAAACAAATACTCAGCATAAGGAAGAGGTTGACTTAGTTCAGTAGATAGAAATTTGTGATCTCTTTTTGTGGACCAATGTTGACAGAGGAAATGTAAATATTTATACGCTTTAAAGATCTCAGTGGTCTCATCTTCAAATATTATAACTGGAGAAGAGACCTCTGAGGTTATGTAAACTTACTCTTATCAATGTTGGTCTATTGAAACTTGTCTAGTACAGATGTCTATTTCTGGGTTGGTAGAAAGCACATAAGCGTAAGTAAAAAGAATCTGAATTAGACTTGTGTAAATGGACTTAAAAATATTCGGAACTCCTTGGTTTGGTTGAAAATCGTAGGGCATTGTCTTTGCTTGTTTTTCATTTTTTTCCATTGGGGTCCCTCCTCGTTTTCAGGGATTTGTATGAATTGGCTGAATTGCAAGTTTGTACGGATGTGACTGCACAGGTCTAACCTCAATTAATACATTGTAGGTGATAACATATACATAATGTAACCAATACTCTGCTTATAGTGATTTAATGTATTAGGTGAAAGTGTATGAGAAACATGGCTTCCAAGCACTAACTTTTTTCACCGCTCTTCAAGATTAAGCGGCCTCTTAAATGGCATACCCTATTCTAAAAGGATGCAAGCATTTTGCATCTAGGGCTTGTGGGAAATACAGTGGAGCAGGGGCAGTGAGTGGGGATCCCTGTAGGTTCCCAAGTAGGATTATTTTATAAAATCGCAGTGAAGTTTTTATCTAGTAATTTGCCATTGTTTTGAAATCACAAATACAATTGATAGGTGTGTTTGCTTTCTCATTCTGTATGCCAGTCATTTCTGAAGCAAGTTGTTTACAGTTCTGTCTTATTGGTAAGGCAGATAATTACTCCAGCTGACAAATTCTTCATACCCACCGAAACATGCTCATTTTAACGGTAACATCTCGTAGATTTAAGGAGAAGTGAAATAGATATATGCCAAATGAATTTGGTCTGGCACAGTTATTTCACAGCTAAAACTATCCAACCGCTGCAACTTATTTCTGACACTTGAATATCCGCATAGAAAAAGCCTGCTTTTTCTGACATCCAGCTGTGCTAAAATATGCATTCACATGTGGCTTGATAGGTCCAGCAAGTGATCATGCAGTAAGCTGCAGCATCGACGGTCACGCTGCAGCATACAATAATACTTCATTAGCATTGCATTGAAATGTTTGATAGCTGCTAGTCACAAAAGGACTATTTTTAGCCCTTTCGTTATTTCTTTTTCTCTGTGAATCCTGTTTGGATTTTGGTGGTCTCATTCAGTGAACCACTGTTTTACTGAATGGATGGTCGGTTTACTTCAGGTGAAGGTATGCCGACGTGCTTTATGTTATTGTGGGTCAACTTCAGTTGTTTTATAGACTGGTATCTCAATGTTGGCTGTGTAAATTATTTTCCCGGCCACATAGAATCATGCCAGGCTACATTTTCAGGTACATATAAAGCCATACCAAAAAATGTTGGGCATATAGCCTGTTTTTTATCTGACATTAAAACATTTTTGTTTAATAGAAATCTGGGTGAACATGTTTCCTTCCTGTATGTGAATATTTAATCTTTAAACTGTCTAAATCTCTTTCCTCCTTGTGACTGTTTCCCAAAAACATTTTGTATTTCACAGTATTTAGGATCACTATTTTCACTTCATATATATACTCCCCATGTGTATAGTGCCAGGTACATTGTAGGTATTAGTTGTGCAAAATATAAATATTGTTCCATTTATAATAACCCAACGGCTTTTCTCTCTCTCTTGGAAATGGAAATTCACGGTTATAGTTTTCATATGTCATTATTATACTTGTATGTCCCTGCGTTAGCATGTGAGGTTTAATAATAAAAAAAGCATTTTACATTTAAAAATCTTAGTACAACAAAATACAGAAGGTAGGAGAAGCATTGAGCCAGAAACTATACACTATTTGTGGAAACCCGTTGGCCTGGATAGCTGAATTTGTTCAGGCTTATTGGGGTGTATCACAGCCAACAAAGCTTTGGGAAATATTTCTTGAGATGCACTGTAAAATATATAATTTCCTTTAATTTAGGGCACATAGAGTTTGGGTTGGTGTTTTGCAAAAGGTCTCTTATATGAAGTTTTGCTACGATTTCTTTCCAATGACAACATGCATGTTAAACACAAACGCATATTAATATGCTCAAGATTGGTAGGTACTCATTTTTATTGGATTTAATATTTCTGCTGGACTCGAGAGGCCTACGTTTTATTAGGTTTACTGCATGGGTAATCTAAACCTTTCCTAAAATTTTAGAGAAGAGCAAGCGTGGCTGTATTACAAATCCTACGCATCGTATTTTATTTGAGAGCTGATCATTTAAGATGCCGGCACAGAAGGGTAGCCACGTCAGCCATTTTTTCCAGGGCACGTGTACATTTCATATGTAATGTGCTATCTTGCATTATGTGAGGTGTATAACTGAGTAATTGGTTCCTTTATCAGTTTTATACATCTGCATGACATCAGACATGGCTCTCTCCCAGTTATTCTGAAGTTACCTAATGTTTTCTATACTTCAGATAGCCGCTGAACATGTTGGGCTTTATAAGTAAGTAACGACTACAATATTTACTGTTCGAGGCACAGGGAAAGGAAAAAATGTTCGAGAACAATGCACTGTAGTGAAATTAGTTATGGTAATTTACTGGTGCGCAAAGTCTGTGTTTTTGCATGAAACAAATATATTTTACAAGGCTGACAATTAGGAGTAAGCAAATCAATTTGTGATTTAGGGAAATAAGAGAAAAGGGCCAAAGTGTGGAAAATGCAAAATAATGTGTTCAAGACAAGAGATGCAAATGCTAAATTTAGGATGAAGCAAAAACAAAAATATATAAGGAAAATATCTAGGTAAAACTGTAATGTCATACATATCATGTATATACATGTATGAGCACAGTATGTGGATATCGCTGGCAATGCGTCTCGCATGAGAAAATGCTTTATTTTAGAGACATTTTCCTATTTATATATGTATATACGGACTGCTGTGTTGCTGGTTGTTAACATTCAAATTCTTTTTTGATGAGTAGTTTCCTATTAACCATGTGCTGGCTTTTACTAAGATAAACAGCTCCAGGAACAGAAGGATCCAAAAGTAAATATATCTATATGAAGGCATGTCCAGTGCAGGAGAATCAAATGTCTGTATTATTCAGCTGGAGGAGCTGGGACATCCATGTGAAATAAGCCAGTCTTTGACTAGGATGTACATATGAACCTGATGGTGAAAGACAGCTCAACTGCTTGTCAACTGGTAGACAACTCAATGAAGTTGAGTACTTTCAGTCGAAAGTAAAAGTTTTCACTTCTGTTCCTCACTGCATTAGAAATTTGAAATGTGAAATATTCTCAGCCATTTGAAATCCTAGCGTGATACACGATCTAAAGTACATATGATGGCATCCAACCAGTACCAGATCTATCTGCATGTCTCCTATTTGATAGCTTGCTCAAATTGTTCCATGCCCGCACTGGTTGTATAACTTTGGTAAGTTGCATTTACCCTCTAAAACACATGCTGCAAGGAGGAGAGAGCATCTTAGTGCATGGTAATTGTAAAAGACTAAAAATGCCTGCATTTTATTATATAGTCATCATGGGTACTACTGTGTTATCTCTTGCATTATTCATCACTTAATTGGCGAATAGGCAGACATTAAAATACATTGTTATGGAAATAAAAAAACACTGCATTTGTGATCACAATGGCTTATTTAACATTATTGTAATTTGAAGGTAATCTAGCATGCGGGTATTGGAGTAGGAAAGCTCACTGTTTAAACAATGTAATATAAACATTGTTCATCCTACAGCAAGAGGACATAATTCATAAAACACTCCCTCGCAAAAGAAAACTTCACAAATTGGTGAACAGAAATGCACACGGACACGTGTGTGTGTATGTGTATATATATATATATATATATATATATATATATATATATATATATAAAATATAGTCTAGTAATACAAATTAGTATGGTCATAGAATGAGCTCAATTGTACACCATGTCATATTTGAACTCTATAGAAGAGAAGCCTGACAAATACTTTGCTTTGTTACTGTAAACTATAAAGCACCAAGTAAATGTATTAGTGCCCAATAAATAAAAATACATGCATATACATGTCTTAAACTACTGTGGTCTAGGATGTCCACAAACAAACTTTTTAGTTTCTATTTTTATTCACGTCTGCCAGATATTAAACCATATATATTTTACAGTGATAAATATATATATAATTAAGTTCATTTTTAGGTTTTAATTACATACAGTTCATGACTGTAAATAAATACCTCCCTGACGATTACCACTGAAAAAGATAATTAGTGTTTATATGTTTACGGTTTCAATTGAGCTTTATACTGTTGATTTGTGATACATTTGAACTCATCTGCTGGGAAGTTGAATGTAATTCTTGTGTATTTAAGCACTGCGTAAATTGTAGGGTGCTGTATAAATAAAAGATAATAATACATAGCGTATGCACAAGAATTGCATTTTTCATATATATATATATATATATATATATATATATATATATATATATAATGCATATTATATAATGGAGTAGTGTTTTTAGAAGATTGTGTTTTACCCCTACCACAGATTTTTTATTAAGTCTCATCCTAGAGGAAGAAATACATTGGGTCCCCGTGTCCTATTCTTTGCATATATCTTCAACAATGGTTAAAAAAAAAAAAAGTGTATGCCTGAGCGTGACAGATCTTCTATGTACTGGTGGAATTAAATGATTGCATGATTTCCAGTCATTAAGTGTATAATTTATAATTACCATGACTCTTTGCAATTCTTTTGATAACTGACTGTTAACTAAAATGTGCAAGAACAAACTTAACACACTTCATAACAAAATGATCAGCAGTGCCTAAGGATTCCTATCAGTCTTTAGTGTAGTATGTGCATTTATTCTATTATAAAAATAAGCATGTTATTACACAGCTGCATATTAGCCAGTTGTATGTGTTCGAGCTCTGTTATCTTGGTGAAATCTACTAGGCAAACATCCTGATTTCTTATCCTATTGCCTTGTGGTAAACAACAGAATGGCTTTGTCTTAGACACTAATGTGGACTCTCTGACTAATGAAAGTCTGTGGAGAAACAGGCTTTGTAAGCATTGCCTTAAAGGAGCTACATCACTGGCTGCTCTGGGTCTACAGATAAAACTTGTTGGAACAAAATAACGTAAAACCAGGTTTTGTCAAACATAAATTACTGTAGTAGTGTATACAGTACTGCGTTCAATGAGAAAAATGCTTACCCTTTCACCCCGATCGATTTCTTTGCTCAAACGTGAATTGACTTATTCAGTAACACCAAGCAAAGTTGCAGGGGCCCCATGAGATCTCTCTCAGGTTGTAGCTAGCTGCATTAAAAACTTACGAAGCAATTAACAAAGACCACTAAACTTCCTCCACCAAAGTTTGCATTCGGCACTATGCATTTCATTAGGTATCATTCTCCTGGCATCTGCCAAACCCAGATTTGTCCATCAGACTTCCAGATGGAGAAGCTTGATTGATCACTCCAGAGAACACATTTCCACCACTCCAGAGTCCAGTGGCGGTGTTCTTTACACCACTCCAGACGACACTTGGTATTGAGCACAGTGATTTTCAGCTGGTGAGCAGCTGTCCAGCCGTGGATGCCTATTTCATGGCGCTCCTGACACACAGCGCTTGTGGCCTCGAGAGTCCGTTTGGAAACTCTAGTGAGTGATGCTACAGAGGACAGATCATTTTTACTCGTTACGCTCTTCAGCACTCGACAGCCCCGCTCTGTGAGTGTGCGTGGTCTACCGCTTTGTGGCTGAGCTTTTGCTACTACTACTTTTCTTTGGCACTTACAGTATTAAATATGAATGATGCGCATCGGTGTTTCTAAACAAGATTTTTTTTAAGTGTGGTATTCTGTTAATTGCGCCCCAATAGCAGCCAGAAAAAGAAAAACATCTAAAAAAGTATATATTTTTTGACATCCCAAAGTATTTTCCTAGGGTAATTTTAATACTTATTATTAAACCATTAAAGCACCAATCTATCCTAAACATTGCAGTAAAATTTCACATGTGTAGACCAAAGAAACTTCCATCCCTGTCCCTGAAGCTGGTTTATGGTGATTGCGGGGAGGAGTCTCTATGATCACTTCTGTAGTAGTGATCAAGGGACTCATAGGGGCTCTTTTTTGCTGTTGCTGGTCTGCCCGGGCATTTATCAATTGTATGCGTCAACCTTTGTAGCACCAGTTTGGGGAAGACCTTTTTCTATTCCACCACGACTGCTCCCCAGTGCACAAAGCAAGGTTTTAAAAACATAGTTGGATGAGTTCGGTGTGGAAGAACTTGACTAGCCACACAGAGCCTTGACCTCAACCCCATCGAACACCATTGGGATGAATTGGAACAGAGATTGCAAGCCAGGCCTTTTTTGCCCAACAGTGCAAAATTGTGTGCAAAGCCCAAAAGTTTTGGGTCACTTTTAAACAAGGACACTTCCAGTTGTACCATAATTGCAAAAAGGGGTTTTCTAACAATCAGCGACCCCAAACTTTTGAATGTAGGTGTGGACAATCTAATTTGATTGAGAAAATTGACTTTTTTATTCCTATAAACTTTGTTGTCTCTCGCCCTATTACAGACAGCTGCCATTCCTTTATATATAACAATGCTTTATGATATTTCTTGATAACTACCCCCTTCACTTTGCTAAATCTTTTTAAGTCTATAGATGCTTCTAGTAATGCCAGTTCTGCTCATTTTCTTGCAAGAACATGTGCCACTGTGGGAGAGATGAACTACGTGATTTCTCTTAACAGGCAACTGCACAGAGTTCTGGAAGGAGTGTTTATCTGTAAGAATACTGTTTCACTCCATTGACTCAGCTTGTACCAGGGTACTAATCTTTTCTCTAATCGTCATGAGCTTTGGAAGATGGATACCCCATGAGAGGACTAATGTCACTTTGTAGTATCTTAAATTAACCCACAGTGGATTTCAGTGCTTTCTATGTCATGGTTCTTAATGAAGAACTGTGCTTTAATTAGGTGAGTAAAATGACAGAGCAGTGGTACAGGGATATGGCTAATGACAAGCCAATTCCTGTTTAAAAAGGAGTATGTGAAAATGTTTAGGGCCATGTAATAAAAATCCAGTATGAGTGCACATTGCCTTTAAATTTTTTTTAGCACAACAGTAGATAATATGCTTTAAAGGATTAGTCTAGTCTGTATTTTTAATGTATGTTAAAGTCCATTTTACAAATTGCTGCGTGCGTGCCAAAAATTAGACAGATTCATTTTGTGCCTCTACTTAAGACGTGGAGACAGGATGACCAAATGTCAAAGTTCCAAGTTGAAAAATGTGTACTTCTGAAATATGGCCTTTTACCCATGGGCGTAGGAACCAGGGGGGGGGGGAAACAGATCCCCCCCCCCAGTAACTCATGCGGGGGGGGACCGTAGGAACCAGGGCCGTAAGAAACCCCCCCCCCCCAATAGAAACTGAACCAGCATTGCAGAAGGAGAGGAACCAACCAGGTTTTGTGTGTGAAATTGTCATTACATGTGTGTTTGAGAATTAATGTACTGACATGTAAGTATTTGTACGGCCACTAAAGAGGGGCTGCAGCGGACACATAAACAACACCAAAAAAAGATGAAAGTTGTAATGGATACTTCGTATTCAATTTGTTGGGTTTTTTTTAATACATGCTTTTGCTCTTGGTAACATAGTTTAATAGCAATATTATTTTTTAAAATAATTTGTAATGCTTTTAAAATATAAAATGTTTATGTATAAGTATTAGAGATAAAGCCTACATTCTCAGTGCACCGTGTAAATTTTGTGAAATTGATTGCTTTCCTGTTTAAGTGTATTACTATGTACTTCGTTGATAAAGAAATAAATTAAAAACATAAATCTTCATCTCTGCTGTTCGCCCACCGAGGTAACTATACATCCTTGGATTGTTTTTTGTTTTTTTTTTCTTTCAGTTGCAGATGATGTCGTTATAAATGGGGTCTAAAAAAAATCATACAACTGGTGTGATTGAATCTAGAACTAACACATTTATGTAGTGTCCTGCATGTTCACCTGGCTTGGGAAATAAATCTAATTTGTCCTTTTCTCATGTTATTATAAAGGCATTTAACCCTTAGTGCATATGGGATTAAATATGTTTTTACATTCCATGTTTACCACAATGTTGTTTGAATTTTGTTATGTTATCATATTTTGCAATTTGAGATTGGAGTGTTAATTGTATGGTTTTATGATGCCATAAAAATTGTTGACTTGAATCCCAGATTAAAAATAAAGAGTTTTGTGGCGCTATTTTAATTGTTCTTGATAGTGTGTGATTTTACCTTCACATATTGCAGATTCTAGTCTCCCTGTGTTGTTTGGATACGGTACACCGAATAGCTTTTTAATTTTGTTAATTTGAATGTAATTATACATCCTCTCCTTAAAATCCCAAATGTCTGTTCATGTACTTTTGACAGAAAAAAAATGCTATATTGATATATATGATGCTATGTTCACATAACTGATTGGAATACTATCTGCCTTTTTTTAGGGGGAAAAAACATTTCAATTCATTTCCGTTTAATTAAAGTAGCAGATTTTATTGCAGCCTCCTCTTCCACTTCTGCCAAAGTTAAGGAGGCGTGCTGCTAATTAAATCTGGGCACAGGTGTCCATTCAAACTTAATTTTTTTTAAATGTAAAAGTACTTAAAGGGACAGTCTGTCCCTATAACAATGTGCAATGTGTAGTTAAAGTGTGCACTGGTAAGCAAGAGATGTGGTGGGGAAAGGCGGCAAATGTATAAGGTGATATTCTGATGAACCCAAATATACACACATTGCCACTGTGAGCCTGGTTTCACTAAAGGAGCTGTCATGCCTGCTCCCGGGTTCTCACCTCTGCAGTCCTACTTGCTGGAGTACTAATGGTGGGTACCCTGGAAGCATGGTGTGTGTCTGTCCCTGCTGTACAATGCTGAATTTTTCCTACCTTGCCCTGCTGTGCTATTGGTACACAAGTGGGAATCCTCTTCCCCTGCAGTGGTTGCTGGTGTCCACTGCCGGCTTGGCGTTTCAAGTAACGCACATGTGCACGCTACTCAGCAAAGATTTACATTTTTAAATGGGAACATGCCCAGTTTTAATTACTGGGTGGGCACTTCCTTCCATATATATATATATATATATATATATATATATATATATATATATATATATATATATATACACACACCCATGCAAGAGCTATCCTTAGCCTGGGTGTTATTCCTTTTTATTGCTTTGTCCTACACTGGTTTTCAGTTCCCTGCATCGACCACAAGTTATATTATCCCCTGGCACTATAGCTATTGGATCCGAAACTGTGCTCTCTGCTGGGCCTTGATCTTCTTTCCTGCATTATCCCTGTGTACTGACATCTCGAGTCCTGTGGCCTACCTTGACTAAGATCCTTGTTCTTCTGCACTACATTGCTGCAGTTCCCGTACCGTATTTTTTCCCTTCAGTTGATACCAACTCTACATTGCAGACTGTTTTCCTGACACTTATACTTGGGTTGGCAGTAATACTTTGCATTGTCTTTATAAAAATAGAAAAAAACATTAGATTTCAGGCAATGAGAAGATTACTTCTGGTTGTACTGTAACGCCTCCATGTTGACGCTATACAATTATGTAGTCTACATACAGACTTTTTTTTTTACCCTGAATGTTCAGAAAAATTTTGCCTGGAGCTCAATATACCACCTGTCTGTAGCTCAAATGCTATATTTTGCTGCAAATTTGTGTAGATGTGCTTTTTGTTTTAACAAAATTTCATTACAGAGTGCTACGAAGCTTGTATGGCTAGGGCTACTATTCCAAGCCAATCAAAACATATTGGTGAACTATGTCAGACTGAAAGGCAAGAGAAGTAGAGCCTTAACAAATGAACGCAGTCATTGTGTAGTGCAGGGCTTGACAAATCCCGGGCGCCTTGGCGACTAGAAATCACTTCCTGGCGTACTGGTGTACCATGCCCATCCAAGCAGTGGGCCCAAGCTCCCACAGTGGTCCCGCTACTTTGCTACAGGGGGATGCTGAGACGTGTACTTATGCTACCTCACCCTGTGGTGGTAAGAGAAGCAGCGGTTGGCAGTTTGCACACAGTACAGACAGGCATCAATGAGGTAAAAATGAGAGGGTATAGCGTGTGTATGTGTAGTGCTAGAGTTGTTTGCATACTATAGCGTTTGAGTCAGTGTGTTTTGTATGTGTGAGTATGCATAGTGCCAGTCAGTATATGTGTGTGTTAGTGTATGTTTTTGGTTAGTGTGAGCATCTGTTTAAGCGTGTCATGTTAGCATGCATAAGCATACGATGATGTGTGTTAGTGTATGGTGTTAGCATGCATGAGCGTATTGTGACTATAAGGTGTTAGTCTTCATGAGCATATGATGTTAGCATGTATGTGTCTAATATTGTATAGTGTTCGAGTGGGAAAGCTGATGTTAGCTGAAATTTAGAAGTGTAATATTTATCAATTATTAACTTACTAATTTACTAATAACTTGTATTTATATGTTTATTAAATGAATTAATGTTTTCACTAATCTATTTATAAATTATTAAATAAATGGACTCCAAACTAAATTTGTAGACCCCTGATGTAGGGCATACCTATTTCCGTTTATAAAGGCAATCTACAAAAAATGAAATAAATGTGGCATGTTACATGCATACATCTATCAGCTTTACTTTAGCTTTATTTAGCTTTACTTTAACTTGTTTTCCTTTTTTGAGAACTCATTGAAACCTATATGTGTTTAGGAGTAAAAATACTTTATTTGCAACTTTTGTGCCTTTTTTAGTGAAGGATTTGTTCACCTTAACTTCTTATAATATCGGTTTCTCCTAAAATATCTTTGTTAGATTTTCTGAGTAGTATAGTACATTTAACATGTGTGGTTTCAATAGAATCTGTGATTCTTCTTAGAGTGATTCACCTGTCGTCTCATTCTGTTTCCCTGAATCATGAAAAGATCGCTCACCGCCTTGCAAACCATTGAATAGAATAGTACCAGCACATTAACACTTCAACATAAATAGCTGGGTATAATACCATCTCATTAGTCATCTTAAGAAACACTTCCAACAAGTGTTCGTATATAACAGTCTTTTTTAGAAAGTGCCTCGTTATGTGGCTGCAGTGATCTGGAGAAACCATATCCCCCTGTGGTCACTTGGCACTCTACAGCTTCAATGATGTGCTTGGGCTGTCAGATGCCTGGAAAATATAATACGGCTTAAAAAAGTATTGAATAAACAGAATTCAAAGAATCTGCTGAAGGCTGATTAATGCATTTGATAGCTGCATGTGCCCTTTAACTTGTCATGTGGCCAGTTTAGCAAATACCTGGGGAGATTTCGCGTAAACTCCAATATGCCTTTGCTCCTTTCCACACCTCCCAACTAAATGCCATGCGGGGATGTTTTTGACCAAACACACCTCCCTGCACATGACATACTCGCCGTCATTCTGCTCCAGCGCTGATTTAAATGAATTTTGTATGCAGGTCTATTGAGAACTCGTGCGTAAATGTGGAAACTACAGCATATGGATTTTAATGCGAGCATTTACCTGCCACCAATTGGAAGAATGGGGGAGAGGCTGTCCACATTTCACCCCTTTTTTCTGCATGTGCATCGAGAGTCAAGAATAATTATGATGGATTCGCAGAGAAAGAGAAGCTTTTCTGCTCCCCTCTTTCTTTGAATGTATCTGCATTATTCTGGACTCTTGGTCCAGTTCTGTAAATGGGTGGAGCCACAGAGACAGCCTCTCCCTCGTTTCTCCAATCGTGGGTGTGCCCAGAGGCTCCTTCGTTTTGTGGAAGGGCACCAGGAGGCCTGGTTCACGGAAAGAGAACAAAGAAAGAAGACACAGGGAGAAGTGGACAAAGAAGAGAAGCTGCTGGAAAGAAGGCAGGGACATGGTAGTGGTTGTCAGAGAAGGTCGCCAGACATTGAGAGAGTGTGAGAGGGTAAATGAGCATGAGAGACTAAATGAGGATGAGTGACAATGAATTTTGTCCGAACCATAAGGGTAGGAAACAAAATTTGTTGTCTAAAAATGAATGGAACAAAAATGAAAAATTTGTACGAATTGTTCTAGGTCCATTTGCGCAAGTCTAAAATCCAGCCATCTATTTTCAAGTATGATTCTTGCCAAAATAGCAATTTTTCGATAAAAAAAAAAAATCTGTTTTGGCTACTCTTGATTTATTGCATGTTTTAACAAATGAATCACTTTATCTGCCCAGTGGTCATCTGGTTCTCTGTTGACTATGGTTTAATAAGTTTAGTTTAGGACTTTGATTTTTTTGTGTTGAAGTGGGGGGGGTTTAGGGTAGATGCCGCTGGAATAAAAAATACTCTTATATAACACAAATAGAGGCATACGCTTCTTTGACAACGTTCACTGCATCACAAGAGACTTTCACAATGCCTTTCATATTTAAATTTAAACTTAAAAGGCATCATTTGATATTTAAAACAGTTAACATTTTCATATTGGAAAAGATTCCAAACAAAAGTTAAATTGAATTTCACTTTAAAGTTAGTTATAATATTGCTTTACATATATAGTTGTGAAGTGTTATTCTAGAGGTGACTCGCTCATTAATCAGCAGATTCAGGCATTTTCAGACACGTCACAAGGGTTTTTTATTCAAACTTGGCTGCAAAGTGCTCTTCTGTGTTCCACTCATCACACTTGGGTTCTCTTCTTTTGAGATATGGCATGCTGTCTAAATGTTTTTGTGCAAGCTTTGGCAGTGACACCAACAGTATTCCTTATTTACACATAATCATGCCATATTCAAAATTGTTTCAGGACTGTCCCTGAGCAGCAGGCCACATTCCAGGGTCTCCTCTTCCTTGCGCAACACTTCTTCTTAGCCAACAACCTAGATATGCTATCACATGAATCAGCGCAAGATCGTATAGATGCCGAACCAACTAGGCAGAAACCTATGTAGTCTAAATGGGCCTGTTCCAAGTGACATATCTGATGTTCCCAGATGGCCCATTGAGATAGAATATCCAGGAGCAGCCACCCTGGCATAAACAGGGTAATCAATGCCTAAAACAGTATGCAATAAAATGAACGAATCATGCGTGCATGGACATTCGTAGCGTTTCTCCTTTGTGGCATAGGACATGAATAGAACTGGGAGGTCACAGGGGATAGTGGTTGCGCATAGAGGAGAAGAAAGTCACAGTAATATAATATGTGGCTGGCACCGTGTGGTAAAGAGTTAAGGAATGGGTACTCACATTTTTGGGGGACTTAAGCAATTAGTCCCACAATACTTGCATGGGTGATACAATCCTCGCCTTGGAATATCTTTAGCAGCAGTCCTGTGTAGTTCTTTTTTTGGTTCTCAGGATAAGGTGCACATAAAAAGTTAAACAGAAATAGGCATAGTGCTTTCTGTATATGTAAAATGAATAAAACAAATAAAAACAGTTCACTATATACTCACAATATGGTGAGCAATAAATGGATTGCTCACACCTTCTGGCGTGAATAGAACTGGGCCTTTCTTGCTCATCTCTGATTTTCTGCATTTCTCCAGGAAGTCCTATATGGCCATCAGTGTAAATATATTAATATATTGCCCGTGTGGGTGTTTTAGTTTGTTTTTGTTTTTTAATATTGCCTTATACTGTTGCTGAATACTCTTTGTTGTTTTAATGTTTTGAAAATCCACTTTTTCAGATTTTTGTTATCTGTTTGAACTGTTTTATATAAAAATGTTAACAATTGTTTTTCTTTGCCAAACATGGACTTTGCAGGATGTTATTTTTTGAAAACTAAACAGGCACTGTGTGACACTCAACAGTCCTTGTGAGTTAGTATAACCTTTAAAGCACACTTATTTTCTGTAGATTTAGAGATTCATTATTCCTGACAATTTTTGTTCTCAATAGAAGATGTAATTTCAATGCCATCTCCTGATTGCTAGCTTTGGTCAGGAATACAGAATGATCCATTAGGTTGAAATAAGTGTCTATGCAAGTGGTTATTTTATGAAGGAACACTTTAGACCCTTTAAGTACCACTGGAAATGTAAAAGTAGTCAAACACTTGTGCCATTGAATTGGTGTGACATCATTTGCTTTATACATTTTTTTAAATCACAAGTGCATAAATTACAAATGAAATCTATCTTACCCAGAGCAAAATAAACATCTAATTATCTGGTTAGTCTTACAGTAATTCTGCATTTTGTCAGGGGAAAGTAAGCTTGGGTGTTAATTCTAAAATACACATTTTTGATTATAACACTTGCTAGTTTCTTTGCATTAAGCACATTTATATTGTCCTCCTTGGCTTTTTAGACTGAATCTTGCAAGTAAAAATTATGTTGCTTGTATGTTTGTATGTTTGTGTGTATACACAGACACGCACTCACACATATACCGGTATATAACCATTATCTCTTTATGTCTTATTGTAATGCTGGCTTTATGGCTTGGTGAAGCAGTGTGTAAATCAGCTAGTAGTTTGTCATGTGTTGTATATCCACAGAGAATGTAGTAATACTAGTTGACCTTACTCTACATTAAAATGCCTTAAAATTAGATTATAATTTCTATAAGGCAGTTTTGCCTTATTTTGTTTCCCCCCAAACAATCTACTAACTGTATTTAACAATGAATTCTGTTTTTTTCCCCAATCTTCAGACTATCTTTCTCAAGGGACGGATCTGTCAGGAATAGAAGTCATTGCCAGTGACCTACTCTTCATTGCTCGAGCTCGCCTGGAAGTGGAAAACCAAGCCAAGCGCTTGTTGGAGCAGGGAGTTGAAACTCAGGTAAAATTGCTCAGTACTCATGGGATTATTGTATCTTAATATCATGTGAAGCTGAGACACACAACTCATAAAGATACCAGGTCATGGAAGCCACTAAAACCATGGCTATTATTGCCACTTCAAATCTCATTTCACCTGTCTGTGTATTAAAATAAAACGTCCTATTTCTTCTTATAAAATCTTTAGTCCTTTAGCGATATGAGGTAACCAGGTTATTTTTTCTTTATAAGTATACAGGTAATGCCATCCAATACAATTAGATTATTCCTACCCATCAAATTGTTTTTCAAAAAGGCTACATGAGGAGAAGGGAGGTGCATACAGTTCATCAGTTATGCATGTTGTTTTTTAGTTATTAGTGTAGGCAAACCAAGTGCAATGTATTTATCTCCAGATTGGCAACAAGTACAATATTTACAATGTTTTAGCAATGCGGCATACAATAAAAGGCGAGTGTTTTTGAGGTTAAGAATAATAAAATATATTTTATGCATTCAAATAACAAGGTTTTCTACATAAACACTTCATCTTTACAGTGAATACATGTTACCAAGCAATCAAAACTAACACAGCAGCCCCTTAGAATTTCGTTCAGAATCACATCTAAACTTCAACCTCAGGGCTATTACATCTACATTCTCTATAAAAAACTTAACTCAATTAATTTCCTTCAAGAGCAATAACTGGACATGCCAACACAAATTATTTCTAGTATAATATGTTAGATTTAATTATTTGAATCCAATAATATAATATTTTAGTATGCAATGTCCACTTGAATCAAAGCTTTAATAATATTCATAGTGTTATTCAGATATCACAATGTAATAAATACATGTGCAAACTTTTAAAGGATTAGTACCAACAAAGGAAATGTAAATTTGCCTACTTTTGCTTTATAATGTGTAAAAATGTCATTTATTCCCCCCCCCCACAAAATGGCCCAGCATTTGTGCTATACTTTGTGTCATTCAGTAACTGAAACTTTTTTACTGTAGTAGCATCAGTACTCATTTTGTTTTTTTTTGTATGATATAATATTTGCAGACAGCTGCATATTGTTCATTTGTGTGTATTTGAAGTCTGTTATCTTGCCTCCAGGTCTTCAATGATAAACTACATTATTGTAGAAATAATTTTATGTAATGCTGAAAGAAAGCCCTTTTAAACCCCCTAATAATAAAACTATTATGTGGGGTGAAGAGCTGGTAGCTAGGGGCTGTTGTTGCTAGGGGCAAATAAAATAGTAGTAAGCAGAGCAATGGTTTAAATTAGGCCCTGCCCAGTTAAACAACAGCTTTTAAGTTTGTGGGGAAAAATGCATGTATTATGGAAAACTGCCCATAAGGAAGCTAGAGAGAATAATTGTATTTTTGAAACCGTAAATTAAATTGGCGCTTATGGTTTTACTTATAAAGGGGTTACCATGTCTTCACTAGACTGGGCCTGATACTCTAGCACTAGAAATGTCCGGAACTGTGCTGTTCCTTTGTAAAGCTGTCATCGCACATTCATTTGAGGTGTGATGTAGCAGCACAATGTCAGGTCCTACATACAACAGAAAGTTTCAACTATATTTCTATATGAATAGAAAACACAAAAATGTAGTAAATAATATGCACGAAATATAGATGTAAGAATTAGAATTGAGGATAACTTCAGTTCCCTTAACGTAACCACTGTTTTCCAAAGGTCCAGAGATCATAGTCTTCTTCAATCTCACCAACCAAAATGCAAATATAACATGATCGTTTCCATTGTAATAGAAATCTTAACCTTCCCTGATGTATTATGACAAGTTACACTATGTGTCTGACAAAGGACAATGGAATGTTGTCTGGCTTATATATTGCTAACCTTTTATGGCCTTTTCACTTCCTTAGTTTTGTTTTTATATTCCCATCCCCCACCTTGAACCTGTGATCTCTAAATGTATCCGGGAATTCAATTGTGAAAGAAAAAAACACGTTGTAGAAAACCAAGAAAATATGTTCTGGGGATTGAATAAGGGGCCAGGACCGAAATATGAAGATGACCGTTTTAAGTGGCAGTTGTTTTAATGTCCCAGTCTAGTATCTGAATTGTTAATGAAACAGAAATCATTTGTATTACGGGGACCTTGGGTATAGGTGGAGTTTTACATGCCTTCAACATTGTGTACATAACATTTAAAACTGCAATATGAACAAGGGAGATGCAGTGCATTTAGTCTACCTAGAGTTTGCAAAAAGGTTTACATTCTTCAGTGTATTTATGGGTGATGTGGATCAGGGCATGGAAAGCAGCCTTTCAATTTTTGTGAATGACACAAAATTATGTAATGTAATTAAATTAGGAATATATATCATCACCTCTACAGACGAGCTACAACAAAATAAGAGATTGGTTATTAAAATGCAAAATGTTTCAACATAGAAAAATGTGAAGTTTTGCATTAGCGGAAGATAAACAGGCGGCATGCTAATTATAAATGAAATGGCTGCTTATTAGAAAATACACAATGAAGAAGGATCTCGGAGTACATGTAGACATAAAGCAGTGTACAATCTCAATGTCCCATTTTTTCTTATTTCATTTATTTATTTATTTTGAGTTCTCCTCATTTTACCTTAAACCTATTTGGGAGTAATGATCAACTTAAAAGATGAACATGTTATACACCAAGATACTTTAATTATGTTGAGTAGATTGATTTTTACTTTGAAGTCTAGCAGGATTGTGAATTCTATACATAGCAGGGTGAACTGATGCCTCCTCCTTATAAGACACCATTGTGATTATGTTGCTAGTGATATAGATGAATTATAGCTTGATTAGTTGATTAAAATTCATATCTTGATTAACTAGATAGTATTTTTTCTTCTTGATCGTTTATTATGATCCCTAATGATTAATTCTGTAAGGAGTAAGTTCTGCAACATGTTTTTTTTTTCTATCATTTATTTTGGTTCAACGGGAAGGAAGGCCGCTCAGACCTGCACCCAATACCATCCAATGTTACGATTCATACAGTTTGTTTTTGCAATGTCAGCCAGTTACTGCAAAACAAGCTTATTGTTATAATTATTTCATACTTTATATAGCACCATCCTGTTCCACAATGCTGTAATATGCAGTGCAAATTTGGGCATCAGTTCATATAATGAAATGTAGACTTTCCAAATTAGACATGCTCACATTGAAAAAAAATGCCTTTGTGGGGACGTGATTATCATATACAAGTACACCGATCGGCCATAACATTCTGGCCACTGCCAGGGGAAGGGTATAACACTGATAATCTTGTTAGCATGGCACCTGTCAGTGAGTGAGATTGATTAGGCAGCAAGTGAACATTTCATCCACAAAGTTGATATGCTAGAAGCAGGGAAAATGGGGAAGCATAAGAATTTGAGCGTCTTTGACAATGGCCAAATTGCTCATTGTTGGCGCTTTCAGCAGTGAACAGGAGTCAGTATGAGCACCCTGACTGGTCTGCAGCTATGCAGCCCCATACGCAACAATTTGCGATAGAAAGGTGCAGGGGAGGGCTGGCAGCCTAAGGCTTGGGGGCAAGTCAAGTGAAGTGGCCCGTTGTGCCACGAATCAGCCCACCATACATGCCTATCTTTTCCTGAACGCATATTCATTATAAAAATACAAATATGATTCAACATAAGTAAATTTAATAGCAACAAAGAATGGTAAAAAAAAGCAAAACCTAATGTCCCCCTGATGCTCAGCCAGTTAAATGCCCCCCATGATACTGGCTGAGGATTATGGGAAGTATAGTACACAGCAGCAGGGAAATTGTAAAGGCTAATATGAGTACCCTACCAGGATCACACCTTAAAGTGGGCTGATTGGGGACAGAGCTGACACTGAAGAGCTGAATGGGGACAGCAGTGACACGGGGGCTGAATGGGGACAGAGGTGACACTGAGAGGAGCTGATTGGGGACAGAGGTGGCAATGTAGAGCTGAATGGGGACAGCAATGACACGGGGGCTGGAGGGGGACAGAGGTGACACTGGGAGGGTCTGATTGGGGACAGAGATGACACTGGGAGGGGCTGATTGGGAACAGAGGTGACATTGGGGAGCTGAATGGGGACAGCAATGACATGGGGGCTGATTGGGGACAGAAGTGACACTGGGGACACACTTACATACACACACACACACGCACCTATTTTTTTTGTTTTTAACGAATACAAAAAAAAATATTATATAGCTTGTACAAAAATAAATTGGTTTACTAACCTTCTACTTCCACTTTTGGGAGGTTTCGTCTAGACCTCCATCCCCTGGTAGCAACAGACTGTTTTCTATGTATACAGGATGTCAGTGACTCGACATCCAGTGCTCCAGCAGTCTGAGTGCGAGGGGGCGGAGCTTTCACCCCTCACGCTGCTCCCATCACTATGCGGCCATCAGATTGCTGGAAAACTGATCTAAACGGCTGCTGGGTGCTGATGTCGCCGGCCAGAGCTACTTTAATACTTTTTAAAAAAAAATTAATATGGCAAGCCGGATTGGCTATTAAATGGAAAAAAAAAAAGTATTCAAGTAGCTCCAGCCGTATTAAATTGACGCCCAGCCCGCCCCTGCCCATGTTCCTAGAACCTAGTAAAGTATAATACATTTTAGCTTTACCTGTGTGGTCAGGGGAATTTTCCATTCTGTTTGTTTGGGTTTTTTTTGGAGCTCTACTTTAGCCTCCTGCTCATAATTATTTCATATTAATGGGTTTTATTATAATTATTTATTGGTTTATATAGTGCTTTTTGTGGCTACATGCACTATACACAAACACATACATGCATACATACACTATACACACATACTACATACATTACATACTGTACATACATATGAATCACATACACACATACACAGTACCTATTTGAGGCTAGGAATAAAGTCTGGCTCCTTCACACTGCCCTCAGTTGATTGCTCTGTGATGTGGCTGATTCACTCTTCTTATCCAGTTTCTTGCCCTGTGTGTGAAGACTGACAAACTGTCCCGACTAGAGGTTATTTGGAAAACTGATCTAAACGGCTGCTGGGTGCTGATGCCGCCGGCCAGAGCTACTTTAATACTTTTTTTTTTTAAAATTAATATGGCAAGCCGGATCGGCTATTAAATGAAAAAAAAAAGTACTAAAGTAGCTCCGGCCGGCGGCATCACGCATCGGCCGTTTAGATCAGTTTTACAGCAGTCTGATGGCCGCATAGTGATGGGAGTAGCGTGAGGGGTGAAAGCTCCGCCCCCTCGCACTCACCTTTCACCCCTCACGCAGCTCCCATCACTATGCGGCCTTCAGACCGCTGGAAAACTGATCTAAACGGCCACTGCGTGCTGATGCCACCGGCCAGTGCTACTTTAATCCTTTTTTTATTTATTTAATATGCCGGATCGGCTTGCCATATTAAAAATAAATAAAGTATTAAAGTAGCGCCGGCCGGCGGCATCAGCACGCAGCGGCCGTTAGATTAGATTTCCAACAATCTGATGGCTGCATAGTGATGGGAGCAGTGTGAGGGGTGAAAGGTCCGTGCGAGGGGGCGGAGCTTTCACCCCTCACACTGCTCCCATCACTAGGCGGCCATCGCAGACGGCCGCTGGGTGCTGATGCCGCCGGCCGGCGCTGCTTTAATACTTTTTTTTTTTCATTTAAAACAAATAGTATTAAAGTAGCGCCGGCCGGCGGCATCAGCACCCAGCGGCCGTTTAGATTAGATGGAAAAGTGTCAAAGCACACAGTGTATTAGAACCAACATTAACTTTATCAGCAGTTTGAACTACAGTAGCTCGTCTGTTGGATTTCACCACACAGGCCAGCACTGCTCCCACCTCTTGTGCATCAAGGAGCCTTGGCCGCCCATGACCCTTCACCGATTTTCCTTCCTTAGACCACTTTTGATCGGTAGGGATGACCAGGAACACCCCACAAGAGCTGCAGTTTTAGAGATGCTCTGACCCAGCATCTACTACCGATCAAAAGTGGTCTAAGGAAGGAAAATCGGTGAAGGGTCATGGGCGGCCAAGGCTCCTTGATGCACAAGGGGTGGGAGCAGTGCAGGCCTGTGTGGTGAAATCCAACAGACGAACTACTGTAGTTCAAACTGCTGATAAAGTTAATGTTGGTTCTGATACACTGTGTGCTCTGACACCTTTCTATCGCAAATTGTTGCGTATGGGGCTGCATAGCTGCAGACCAGTCAGGGTGCTCATACTGACTCCTGTTCACTGCTGAAAGCGCCAACAATGAGCATGTGAGCATAAGAACTTGACCACGGAGCAATTTGAGAAGGTGGGACTGGTCACCTTTTCTTTTACATCATGTGAATGACCAGGTGCGTGTGCAACACTTACCTGGCCAGTATGCATCCATGGAGGTCCCACCTCATAAATTACAGGACTTAAAGGATCTGCTACTAATGTCTTGTTGGCAGATACCACAGCACACCTTCAAAGGTCTAGTGGCGGACAAACCAAATGGACAGGGAAATAAATTTGTTGCCCAAAAAACTAATGGACCAAAAACCAACTGAAAAATGTCAGTTCTGGCCCATTTGCACATGTCTACTATATAGTCTACAGGGAGTTTTTGTTCCTGCCATTGTAAAGTGTCATCACGGATATCTTTTGGTTTGATAAAGTTCAAACATTTTTTGTTAGCAGGGTCTTTAATATGTTTAGGTGAAGGAAATCTGTCATAGCAGTTTTTCTTTATGTGCCAAGTGCGGAAGGGTTTGTAAAACAAGTCACCTTCTAAAGCCTTTAATACAGACGGGAAATAGTATCTTATTTATCATCGTTACTTGTCTGCTGACCGTCCAAGGCTGCAATACAGCTATTTTAGGACTATTCAATACACTCCTTATAGTATAAGGTTATAATAGTGTTACTGGTGGAAGGAAAAATGTCTGTCTCAACATATGCTCCTTGAAAACATATGAGGTAAACGTATATATATATATATATATATATCGTATTGGCTCGAATATAGGCCGCACTTTTTTCCCCCACTTTAAGTCTTTAACCCCTTGATGACAATTGACGTGCCAGGACCGGCACGTCTTTAAACGTGTGCAGAAAGCGAACTATTTTCGCTTTCTGCACCGAAACGGCGTTGCTGTAATGCCTCGACCTTGAGGCATTCAGCAACGCCATGATCGGCACAAAGGGGCCATCTCTGGCCCCTCCCCGGGGCGTCAACATCCGCCATACTTTGTATGGCGGCGGACGCCCGTTTTAAAAGCGTTTAGGAGGCGATCAATTTCCAATTTTAAAAAAATGCACACGTACCAAATGTGGCCTTTTAGTTCCCCAAAAAAATGACAAACCCATGCATGTGGGGTATCACTGTACTCAGGAGATGTTGCTGAACACATATTGGGGTGTCGTGTGACAGTGGCATATACCAGGAGCTGTAAATTCATACATAAAGTAGGTGTGTGTGGGAAAAATACACACACAAAAATACTACTGCAAACTTTGAAACAATGCTGGTGGTAAAATGTGTGCATGCAAAGAGTTAAAATACCAGCATTTAAAATACACTGTGGTGTGTAGTTTTCAAAAATATATGGTTTTGTTGGGCACACTGAAATGGCCCGGCTCAAAGATGTACCAAATAGGGCATGGGCAGTGGATCCCCAAATGCCAAAGTTCAACATTGAAAAATGTGCATGCCCCAAATGTGGCCCTTTTGCCCCCAAACAGCCAGGCAAAATCATTCATGTGGGGTATCACTGCGCTCAGGAGATGTTGCTGAACACATATTGGGGTGTTTTGTGATATTGACATATACCAGAACCTGTTTATTCATACCTGAAGTAAAATGTGTGTGAAAAAACAAATGAAAAAAAATTACTACCATAAAGTTTGACAGTCCCACCGTCCCTCCCATAAACTCTGGGTTACCATTGAAACGCATATGGTGCAGGTGCCCCTGCACCACCTCTTGTGGTTGCCTAGGCATCATTCCCGCACGATTGCCCGCGGGCACCCATTTGTTGCGGCCACTCTCCACAACCTCCACTCCCTCCACCTGACGCACTCCTTAACGACGTACCCCTCACCTCTGACTCCTGTTCGGAATAACCCGGATTTTCCGCAGGGCCAGGGTACAGGTTCTTTTCTGATGACGATGCCGACTGACAGAGCCCCGATTTCAGGGTTTTTGACTGACACTGGGCTAAAGCCTCTGGAAGCGATCCTCGAGGGTACTGTCCCTACTTTTCTCGATAGATTCCATTACCATCAATTGACGAGTTTCTTTTCTAAAAACCCGAGGAGACATGTTATGATCAGAGATCTCACGAGCTTTGAACTCCTTTGTACTAGAGCCTCCCTGCCTGCTCATGGGATCTCGCTTCTGTATCAGCTCTTATTACAGGCACATTCTGTCGTTCCATTGCGCTTCCAAGGCTACTGGGAACGCGTTTTACGACTTACTCTTGATCAACGTGACTGGGACAAGATTTTCCTTCTCACCCATAAATGCTCCCGTAGCACAAAACTTCAGGAACTTTCCTATAAGTTTCTGTCGTGTTGGTATCAGACTCCTGAGGTTCTCCATAACATTTTTCCTGACTTGCCTGATACGTGTTGGAGATGCGGGGCCGCTGTGGGAACCTTCTTACATTTGTGGTGGGAGTGCCCGAGGATAGCGCCATTCTGGGAACAAATCCATGCAGTCCTGTCCAAATTCACGGATTGCCCAATCCCATTTTTGCCTGAAACGTTCCTTTTGCACCACACTGCTAGTTCGAGTTATAAGAAGTCAGTCATACCTCATCTCCTGAATGCTGCAAAATCATTGATCCCGCTGCATTGGAAAAGTCCTCTCCTCCCCTCTTTCCGGGAATGGATTTTGAAGGTGGAACAAATTAGGGCATTGGAGGAGTTGGCTATGGCGTCTGCAGATCGGCAGGAACAGTATGGGAAAATTTGGTTCTATTGGCTGTCCCATGTGGAGAGCGCGGAGGTGCGGGGTCTTCTTGGTGGCTGAGGGGCAGGCTGCGGTGTTGATCGGGCTGCCATGGTCCCATCTGCCGTGTGGGATGTTTTCACCCCCCCTTTTTTTTTTTTACTTTATTTTATTTATTTATTTATTTATGTATTTACTTATTTTTTTATTTTTATTTTTTTTTCTTCTTTTTCTCTCTTCCTTTTCTCTCCCTTAGTCTCTCTCTTCTGTCTTCCTCCTTTTTTCCTGATTATCGCCCCCTGTTCCGGTTTTTCTTCCCTACCCTCCTTGTGTTTCTGTCTTCCCTGTCCACCCCCCCCCCTTTTTTTCGGCCCCATTTGACCGTTTGGTGGTACTGTGTACACGCACTGTTGCCGGGGGATTTGCGATACCTTTCACACCGTACATGGGCAATCTACCAGTGTTACAACTGGCCCCTTCTGTGGCACTAATGCTCCACTATCCTGGGTATGAGATGCTGTATTGCCCGCCGACGTTATTGTATTGCTCTGTAATGTATTTTGCTTTTCGAGCTTTATTTTGTACTGATTATTGTCGGATTTAATCTGCCCCGCTGCGACGGGATTGCTGTTTCTCCCTCCCCATCCTGTCCCTCCCTTTTCCCCATTCCCTTACTCCCCTGCCTACTGTTTTTTTCTTTCACACGAAAAAAACTCAATAAATCTTTATTTGAAAAAAAAAAAAAAAAGTTTGACAAAGGCTGATGGTAGAATAAGTGCTTGGAAAGGGTTAAAATACTAGCATTTGGAATACCCTGGGCTGTCTAGTTTTCAAAAATATCTGACTTGATGGGGTAAATTGCATTGGCCGGCTTCAAAGATACCCGAAATGGCACATGGGGGGAAGAATTACCAGATTTGGAAAAAATGGCTTTGAAATAGCAAAACGCTACCTGTACTTATAGCCCCATAATGTGTAGAAAAAAGCAAAAAAACATAAAAACATTGGGTATTTCTAAACTCAGGACAAATAGTAGAATCTATTTAGCAGGTTTTTTTTATTACCTTTTATAGATGAGTAAAAGATTTTTCAACTAAAAGTTAGAAACCGTCATTTTTTTCTAAATGTTTAACCATATTTTATACTTTTTTTAATAGTAAATAATACGATACAATCAAAACAATGTCATCTAAAGAAAGCCCTTCTTGTCCTGAAAAAAACAATATATAATGTGTGTAGGTTCAGTAAACGGGAAAGAAGAAAATTACAGCTAAACACGAGCAGCGCAGAAATGTTAAAACGGCCATTGTCACGAAGGGGTTAAAGTGGGGGTGCGGCCTATATTCGGGGTCTAGCGCCCGACGCCCGGGACCTGCAGTCCCGGGCGCCGGGCAGGCAGCAGGGTTAGGATACAGATCCCCCGCAGCGGTGCAGGGGACCTGCATCCTACTCTCTGATACGCTCAGACAGCCTCCCCTTCCAGTACTTCCCACGGGGGAGGGCCGGCACGGGAGGTTGTCTAAGCGCATCGTGCAGACTTTACCGGCAGCAGCGTTGCGCGTAAACAGCCTCCGCTGCCGGCACGTCTGCACGATGTGCTTTAACAATCTCCCTTGCCGGGAATTCCCACGGGGGGAGTCCCGGCAAGGGAGATTGTTAAAGCACATCGTGCAGATGTGCCGGCAGTGGAGGCTGTTTACGCGCATCGTCACAGCCGGTGAACGTCCGCACGATGCGTTTTCCCTCTGCCCCCAAGACTTACCAGAGCAGACTCCCAGGTGTCTTGCGGGGCCGGCGGGGGACATCTACGCAATACGCGTATACAACTTCCGGCGCCGGCACCGGAAGTTGTATACGCGTATTGCGTCGATGTCCCCCGCCGGCCCCGCAAGACACCTGGGAGTCTGCTCTGGTAAGTCGGGGGGGGGGCAGGGTGGTAGCATATCTCGGGGGGGACAGTGGCAGCATATCTCGGGGGGGGACAGTGGCAGCATATCTCGGGGGGGAGGAGGGGGAGGACAGTGGCAGCATATCTTAGGGGAGGGGCAGAGTGGCAGCATGTCTATTAAAAAAAAAAAAAAAAACTTTTTCTTTAAAAAAGCACCCAACTTTTAGGGTGCGGCCTATATACGGGGGGCGGCCTATATCCGAGCCAATACGGTATATACAATACTTATATTCATATAATCTGCTGCTTCACAGGGGCTGTGGGAAGTGAAAAGCTCAATGTATGTGTGTTTGGACAAAGGCAGTTTATTTAGTAGGTGTAGGACCCTACCCATTACCAGGATCATCACCCAGTGTCTGCAGGTGAAGAAATTTTATATTTTTGGTATATTCCTTCAACAGCTAAAATGAGTATAAAGCTCATTTCTCTACCATCCAATGCTTTTGGAAGCTGGCGATTTCATTTTGTCTGTTTCAGTAGTTTTTATAGAAATCATTACCAACTATCCACAATGCATTGGCGTGCCTTTCTCAGATGTCTGTTTGGCAAGAGCATTAGATACTGTGCTTCTTAGAGCAGATGTAACAGCGTAAAAAGGATTTTTTTCAAAGATTAAACACAGTCAAGCTAAAGTGCTTTTAAAATGCAATTTGTATGTGTGTATGTTGATAGAAATAGATAGCAGTCTAATAGATTTTACCTGCTTAATAGCTTTTTTTTAACAAAATAAATCTCAATAAAAATGAGGGTTATGTTAAACATGCCCACGTGGGTTTAATCACTTGCAGCTGAGTTGAGATAAAACATATCAATGTTATGGAGCCCTTCTTGTAAGATGAGCCAACAAGATGTAAAAGCTACACAGATATCCATTATAAATTTTAGAACACCGTTCATATCTGCTAATAAACCCAGTATTATTACTAATATTACATGTGTAATGTATTAGTATTAAAGAAATTTAAAATGCTTGTTTTTTTTCCCAACAGACGTAAAACACGTCGTCCATCTACATTGTATTTATGAAATACAGTGGGGCAAAAAAGTATTTAGTCAGCCACCAATTGTGCAAGTTCTCCCACTTAAAAAGATGAGAGAGAGGCCTGTAATTTTCACCATAGGTACACTTCAACTATGAGAGACAGAATGGTGGGAAAGAAAACAGGAAATCACATTGTAGGATTTCTAATGAATTCATTGGTAAATTCCTCGGTAAAATAAGTATTTGGTGACCTACAAACAAGCAAGATATCTGCCTCTCACAGACCTGTAACATCTTCTTTAAGAGTCTCCTCTGTCCTCCTTCCCTGTATTAATGGCACCTGTTTGAACTTGTATAACTCAGTATAAAAGACACCCGTCCACAACCTCAGTCACACTCCAAACCCCACTATGGCCAAGACCAAAGAGCTGTCGAAGGACACGAGAAACAAAATTGTAGACCTGCACCAGGCTGGGAAGACTGAATCTGCAATAGGCAAGCAGATTGGTGTGAAGAAATCAACTGTGGGAGCAATTATTCGAAAATGGAAGACATACAGGACCACTGATAATCTCCCTCGATCTGGGGCTCCACGCAAGATCTCACCCCGTGGTGTCAAAATGATCACAAGAACGGTGACCAAAAATCCCAGAACCACACGGGGGGACCTAGTGAATGACCTGCAGAGAGCTGGGACCAAAGTAACAAAGGCTACCATCAGTAACACACTACACCGCCAGGGACTCAAATCATGCAGTGCCAGACGTGTCCCCCTGCTTAAGCCAGTACATGTCTGGGCCCATCTGAAGTTTGCTAGAGAGCATTAGGATGATCCAGAAGAGGATTGGGCGAATGTCATATGGTCAGATGAAACCAAGGTAGAACTTTTTGGTAGAAACTCAACTCGTCGTGTTTGGAGGAGAAAGAATGCTGAGTTGCATCCAAAGAACACCATACCTATGGTGAAGCATGGGGTTGGAAACATCATGCTTTGGAACTGTTTTTCTGCAAAGGGACCAGGACGACTGATCCGTGTAAAGGAAAGAATGAATGGGGCCATGTATCGTGAGACTTTGAGTGAAAACCTCCTTCCATCAGCAAGGGCATTGAAGATGAAACGTGGCTGGGTCTTTCAGCATGACAATGATCCCAAACACACCACCCGGGCAAAGAAGGAGTGGCTTCATAAGAAGCATTTCAAGGTCCTGGAGTGGCCTAGCCAGTCTCCAGATCTGAACCCCATAGAAAACCATTGGAGGGAGTTGAAAGTCCGTGTTGCCCAGCGACAGCCCCAAAACATCACTGCTCTAGAGGAGATCTGCATTAGGAATGGTCCAAAATACCAGCAACAGTGTGTGAAAACCTTGTGAAGACTTACAGAAAACGTTTGACCTCTGTCATTGCCAAGAAAGGGTATATAACAAAGTATTGATATGAACTTTTGTTATTGACCAAATACTTATTTTCCACCATAATTTGCAAATAAATTCTTTAAAAATCAGACAATGTGATTTATGGACTTTGTTGTCTCATTCTGTCTCTCATAGTTGAAGTGTACCTATGGTGAAAATTACAGGCCTCTCCCATCTTTGTAAGTGGGAGAACTTGCACAATTGGTGGCTGACTAAATACTTTTTTGCCCCACTGTAACAAGATATAAATTCTGTATAAACCACATTAACAAAAGTTTAGTGTTCTAAATGCCAAAAATTAAAAATCCCTTGTGTGCTTGTTTATTGTTTTCAGTTGAAGTATGATTCAAAAACTACTTATAAGCTATGAGAAATACACTTTAGTAGTTTTCTTCTCCCTGTATTTTTTTCTCTTTTTTTCCGCTCACCATCTGTGAACAAATCCATGACTCATGGTTGAAATACCAGAATAAAAAAATAAGCTTCCCACAGCAATAAAGTTATTCATTTTTTATATGTATCTAATAAATGCTGCCACAGGTTTTTGTAAATTCATTTTCGATGTAAGGTGGTGAATATATTTGTCCTGAGTTGCTGTATCTTGTTTCATGCACGCACACACACTTATTGTATTTAACAGTATTTGGAAGTAGGTTTGTATTTACGTTCTGTAACCTGTGGGCTGTTGTGAGCAGTTGTTTAGACCCTCATCCTTTCTGTGCAGTATCAGCCTAATTTTGTACTCAAACTTCTGTATCAGGGAGCTATTGATTTGTATATAAGCTGATGACATTCCACCAAGGATGTAACCAGATTTGAAACATTACTGGCTATCTTCAGTCATTAGATTGTAGAAATTGTCTGTGCTGAGATTCTGGTATCTTAATTGCAAAATGCTCTGAATGTTTGGCTAATGCTCTACATTCCCAGCCCATAAACGTGGGTAATTCTGTGTTAATGTAGGCTTCTTACCGAGATAAGCTGGACATCTATTTGTTTTTATTGTATAGTACCAACAATATGGGTGTTCATTCTCATTTCTAGTGTTTTAGTTGTACCATGAAAATATTCTGTCTGCAAGTTGTTTAAACTTTATGCCCGTGACACATCCACATGGTCATAAAGGAGAGGCATGGCTTGGGAGGTGTGAATGAAGTGGGGGCATTGATGCCCAGAAGAAGCAAAGTGAGAATGGCATCAGACAACCGCATGTAATAAAGTTTGAGCTGGGCTGCATGTGCAGATAACTGTTTAATAACATGGAGAAGGTAGACCCTTCTCTTCCCTTTCCCCCATAGAATAACATGGAAAATGTTGGAGCTTCTCCCAGGAAAATGGAGGTAGTTCTCTGATGAGTCACCCTCTGCCCTGAGGGTGTGAAGTAATCTTAGTTTCTTTGCTTTGTGATACTACTTCTGCTAATTGGTTTATTTGCTCTAATACTTAATTTATATTATCCTCTATTTTTACGGCATAGTTTTTCACATGTTATGATTACCTGTCTACTTTATTGGTGGGGGGGCTGTTAAGTCTCTGCAAAGCTGGTAAATTGCTTCTGCCTGGGTGCTTCATATCATAGATCCTGAATAACCTGAGAATGGCATCAGCATGAGGCTGAAGGCTGCGTTAAAGAACCCTTGGACACTCTTACAAACATACCGTATTTGCTCGATTATAAGACGAGGTTTTTTTCAGAGCAAATGCTCTGAAAAATACCCCTCGTCTTATAATCGGGGTCGTCTTCTAATCAGACCTCAAATAGAGGTCTGATTAGGAGACTAAGATCCAGATCCCCCGCACCGCTGCAGGGGACCTGGATCCTCCTGTCGTCGCCCCCCCCCCACACACACACACACTTACCGGTGCTTCCGGAGGTGAAGTTGGCAGCGGGGGTTTGTATGCGTCCGTCGCAAATACCTTCCCCGACTGTCAGAGATCAGAGTTCCAGAGTTCCTGATCTCTGACAGCCGGGGAAGGTATTTGCGACGGACGCATACAAACCCCCGCTGCCAACTCCACCTCCTTCCGGCTGCCGCGGAATGAGACGTCAACCCGCTGCCCCGGCAATACAGCAGGAAATTGGAAGCACCGGTAAGTAAGTAAGTGTGTGTGTGTGTGTGTGTGTGTGTGTGTAGGGCATTTCTGGAATGCCTTACACCCCTATATGCCACTCTGGCACTTAGGGGGTTAAAAGGCATATTATGGGGCAGAGTGGCATATAGGGAGGTATAAGGCATTTCAGGAGGCAGAGTGGCGTTAAGGGGGCATTTAATAGTGCACTCTGCCTCCTGAAATGCCTTATACCTCCCTATATGCCACTCTGCCCCATAATATGCCTTTTAACCCCCTAAATGCCAGAGTGGCATATAGGGGTATAAGGCATTTCTGGAGGCAGAGTGCTCTATATAATGCCTTTTAACTCCCTTAATGCCACTCTGCCTCCTGGAATGCCTTATACCTCCCTATATGCCACTCTGCCCCATAATATGCATTTTAACCCCCTAAATGCCAGAATGGGATATAGGGGTATAAGGCATTTCTGGAGGCAGAGTGGCACATAGGGGGTCAAAAGGCATACCATGGGGCACAGTGGCATATAGAGGGTTAAAAGGCATATCATGGGCCACAGTGCCATATTGGTGTGGCAAGCCTGGGGGCAGATGTGCGTAACTGGGGGACAGGTTGGAAAATACAAGAAATAAAAACAAAAAAAAAATATTTTTCTCAATCATAGCTTTTATTAAAAAAAATAGTTTACATGAATTAACATTTACTGGTAAAACTTTTTTCCTTTAGGGTCGTCTTATATTCAGGCTTTTTCTTTTTTTCCTAAGTTAATATTCAGATTTTGGGGGGTCGTCTTATAATCAGGGTCGTCTTATAATCGAGCAAATACGGTAGTTCAGGTGGAGCCTGTCATCTTTCTGTACTACTAGTAGAAGTACCCTGTACTTTTAGGAAGCTGAAAGAGAACAGCATTGAGGAAGCTTGGTCTTTCTTTACTCAGTGACTACTGTTGTCCTTGCTGGGTTTTGTCAGTTCTTGACTCTGGCCTAAGACTTAGTTAGAACCCTTCCAAAACACATTCTGTGCAGATTTCTACTATGAGGATGTCTACAGATCCCTCTGACAACAAACAAAAGCAAAAAATGCCCCTTAGCTCTACCACTACAAGTAAATTATATTAAAAAATAAATCTCACTACCCCCAAACTCTTAAGCTAATTGTATTAAAGATCCATCTATTCCTTTAACTTCTGCAGAGGATTATATCATATTTTCAAGCTACTGTTTAGTGTTTTGGGGAATTGTGTGCTGCCCCCACAGCGGTAGTGCAGAATTAAATTAAACTAGCATCAGCAGGGGTTCTTTTGCCCATCTCTGTTATGGCTTTGTGTTTTGATTGATAATGTTTTGGTATAAATATATCTGGTATTGCAATGGTTAACTACAGCTTTGTTGTGCCCTGTGCACCTGGCCCTGATTATGTTATGTGCCTTGGACACCTAGCCCTGATTATTTTCTGGAAGGACTGCCAACACTTAGTTAGAAGACCTTAGATATGTTTGAGTCATAGAAACTTATCAGGCAAAACCACTTGAAACCTGTCCCAGATTGTCTGGGAATGTGGCCAAAAATCCAATTATGTTGTGTTAAGCTTTAAATGTAACAGCTTCTAACTAACTGCTGCCTCTGCTCCTATACAATGTGAGAGGGAGTGCTTAGCTGCAGCAGACAAACAAATCAAACAAAAGTTAGGAGCTTTTCCATTCTTTTTTTTTCAGTGGGGCTCCCTCCTTATTTCTGAAGATTCATACCCGTTCAGATATTTTGCAAAAATTGTGAAAATGAAAGATTGTGCGAATCCAAATGCACTTATTCATGAAATGATTTAATCCACTGACTCAAGTATGCCTTAGATTCATCTTGTTGAAGATTTTTCCTCCATGCATTTACACATAACAGAGTTTAAAAAAAAAAATTGTAAAAATTATTTTGGGATAGCTGGGGATCTTTGCTCCGTAAAATGTTTTTTTCTGAAATGTAATTGCTATTTCATGGAATACTTTAAATACCTGAATGTTGTCTACATCCTCCCAATGAGCAAAACAAAACTTGCTACGCTTTAAAAGTGAGAAAATGTCTTCATATCCCAGCAGGAATTTGGTTTTCTCTTCATCTCTTTCATTTTCTATGGCCGTAATACAGGCCCCTGGGCATCCAATGTTAAACCAGATCAGTTCCTTCCTCTTTGGCAGGAAGGGCGAGTGATTCCTTGGAGCAGGTTGCTAAGACAGCTGATATGGAAATCTATCCATACCTTTATGAAACACTATCTTTTGGACATGTCTTCCACTTTATAAGCTGTGTCTGGACCAAAGGTTCTATGGGAGCGGAGCTGTTTTCGCTATGTGTGAAACTTGATTGGTTATGTCTCAGATGAGCTGGCTGGAGAGTTAAAGGAGGGAGATGGATTTTCTCACCTTTGAATATATTTTCCTTATAGTTTTCTTAGTGCTCCCACTATATATTTTCAATTTGTTTTGCATGCATTTTTACATACATAGACTGGGGCAGGTATGTCATCCGTCTCCTACCTCACTTTCAGGTGTGTTTTCTAAAGGTCACTAAAAGGAAAAAAGTTCATCTTCTTTCGCCACTATATTTCTTTCATGTTCATAACTCCATTCTTTTTGTCTTTTATACTAAGACCTTGTTAAGTATATTATTTTTCTATGAATTCATATAACGTCAATTGACAAAATATCAGCTTTAATTTTCAACTAATTATTATATATTATTATATATTACTATAGATATATCAAGATTGGCATGCCAGTTTTAGTTGCAAAAACGTATATCCTAGTTCCTCCTAGTATAATATTCTGACAATGCAAAAGCTTTTGGTAAAGACTGGATGAGGGCAAACCTTTAATAATGCCCAGAAACCCTCTATTCCTGCTCCAACAACCTTTAAGTTTTATAGGAAAAGACAATCACGCCCGTTCATTTACTCTTGAAAATGTGTGCTTTGCTTTTAAACCAGTAGTGTTTAGCGTGATTTTAAAGGAAACCATTTGACATACATGGTTATCTTTGAACCAAATATGGGATCAATATACAAACATTTTATATAAACACCACATATTTATCATGTGTGAAAAATGGGCTAGAGACTATAGACAAAAATAAAAGTGTATCTGTATGAGACTAATGTAACTTTGTTAGAGGTTTTTATATACAATTCCAGAGCTCACATTGATATATTATGACAGAAAGATAACTGTAAAAAGTATGAGATGTATAGAATTGTCTCCTATTCTATAGGTCTAAGTTGTCCCCCCCCCTATAAAGGACAATTGTATACTGCACCTGAGATTTGGCACTCATATTTGTACTCCACTATTTAACCTTTGTATCTCTGCATTTTCCCTGTTATCTTGTGCGACTTCAAGAGCTGCCTATTTCCTGCAGTTAATACAAATACAAAAGTATTCATGTCGGTTTGCACTCCAGTACCTCTCTATCCTACTCTGTTCCCTCCTCTATGTTTCTTGGAGGTTTATAATCATTTATCTATAATTGATAACATTATTCTCCAAATTATTACCCTGAAAAGTATAACTTCATCTAACAAAATATGCACATTAGACATGGTATCTTGGACACTCATTGTTGTCTGGGCTATTTAGATATTTTTGTTCTATACCTCTATTAATGCAAATTTTCCAGGTTTTGTAAATGTATTCTGAGAAGCTTGGAACACAATTACTGTTTATCCGTTAACTTTCAGAATATTTTCCACCGTAAATTGTGTGTTAGGAGCACAAGTGCTTTCCCTTTGTAAAACTTGCTAACATGCATAACTTTGATGCATTGTGTGTCAATACTGTTTATTGGCTAACTTAGTTTAAATGCAAGCTTTCAAGACCAAGTTGTTAGGTCACTTCCTCAGGCATTAATGAAGCTAAAGCCATTTTTTCTAAATACCAAACCACAGTTCACAGGTGTACTAAAAAGTAAAATAAAAACCGAGATATTGAAGAATTTTCTCAGCAGTAAATTTACCTGGACTAAAAGAAACAAAAAATAGAAAATCTAAAATGTCTAAACTTGAGACCTAAAAACAAGAGAATCCTGTAATAACCCAGTATTCTACCCACTGCAATGGCAATGCATTTGGACAAGGTACAGAAAATAGTGCTTCTTTCGTTTCTTTTAAATGTCCACACAATAAAAAAACGTTCACAATCCACGTGTCAGATATAACAGCTTTATTGATCTTCTTCACAGTACGAGAAACACATTTCTGGTAAATGCAAAAGAAAATCTATTGACACATTCTGTGCTCATCATGTGTGATTGAAATTGAAATCTTGAAAAAAAAGCTTCCTGAAATGTCATGGTCCAGGTATCAGAATAACCTTCATCACTTGGGTGGTATTACAGTCATCACAGAGTGCATTCACTCCTTTATGTTTACTTTTCTGGTTGTAGCCAGACATGCTTGGCAGCCCAGGCTTGTCTTGAGGCTCACTAGGATTATACGAATATTGTTTTGACATACAGTGGTCACTGTAAGAGGATTTATAGGGATTTTAGCAATATTATTTCTGAGGATTGTCATTAGGGTTCTTGCTTCTTGGATAAATCCTAGTGTGTCACTCTTTCATATGAACAGTTTGAATTTTTTCGTGCTCATCATTGAAAACAAATATATAAATATACAAACTGGAAAGTCTACCGTTTCTTAAGACTTATGCCTTGCATAAAATCCTGTTAAAATGTGTTTTAGATGGATTAACATGCTTGTTGAATTTTAGTATGGATTTGGTTCGAAATCTAATTTTACATGTTTCCCCCCAAATGCCAACTGCTTGTGTTTTAGATATAGCTCTTTCGCCCCGCTCTCCCTCTACACTAGTTTAGAAGACATTATCTCCTTATATGCTCTTGACCCTCATTCCTTCCGCTCAGTTTTTATTTGCACTACATCATTCTTACATGAATATTAACAGCTACTGAAAACAAGTACGGGGATTGGCAGAAAATCAAAAACGGGTAAGAGCATTAAAATATTTTCAGCACAATTTTTAGTGTCATTTTTCTGCATGAAGGCATAGATCTATTTTGCACATTCCCACACATAGTAAGGCTTCCATTGCATGCCTTCCCTGGTCCAGGCACCCCTTGTCTGGTACGAAGCTCGACCCTGGTTTCACTATTAAGTACATCTGTAAATACTGATTGTCTTCAAGAATATATTCCTCTTATTGGATCTCTGTAGTTAATGTATCCTCACACATGTATGGCAGTGTAAGATGTATGTTGATTGACCTCATATGTTCTTGGTCTGCAAGATTGTTTTGCGGCCTTTAGTGTCAGACAAGACTTTAATTCCATTTGTGGGTTTCTTTGCTGTCTGTTGATAGTTAACAGGGTCTGTAATAATCTATTTAGGTAAGCTGTAGAATATATATCAAGCATGAACAGGCAGCATCTGCATATGACAGACAATTTAAAAACCTTCCCTGGTAATGAAAGAATCACATTCAGAAAGTGAGATCTAATTATATTAATGCGGGTTATGAGTTCAATCAGCCTGTCCTTTGCTACAACCAAACTCTGCTTTTTTGGAAATTGTGTATTTGCCAACCAGTGTACTTGGTATCACTGTGTTTAATAAATCTTATTCAGTATAGCTAAGTTAAGAATAAGAAATGCCCTATAAAAGCCTAAAGAAAAAATGGTATGGATTCACAGAAGCATAGTGCTTTTTCCCCGTAGTGCATCCTGGTGCCATATGATCTCCAGGTAAGTGATGCACACGCACCCAGCCATCCACGTGATATAAAAGAAAATGAGACCGGGCCACCTTCTTCTATTGCTCTGTGGTCCAGTTCTTATGCTCACGTGCCAGTTGTAGATGCTGTAGACAATGAACAGGGGTCAGCAAGGGCACCCTGACTGGTCATACGAAACAAATTGTAATGCACTGTTTCTGTTCTGACACCTTTCTATCAGAACCAGCATTAACTTTATCACCGATTTGACCACACAGGCCAACCTTCACCCTCTGTGTGCATTAATGAGCCTTGTTGGCTTTTCCTTCCTTGGATCACTTTTGACCGCTAAAGACGGGGAACACCCCACAAGAGCTGCAGTTTTGGAGATGCTCTGGCCATCGCAATTTGACCCTTGTCGCTCAGATATGTGCATTTGCCCATTTTTCCTGCTTCTAACACATCAATTTTGAGGCCGATATATTTACATGCTGCCTAACATGATACCAAGATTATCAGTGTTATTCACTTTACCTGTCAGTCCACTACCCCAATCTGTTTTTATTTAACGATTTCTGAAAAAAATATTTGTTTGGTAAAACATACAGTATTTCTAAACCAATTATAATTCAACACACACACACACAAGAATTTAAGGTGTCTCCATTCGCTGTTTTGTAATATCTATAATAAAGTTTTAGGGATATTTTGTCTAGTGATTAGTTTAGTTAATGTTCAGATTCAATAAGGCTCACGCCTGTAGGTAATGAGGCTCACGCCTGTAGGTAATAAGGCTCACGCCTGTAGGTAATGAGGCTCACGCCTGTAGGCTTCATGTGCAGTCATGTTTCCACACAACAATATCTACTCGCTGGACGGAGCATGCATAAAATGAAAACAAATCATGTCCTGCCTGCTTTGTGTTCATTTCTGGACTATTGCTGGCATCACATATTAGAAATCTACATTAGTTATACTAGTCTAGCAGAAAGAGGGGTGTCTGCAGAATTATTGTTGGGATTGCGTGGTCGATAAACATTTACACACAATATAAAATCCTGAATACTGGATACACATGGAAACAATATTTTATAACATTAGCAGTCTTGACCTTATCATGTTACATTTCGGTTTGGATTTCTTTTGTTATACAAAACCATCGCAGTTGATAGTTTTAGTGTTAAAATTCCACAGAAAAGTCATGCAAACTGTGGTGATTGTTAAACTTTTATATTATGTATTAGTTTTTGCTTAAAATGGAACTGTGCTGTTCCATTGTTTGGTAAAAGAAATACTTGGATATTTTAATAGACCAACATAAAAGTTCTCACTAAACATTTGGCTGCAAGATTTACAAATTTCATGTACCTTCTCTAAAGTTGCATAAAAAATCAAGTGTAAGCCAATAAAAATGTGCCATTTTGTAATTATTAGCATTGTTGAAATGATTTGTGGAATGTCAATGTTTAAACTGGTTTCCCCGTCTTATAAATAAAACCAGATCTAATGACAAATCTGACTGCATCTACTGAAACCAAGTTGGAGCTGTGTAACTGGCCAGCTCGGTCCAATTTACTTTCCCTAACAGCCCCGACCTTCAGTGGCATGTCTCATTTTTATTCAATTTTGTACACTAGCACAGCTGTGTGTCATGGCGAGTTAAAGTGAGTGAGAGTTTGTGGAGGTTTTGATACATCAGCTTTCTGACCTCATAATTTTTTATCAGCACTCTATTTATAAACTTACACTATTTCACAATATCAAGCAAAATAAACAACTGTAAAGCAGTTATAAAACATATATATATATATATATATATATATATATGCACACACACAAGCATAGAGATTTTAAAAACTAGCAATGAGTTGTCAATTTTTAAAAAGCAATGGAACATATTGTTGGAGGTGGCTCCATCATTGCCCAAGTTAGCCCTCAGTCCTTGTTTTAAGTATACACAAGATATATGTCACAGGACATCTACATGTATTCAAAATAAGCAAGGGTTGCATAGCCTAAATAAACTGCATTGCTGGGGAACGTGACAATTTTCTTTTAATATTGTTCACTTTTTCTGTTTTAAGGCTCACCGGTTTCAGTGTGAGAATGCAGGTAGTGATGCTTTCCATATCAAAACAAAGCTGACAGTTAAATAATTTATCTTCATAAAAATGACATATTGTTTGCAACTGTGAACGGTTTTCCGAGTTCAATATTTATGCCCTTGGCCCGGACTTTTGGTAGAAAATGATACACATTAAAAGCCACAGGAGTATATATTATATTTGATCAAGGCTTATATAATGTCTTACACTACTCTGTTTTCACGTCTAACCTCATTCTCTCTTTTTATATTCTTTTTAAATAAATTATTGTCCACATATGGTGTGACGTTAGCAATAGGGCCTCTTGCCAGCCATGGGCCTCTTGCCAGCCATTTTCTAAGTGACTTGCTTTCTGTAAGTGACCAGTTTGTGCACCACAGCAGCGGCAGAGAAGTGGTATTATAAGTATATAATACCTTGCATTTTCTAAGTGACTTGCTTTCTGTAAGTGACCAGTTTGTGCACCACAGCAGCGGCAGAGAAGTGGTATTATAAGTATACCAACAGTGGGTTTGTATCTCAACCAGCAACAAGAGGGTTGAAGGGTTTGTGGTAAAAAAACAAAAAAAACAAAAAAAAAACTGTGTGTTTTGCATTAACTGTTTGGTTTTTTTTTTTTCTCCCATTTTCTATAGTGTAATTAGTTAAGGGTGGGGTTTATAATCAATTAACTGTGTTGCTCTGTATATAAGGAAGTGGTTGCTCACTGTAAGGGGCTTGCATTTTCTAAGTGACTTGCTTTCTGTAAGTGACCAGTTTGTGCACCACAGCAGTTAGTGCAACACAAGAGTGCAAGAGCAAGGAGGGTAAGTGACATAAAGCAACTGTTTAAATTCTATACTCGCGTCCCTTTATAAAGAATGAGCAAGCTTGGAGATTTCACTCAGTGCACATCATGCCATATGTATGCATGCTTGGAACAGCAGTTCCTGGGTCCATATCGCTGTGGTAAGTGTGATCAATTGGTCTCTCTGGAAGCTGAGGTTGGTGCTCTTAAGAGGCACATTGAAACACTGAGAGAGATTGACAACCTTGAGAGGAGTCTGTTGCTCACTGAGCAAAGTTTAGATGGGGCCCCTAGCAATGAGGGAGGAGATCAGTCAGAAGGGAGTCAGGCACATAGCTGGGTGACAGTAAGACGTGGTTGCAGTGGGGAAGGGAAGAGGAAGAGGCAAGCCAGCCCAGAGTCTCTCCCTCCCAACAAATTTGCCCTTTTAAGTGAGCATGTTGGGGAGGCAGACTCAGAGGTAGGCTTTGCGGAAAAAGCTGTTCTCCCTAACAGCCGGGAGAGCAGCTCATCCAATGTGCAGGGGATCCGAAAGGAAGGAAAGCCCAGGCAGGTTGTGGTGGTAGGGGATTCAATAATCAGGAAAACAGACAGGGTAATCTGTAGCTCTGATCGCAGCAACCGAATGGTTTGCTGTCTCCCGGGTGCCCGGGTTCGGCATGTTGCGGACAGAGTGGATAGATTGTTGGGAGGGGCTGGTGAGGATCCAGCTGTCTTGGTGCACATTGGCACCAATGACATAGTAAGAGGAAGATGGAGTGTCCTAAAAGATAATTTTAGGGACTTGGGTAGTAAGATTAAGAAAAGGACCTCCAAGGTAGTATTCTCAGAGATACTACCTGTGCCATGTGCTACACCAGAAAGGCAGCGGGAGATTAGGCAGCTAAATGCATGGCTGAAGTCTTGGTGTAAGAAGGAGGGCTTTGGGTTCTTAGAGCACTGGGCTGATTTTGCTTTGGGGTACAATCTCTATAGTCGTGATGGATTGCACCTAAATGCAAGAGGGTCCAATGTGCTTGGGGAGAGAATGGTTAGACGGTTGGAGGAGATTTTAAACTAGGAATGGGGGGGGAGGGAATAAATACCGGGTTAGACAGTATAGAAAGGGAAGGCGATTTACTTAGTAACCAGGTGGGTGGATCTGGGGGCTTGGTCTATAAAGATAATAGGGAGAAGCATATGTTTTGCCCCCCAAAGCAAGGACAGAAAGTGATTGCAGCATCGGTGTTAAATGACAAGCTGAAGGTCATGTCTACAAATGCTCGCAGTTTAGGGAATAAGATCCATGAACTTGTAACAGTTGTGGCAACTGAGAATGTTGATATAGTGGCTGTTACTGAGACATGGTATAATGAGAAAAATGACTGGGACATATCAATACCGGGGTACTCTTTATATAGAAAAGATAGAAAGGGCAGGAAAGGGGGAGGGGTGGCCCTATATGTGAAAAATAACATAAAATCTAACTTAATACAAGTTGGTGAAGAGAACTTAGAGTCGGTTTGGGTTACAGTACAATTTGGCAAAAGTAAAGTAACTCGCATAGGTGTGATTTATAGACCCCCAGGACAAGTAGAAGAACTCGATAATCTACTAGTGGAGGAAATAGCTAAAATGACAGTGAAGGGGGATGTTATAATCATGGGTGACTTTAATCTCCCTGATGTGAACTGGAAAACGAAAGTAGCTGGTTGTACCAGGAGTGCGGATATTCTAAACTCCTTATTGGGATTATCTTTAAAACAGGTGGTTGAGGAACCAACTCGTAAGGAGGCCACATTGGATTTAGTGTTCACAAATGGAGATTTGTTAACAGATATTTCTGTAGGTGAAAGTTTGGGATCTAGTGATCATCAGTCTGTGTGGTTTAATATACAAACAGTGACTGAGTCACACCACACAAAAACAAAAGTTTTAGATTTTAGAAAAGCTGACTTTTCTAAAATGAGAAAATGTATAGAGGAGTCATTATCAGACTGGCACAATTTAAATGGTGTTCAGGAGAAATGGGATTTTGTAAAAGCTGTTTTATTGAAGATAACAGAAAATTGTATTAGGTTGGTCAGTAAGAGTAAAAAATTAAGGAAACCGCTGTGGTACTCTGCAGAAGTGGCCAAAATCGTGAAAGACAAGAAGTTAGCCTTTAGTAGATACAAAAATACCCAAAGTGAGGAAGATAGACAGATCTATAAAATTAGGCAGAAAGAGGCAAAGAAAGTTATAAAAACTGCCAAATCACAGGCAGAAGAGCGAATTGCCCTATCAGTAAAAAATGGAGATAAAACATTTTTTAGATATATAAATGAGAAAAGGAAAGTTAAACAAGGATTAGTTAGACTAAAAACAAAAGGCATATATGTAGAAGAGGATAAAGGTTTAGCTGACTGTCTCAATGAATATTTCTGTTCAGTTTTTACAGATGAGAATGATGGAATGGGACCTCAGTTGGGAAAAAAGACTGAATCATTTGAAATATGTGAGTTTATCGAGGCGGAGGTTTTACTTCAGTTGTCTAAGGTAAAGACAAATAAGTCGATGGGGCCTGATGGGATACACCCCAAGTTATTAAAAGAGCTTGGGGGTGTACTAGCAAAACCGTTAACTGATATATTTAACGAATCATTGGTAACGGGAGTTGTCCCTGGGGATTGGAAAGTAGCGAATGTTGTGCCTATACACAAAAAAGGCAGTAGGGAGGAGTCGGGCAACTACAGGCCAGTTAGTCTTACATCTGTAGTGGGAAAATTAATGGAAACAATGTTAAAGGAAAGGATTGTTGAACATCTGAAGTCACATGGCTTTCAAGATCAAAAACAACATGGGTTTTCCTCAGGAAGATCTTGCCAAACAAATCTTATTGATTTTTTTGATTGGGTGACTAAAGTAATTGATCAAGGTGGTGCAGTAGACATTGCGTATCTGGATTTCAGTAAGGCCTTTGACTCTGTCCCACATAGGAGACTTATAAATAAACTGCAATCTCTGGGTTTAGATCCCAATGTTGTTGAATGGATTAAGGAGTGGCTGAGTGACAGAAAACAGAGGGTTGTAGTCAATGGCGTATATTCAGAACAAGGTCTTGTTACCAGTGGGATACCTCAGGGATCTGTACTTGGACCCATTCTCTTTAATATTTTCATTAGTGATATTGCAGATGGTGTTGATGGAAAGGTATGTTTATTTGCCGACGACACAAAAATTTGCAACAGGGTTGATGTTCCTGGAGGAAGAAGCCAAATGGCAAACGATCTAGGTAAGCTGGAAAAATGGTCAGAGCTGTGGCAATTGGCATTTAACGTGGATAAATGCAAAGTAATGCACCTGGGGCATAAAAACCCAAGGGCAGAGTATAGACTATTTGGTACTGTCCTAACCTCAACGTGTGAGGAAAGGGATTTAGGGGTAATTATTTCTGAGGATTTAAAGGTAGGTAGACAATGCAGTAGAGCAGCAGGTAATGCTAGCAGAATGCTTGGTTGTATAGCGAGAGGTATTAGCAGTAGGAAGAGGGAAGTGCTCATGCCGCTGTACAGATCACTGGTGAGACCTCACTTGGAGTATTGTGTACAGTACTGGAGACCATATCTCCAGAAGGATATAGATATGTTGGAGAAAGTGCAGAGAAGGGCTACTAAAATGGTTTATGGATTACAAAATAAACCTTACCAGGACAGGTTAAAGGATCTTAACCTATATAGCCTGGAAAAAAGACGGGACAGGGGGGATATGATAGAAACATTTAAATACTTAAAGGGAATCAACAAAGTAAAGGAAGAAAGTTTATTTAAAAGAAGAAATAAAACCGCAACAAGAGGACACAAGCATAAACTAGAGGGGCAAAGGTTTAATGGTAACATCAGAAAATATTACTTTACGGAAAGGGTAGTGGACGCATGGAATAGCCTCCCAGTGGAAGTGGTAGATGTTAATACAGTGAGGTCATTTAAGCAAGCATGGGATAGGCATAATGCCAAGCTAGATATAGGATAAGGGCAAGTACTAAAGGAGAGTACTCAGAGGTTGGGCAGACTGGATGGGCCTTCTGGCTCTTATCTGCCGTCACTTTCTATGTTTCTATGTTTCTATGACTAATGAGGAGAGAGCTCCAAGTTCTTTCCAGCTAACATTTTTGAAAATCTTTATGGAAATAAAAACATAGTGCTTGTGCTGTACTGACAGATATAACCCTTAAACCCCCCGAAAGAGCAACAAAGGCAAAAGGATATGGCTAGAAGCCAACACTTTCATTTGTGCTTGATCCCTGGTCTCAGAAAGTCAACCTGGAAAGGAAACTTAGACAGTAATGGAGGTGAAACCTACAGCCTCACTGACAACAGAAGGGCAGGGACAGCTGGTGTTTGTAAATTCCCTTCATACAGTGCGTGTGCTATTCCGAGGGATGTTTAGAATAGTCTTCCGGGAGAGAAAGGACAGCAATCTGTTCTTGGGAAGCGTATGAATTTGAGAAGAACCCAAAGCAACCTATTACTCATCAATGGCCTTCAATATGATTGTTCAATTGCGAGCAACACAGTGTGGGAAAATACCAAGTAGCTCTGCGCACTCTTGTCACTATCATATGAAATGCTTTTACACATCATTTAACCTGTATTTGAATATTAACTAGTAATGCCCTCCACCAGACAAGCTGCTAACAATACACTAAAATATTGTTCTTGGGGCAAAATAACACTTACAGCAGTTACATGTCCTAGTCACAGAACAAGTCATAGTACAGCTATGGGATTGGCAGGGATTGGATATGATCAGCTTTTTGGTTTTTAATTTTCTCATTTTTTTCATATTTTACAAGTTTCAATACGAGAAATGTTACAGTATGTGGGAATTCTGTATTTTCTCACTCCTGCTCTACATTGGTTCATTTGTTAGACTGAGGTTAACACATTGGATAGTTGCTTAATACTCAATATGACAATGACAATTATAAATAAATTGTTGAGGGTTTAGGTCAATTGAGAAGCTGCAACAAACACCTCTTTGCTTCCCTTTTTTTTTTATTTGTTTATAACAATCATTGACTTGTATAGAAAATGTTTCCTGTATAACCTGTAACATAGAAGAATTAATTATGTAAACAGAACTAATAATGTTTCAATTTTTGTTTCCTCTGTAGAATCCAACACAGGTCGGTACAGCACTTCAAGTCTTCTACAACTTGGGAGCACTGAAAGATATTATCACAAGTGTTGTGGATGGATATTGTACCTCTCTAGATGAGAATATCAACAATGCATTAGATATTAAATTTTTAACTCAGACATCTCAAGCCGTCCAAAGAGGTATGGAAGCAATTTGAATATTTGGAGCTAGATCTTATTTTTTAACAAAGCCTCCAACTGTGAGGAAAGCAGTGTTTATCTTATTAATCTATGCTTTTGCGTGCGTGTGTGCGTGTGTGTGTGTGTGTATATATATATATATATATATATATAAATACCATATATATCATTTTTTATGTTTTCTACGCATGAAATGTGGAGCAGGTGTTGTTGCCAAAGGTTGAGATATTCTGCATAAAAACCTGTTCAATAAAACATATTAAATATTCTGCTTATGCTCTTTGCAAATCAAAACAATTTTACCTTGCAATGCATTTACTTAATTTAAAAACATTGTATTATTTTGCCTTTCAAACACAGTACGTTTCTGGATTGATTCTTATAGATATAATATAGGAATTACTGTTTGGAATACAATCTTTATCTGAAAAAAATCTATGTTTGCTAATACTGTTATTCAGAAAAACAGAATTGGCTGGTTAGTTTGACAAGCACATTACATCAATTTTGAGAATAGAAGACTAAGGAAAGTACTACTGCAAAATTATTGGTATAGCAATTATTTATTGCTATTTATCTATGCTGTTTAACTCATGCTGGCATCTGTAGGGTAACCGTTCATGTATTTTCTAGCACAGAACTGGGGAGTGCTGGCAACATTTGGCCCGAAGGGGATGTCCAGTCAAGTGACATTACATTATTATCAGGCAGCGTATTCAATGCGCACTAGGCAATAATGTCAAACACGTTAATCTGAAGGGATTGCACAGAAAGGATCCAGTGGTCAATGGTGTTCACCAGGACACTATGGTGGCTCTTTGGACAATTGCAAGTACAGCACCCACCCCCCAAAAAAGACCATGTAGGGGCCGCAATAATCAAATCAGAACAGCCCACAGGGAAAGTGCACATGAAGGATAACAATAGTACTATTATTTTTAACTTGCTTTGTGTTTATTTGCAAAATATAGTTCTAGTACTTTAATTTGTACTAAAATGTTATGACTGTATAACCAAACTTTATCCTCCATTTTAATTTCTTATAGAAAGTGTTTCCATGTCATGTTTTTTTCTAGAGAACTGTAGTTACAAAAAATAACATTAATAACCAGTAACCGAAAGCAACATTTGTTTCTTTTATTTTAAACGCCTGGGTTTAAAATAACTGTAGACATGTGTATGGTATAAATGTATTAAATTCTCTACAAAAAAAAAACAAACACCCTTTTTGGTCTTATATATTGCTCTATTATCTCTATAGCACCTATAGATTCCACAGTGCTGTACAAAAATACTTTTTTACAATGATGATATATTTAATTACAAGAAAACAGATGGTTTGGAAAGACCTGCTTGCTTTAGAGCCGTGTATTGTCTTTTCGTTCTTCTTTTGACAATATGAACTTATTTCTGCATTTATAAATTGTGATGACTTATTCAAAATAAGTGTCCCTTCTTAAATGAAATGTGCTATACAGTTGTTTAAAATATACAGGATGTGTAATTTCCATTAAGGAACGTTTCTGTCGTATCAAAGTGGCTTACCACTTGAGGTGCGAGTATTTTTCCCCATTCTACCCCAAACTACCTCACATCAAAAAATGATAGTCCTGTGTATCAGGAGTAATGACTGACTGTTCCTCTTTTTCCATACTTCTATGTGTTCTCTCAAGGAGCCCCAGGTCGAGCAGCTATGCCACAGCCAGGAAACACTGCAGCTTTCCGAGCAGCACTTTGGACAAATATGGAGAAGCTTATGGACCAGATATATTCTGCCTGTGTCCAGGTATGCCGTGGGCTTAGTGCATTATAGATATAGTTTGTTGATGTGTAAAAAGTATTTTTAATCTGTACTTCTCAAGTGTCGGGTAAATGGATATTCACAAAATTGAAACTTTATCTGCTAAGACTTCAAGAGCATGTGCATAATACAATATGGAACCCAGTTCAGTAATTTGAAAATGTGTGGAAGCGTTGTTTTAAATTGTACATGCATTTATTTTCAGGTGCAGCACCTTCAGAAAGTATTGACAAAGAAGAGAGACCCTGTGTCACATGTCTGTTTTATTGATGAAATTGCAAAGGTAAAAAATAAAGGCCCACCATGTTATGGTTATGTGAACTAAGCAATTTAAAAAGGCCAAGATCATTTTATAATTCTTTTTTTTTAATATTTACAGCTCCTATGAGCTGGGATGTGGCCCTTCATAATGTATATGCTGTAAGATTGATTTTTCTTGTCTCATAATATCAGCTTTGTTAGTCGGATAGTGAACCACACTGTATCTTTAAATTATTTGAGAGTGTTGTCTCCAAGTGTTCAAATGAGCATTTTGTGGTTTTACTTTGCTGTCAAACGAATCTAGCAAGCTCTTAATGCAAACCAGAAGCATGAGAACATAATTTCCATTGCAAAACAGTCTTCATAGAAAGCTGTAACGAAACCTAACTTCATCCCTTGGTACTGTTCCCCATTCATCTCCACGGCGGCTCCTCATGCCTGTGAACATCGTGGAGCTAACTCTGTACATATAACAACCTTTACTGTGTCACTGTGGGAATTGTCAGTCACTCTGGGCAGGGCTTAAAGCGAAGTACACCGTGACTGCACCTTCACTGCGTGTCCTTCCGAGTGCAACAGAGAATTCATACCAAGGTTCTTCCAGAGTGCAGTGTGTGAGGAGGAGAGGAGGTGGCGACTGGTCATGTATGCGGAAAAGTGGAGGAGCTGCCTTATGGTGTGTGCTGGAGGGTTAGGGAACTGCAGTATAGTGTTATGTACCGAGAAGAAAAGAGCTGCTGAATAACGTGTGCAAGGGAGGGAGAATTCCCTTTACAATAAATGATGAATATGGCCAGGACTAAGACGCAGAATGATTTTCATCTCCTCTAACATCCCATGTAAATTAAAACATATAAAGAAATACCTGAAGGAGCTTTTCTACCTAGCATATTTGTGTATTCCTACAGACTACTCAGCTGCAGGTTTTAGTGCTGTGTGCAGTCACTGAAAATGTTTACAATTCTAGTAGGATATCATGTGGCCTTTCAACAAAATAAAATGGCTGTGCGTTAAACTATGTCAATATAACGTATCAATACTCGGCTCTCTTGTAAATGGACGCAACTGAGTAGCAATCTCCACCTGTATTTTTGCAATTTATGCAAATTGTTGTGCAGAACAGTTTACCCAGCAACAACTCCTCCACATCAAAAGCACATCTGGCAGTGAGTTCAGCATTAAACACTGCTGCTGGCATAGTCCAGCCATGAAGTGGAGAGAGTGCCATTGTTTTGCTGACATTTCAATCAGCTGCTGTCGTGTTAAAATACAATAAAAAAAAAAATAGGATATTTTTAAAAGCTCTGCACATTTTCCTGTTTTTTGTTTTTTTTTTAAATGTGTTGCGAACTGTCTCCTCGACCCAGCCTTGGGAAAAGTTCTCCTCGCTGCATTTTTTTTTTGATAAACCTTTGCATTGAAGAAGTCCCAGGGCGGTTAGTGAGCAAGATATACGGCTCATGTGTTACTATTTGTTATAACAGTTATTATTATGTAGCTTAAAGACTGAATGTAGCCAGGTTATTTAACATTTTCAGTTTGATTTATTTTATAGATAGGTTACTATACTCAGATTCTGTGACATATGACACATGTAGGTAGAAATGACAAATCTAAATTTCATGTCTTAGCATCTGTTCCTTGTTTGGCTGCATGTTAATTACCTATGATGCGTTTACAGGACAAAATGAGATGCATAGTTTATTTTTAGAAACATTTGCTTTTAAATTTGTTTACAAGCATACAGATGCAATAGTGAGCTGTCTCCATCTCTGTGTTAATTTGGGCATATTCAGTAAAATAATTTAATCATTAAATTGTCCAAAAAATAGTACTTTGATGGAAAGTGATTAACTGAAAGCTTCAATGAAACAAAGAATGTTGTTAAGCTTTAATTGTGGCCATATTTACATTGCAAGCCAGCTATTATGAAGTGGCATGAGCATTAGGTGCTTGTGGCTATAATATTGGTGTTCTAGGGCCATGCCCGATCTACCCTATGAAAAATCTGGCCCTGACCTTTCATGCTAGACTTGGTTACAATGATCCCTGCTTTATTTATAGCTCTCAAAGTATCTGCATTCTAGAATTTGGTTTTTTTTCAGGGATCTTATCAGAACCACAGATGGCAGCAAGATGGGTTATGCACGTTGCTTTCTTAAACGATAATAAACCCACATCAAAATAAAACATATGTGGTTTGGATTGCAATTTGAATGCATTGCAGCAAAGATTCTTTTTTTTTTGCTATCAGCTAAACCAAACGTAAGGGTTTCTAATATGTACTAGACTTTTTTAACAGTTTGTCGGCCTTCACCTAGCCCAGTTCATAAATTGTTGCAAACTTTCACTCTCTGATGTGCACCAGCAGCTTGCTAGCGGGGCCCCTAACATATAATCTAAATTATATTACTTTCCAGATGATGCTTTAACTTATTTTATTTTTTATGACAGAAACACAAACCAATGAATTTTATTCCTATCAGCCTTAATGTGCTTCATGCTTGGTGAATAAAAGGTAGAATGTGGATCATATTATCAGCAACAGCCTCATCCTCTGGCTAATGAGGATTAAATCAAAGACACATACTGTAAAGCTCAGACTTAGTAATTGTGCCTTTGGTCTGCTCCCAGATCACAGGCCCATTGAATGGAGGGACACTTTGCTTTATTCTTGCAATGTGATCTTTGTTGAAATAGAGACCAGCTAAAAAACTTACTCCTTCTTTAAAAAAAATCGTTTTAATAAAAAAAAATATGGAAACTGTGTTGAATAATTCATATAGAAAAAGAGATGAGTAACAAGGTGTTCTCCAGTCGTGCTTCAATTCATATTAAAAATGAAATGAAAAAAAAAGCTCTTAGGCTAATCAAACCTGCCAAAATGAGATTTATTTTTATCTTCATTAAACATGATGTTTCCAGTATTTAAGGCTACGTGTCTGTTTTTATTGTGGGATTTCCCAGTTTGTGTCAACTTGACAAACGTCTGTTGTGGGACCTTTGATCTTGTGTGTTTTCATGTGTACAGAAGACTTAGAACACGTACCTACATTTTGTTTTATACTGTTGTATTTGATATGGCTTGAGGTGAATGGATATTAATTCGCTGAACTAGTTAATTGCTGGGAGATCAGGAGGTTTGAAATGGTCACTTCTGTGTTGAATCGCCCTAAAATAAAAAAGGAATTACGGTGCTGCTTGGCCTTAGGCATTGATTAGTGTTGGACCACTAGATTTTAAAATACAGAGCCATCGGTCGCCAAGTGATAAGTTGAATGGAAGGGGCTCTCAGGCGGCAGGGTAGTGTTCTATAAGGAAAATCCCATGCCCTTAAATGAGGAAATGTTCAGAAGGGTGTATAAAGCTAATTAAAGACAAACCAAACACATATCTTTTAATGGATGAATTCTTCTGCTCACCAAGTGAATAGTGTGTTATGAGCCTGTTAATATAATTTTCCTCTCATGTGTAGTGTAAGCCGAGGGGCGGGCTGGGCAGGTGGGCAACTGCCCCCTAGGCTGCCCTAAATCCAAACTAAATGGCCGTGCGGCCGCGCACTGGTATGGCCGTCACAGCAATCGCGATCGCAGGGGTTGCAACTGCCACCGGGCCTGCCACTCTAGGGGGGCTGGGCGACCCCCGCAATTATTTCTGCACCTGGCATGTGTGTGTTTGGGTGTTGGTATGGTAGAGCCTGTCCTGGTGTGTATTTGGTCATCTGTTTCCTGGCACTTTACTTTCTGTAGGAAGAAATTGAACTATTTCCTTTTTGCATTTTATCCAGGATAAAACACCCTCCTGAATTTGTAGTCACTTCAGAGGACAAAACTTTCTAGACCCAGAAATCAATGAGGAAAAGTAAAGGTTTTGTGTTATTTACTCTTTCACTCTGCATATTTTATTAAAAATGTATTAAAACTTTTTTAGTGCACTGATGTACTCCCAATCCCATTATCGAAGATAAAGTAATTTAAAGTAACCCTTTTTAATATCTTGTCTGAATCAAAGGAAACACTACAAGAACGTGTATTAAGTTGGATGAGTTTTTGCCCCATAAGAAGACTTTTTCTCTTTACTTAAATTGGGGGTCCTCCTATCTGTGATGATAAATAATACTTTCAGCCATGCAAGAAAAGCACTGGAAGTAATCAATACTAAAGGGGGGCTGGGTGGTGGGAAAAGTGTGGGGCATTAGAGTGACCACATCAGTCATGTTTTCCAGGGCACATATAACTTTTACATATTGCTGACCAACCCAGATAAAATGCTGCCCTGCAGTATGGGTATGTATAGACACATGGAAGGAACCAATTAGTCCAGGCATGTCCAAAGTCCGGCCCGCGGGCCAATTGCGGCCCGCGTTCCGGACTGATACGGCCCCCCAAGTGAGCACCGGGACTTGGCGTCATCAGCCGGCGCAGGGAGAAGGAAAGCGCCAGATTTGGGCATCCACCGGGTACTTACCAAGCCGGAGGTTCCCACGAAGCCACCAATCTCTAGGGGAGGGGCGAGTGAAGAAGCCGCCTCCCCTGGGCCGGTCTTCAGGGCCGCGCAGAGGTATGTGCAAGATCGTGATCTCCCCCAACTAGCCCTGATCAGCAGGGCTGGTTGGGGAGATCACGACCTCCCTCTAACTAGCCCGACATTAGGGAGCTCGAGGTCTGGCACTTCAGACCTCGGCTTCCCTGCTCCCTAATCACTACGCGACGGCTATTGATGCCGTGCGCAGGGATGACGTCATGTCCCGGCGCTCGCCATCAATTGCCGGCGCGTAGTGATGAGGGAGCAGGGAAGCTGAGGTCTGAAGTGCCAGACCTCGCGCTCCCACAACTGGATGGAAGAAAGAAGACAGAAGATAAGGTAAGACATGGGGAGAAAGGGGTGTGAGTGCAGTGTATGTATGTTGGTGTGATATGGTCAGTGTATTTGTAAGCTGGTGTGTGTATGTATGTATGTATGTATATGTATGTATGTATGTATATATATATATATATATATGTGTGTGTGTGTGTGTGTATGTGTATATATATATATATATATATATATATTATACATATACATGTGTGTAAAGGCAGGGGTGTGTGGTGAGGGCAGTGTATAAATGTGTATGTATGGACAGGCATATGTGTAGATATATACATAGATATATATATATATATATATATATATATATATATATACATATACACATACATATATATATATATATCTATGTATATATATATATATATACATATATATATATATATATACACATATATATATATGTGTGTGTGTGTGTGTGTGTGTAAGGGCAGTGCATGTATGTATATGTCAGCAAATCACCGGTAAGGTACATTGCTTGCCGTGATTGGCTGGTTGTTGTATGCTGGGTAGAGGGGTAGTCTTATACGGCGAGTATAGTCCAAACTCTATATTTGAACTGTAAAAGTTGGGGGTCGTCTTATACGCCGGAATATACGGTAACTTTAAACAGGGTTCATGTTTGACTGTAGACGAGGGTTGAAATCTAACCCTCCCCTACACAATTTCTTCATCAGATGCCCTTGTGGCTGTGTGTGCCGGCGCAGGGAGAAGGAAAGCCCAAATCTTGCGATCTCGGACGTCGCTAGATTTGGGCTTTCCTTCTCCCTGCGCCGGCACACACAGCCACAAGGGCATCTGATGAAGAAATTGTAGGCAGTGGCGGAACTACCGGGGTCGCAACTGCGACCGGGCCCTGGAGTTCTGCCAGTCAGGGGGGCCCAAGGGGTGCTGAGCGGTTGCTGTAAACGACCGCTCGGCACCTCTTGGGCCCCCCTGACTGACAGAAATCCAGGATTCCTCTGCTCGCTGCTGCTGCCGCCGCCTGCCTCTGCACTGCCCAGAGTGCAGTGTTGGAAGCGTGAGGCGTTTGTCTCGGCAGTGAAGCGCCGGCGCCCGGGACAAACGCCTCAAGCTCCCAACACAGGAGTTGACGGTAAGTGACCTACAAAGGGGAGTAGGGAGGGAGTGGGTAGATCGTGAGAAGGGGGGGAGGGTAGATCGTTAGAAGAGGGGTAGGGAGGGAGAGGGTAGATCGTGAGAACGGTAGGGAGGGAGAGGGGAGATTGTGAGAAGGAGGGGTAGGGAGGGAGAGGGGAGATTGTGAGAAGGGGGGTAGGGAGGGAGAGGGGAGATTGTGAGAAGGGGTAGCGAGGGAGAGGGGAGATTGTGAGAAGGGGGGGTAGGGAGGGGAGATAGTGAGGAAGGGATAGATGTGGTATGTCGTTTTCAATAAACTTTGCATAAAATAGTTAATTTGCATTTAATTTTAATGGTTCAGAAAATGTCAGGCAAAATGGTCGGCCCTCGCACATGTTCACTTCATCAAATCTGGCACTCTTCGAAAAAAGTTTGGACATGCCTGAATTAGTCAGATATACATACCCCATACTGCAGCACAGTATTTTATCTGTGCTGGCAGCATCAATACACAAGGGAGCAGTTTTGCCTGTCCTCGTGTGTGTTTGGTTGTCGGTGTGGCAGAGCCTGTCCTGGTGTGTGTGTTTGGGTGTCGGTGTGGCAGAGCCTGCACTGGTGTGTGTTTGGGTGTCAGTATGGTAGAGCCTGTCCTGGTGTGTGTGTGTTTGGTCATCTTTTTCTTGGCACTTTACTTTATGTAGGAATTAATTGAACTATTTAATTTTTGCATTTTATCCAGAGGTAAAAAACCCTCCTGAATTTGTGGTCACTTCAGAGGATAAAACTTTCTAGGCTGAAAAATCAGTGAGAGGAAAATTAAAGGTTTTTTATTATTCACTCTGTTTCAATCTGCATATTTTAGGATTAGTGGCACTAAATTGTAGCTTCAGGCATCCCGTGTATGATGACTTTTCTTAGTGCACTGATGTACTCCCAATCCCTTCACATTACATTAATATGCATTAGAAAATCAGGAAAAGATGGGCAAGGGTGGTGGGTTGACTTGCCCTCCAGGCCTAGTCTGTTCTTTTTCAGCCTTTTGGGTGACAGGGTTTGAGCAGCACCTTTCCCTTACGAGGTGTCTCACATCCCATACCTTTGGCATTCAAAATGGTTAATACTAGACATTTTACCGTATTTGCTCGATTATAAGACGACCCCCCAAAATCTGAATATTAACTTATGAAAAAAAGAAAAAGCCTGAATATAAGACGACCCTGTAGGAAAAAAGTTTTACCAGTAAATGTTAGTTCATGTAAACTATGTGAACAATTGTTTGTTAATAAAAGCTATGATTGAGAAAAATATTTTGTTTTTATTTCCTTTTTTTTTTAACCTGCCCCCCCCCAGTTATACACATCTGCCCCCAGGCTTGCCACTCTGCCCCAGAAATGCCTTATACCCCATATATGCCACGGTGCCCCATGATATGCCTTTTAACCCTCTATATGCCACTGTGCCCCATGATATGCCTTTTGACCCCCTATGTGCCACTCTGCCTCCAGAAATGCCTTGTACCCCTATATGCCACACTGGCATTTAGGGGGTTAAAGGGCATATTATGGGGCAAAGTGGCATATAGGGAGGTAAAAGGCATTTCAGGAGGCAGAGTGGCATTAAAGGGGTTAAAAGGCATTTCACAGAGCACTCTGCCTCCAGAAATGCCTTACACCCCCCATTTAACACTCCCCCTCCCTCCTCCAAACTTAACGGTGCTTCTGAGTTGGGGGGGGCGCATACCACAGGAAGATCCAGGTCCCCTGCGATTGTATCGCGTAGAGCTCTACACGCAGCCCGGACTAAGCACCAGGGACTCAGAAGCACCGGTAAGTTGGGGGGGGGTTAACACAGGAGGATCCAGGTCCCCTGCATCGCTGTGGGGGATCTGGATCTTAGTCTCATAATCAGACCTATTTGAGGTCTGATTATAAGACGACCCTGATTATAAGACGAGGGGTATTTTTCAGAGCATTTGCTCTGGAAAAAACCTCGTCTTATAATCGAGCAAATACGGTATATAAATTATGTCTAGTTTGGCGTTAAGAAAAGTTGTGAGCATTGCAGCAAGCAACTATTTAGCTTCATGTCGATCCCCTGTGGTAGTTTAAAGTCCACTTATTGTTTCAGGAATGTTACCAGACTGGATAAAACCAACCACCAGTAGCTACACAGAACATAAAACACTTTAGTCCCCAATTTATATTAGAAAGGCTTCAAACCAGAACAGCATCTTGTTGCTATGGAAACCACCCCTCCCTTAGAGCTCTAACTTTAAATAAGTCAGCTCGATGTTCAAAAGCATAGCACAGGCTACACAATACTGCTACAAACCAATCATTGGGTATACAATGTAATTACCGTGTTACATGCGATCAGATCGAATGCAGTACCGTTGCCATTATTTTATAAACACATTAATTAACATTGCTGTTCGAAAAATAATAATAATAGTAATAACAAGGAATAGAACTGAGGGTTACTGAGCATAAACTGTCTGGAGGAAGGAGGTAACAAGGTGCAGCACTGTATCTCTTGCTAGCTTAGTGTAAGTGTAACATACATTTTCATATTGTCAATAAGCATTAACCCACAAAGAGTGACGGGAACGGTTATAGTTCCTGAATCTTTTAAATCGCGTTTTATGTCCTCTGGAAATCTATTCACAGTCTTACAATTCATGATGTGTGTGCTATGATTGTAAGCTTGCTAACCACTATTGACGATTGTGAAGACAGACATCCTTCATTTTCCTGTGCTTCGCTGTTGCAATGTAATGTAACGCACTGGGTTAATGACTTGTAGTGATATAATTAACTTGTCACGCACAGTTATTTTTAAACTGTGATTATGCATTAGCTACTATATAATAACTTCACTGTATGTTTTGTATTTATGTATAAGCCTGTTACTAAGAACTTCTTTAGTAACTTGACTGTGCTACCAACTAAAAGGTATATTGTTGGATTACATGGACAATAAGGGCGCCGTTGAATGCCCATTAAAAAAGTCTTGCTAATTTCAAGGGACAATACCTTATCAAATGTATAAAACAGACATCTGTATGTATCTATTCCTTTAAAGAATAATGGTATACAAATGTGATGCTGTATTATTAGCTGTGGGTGCAAAACCTATGTAATACCTGCTTTTTTATGCATTATTAGCACCAGCATAACCATATGTTTTGATGCGACAACAAGGAGAATTTGTTAAATAAAAAAAAAACAGAATATTAACTTAACAAGAAATAAAATTGGTTGCTTTAAACAAATAGTCACTTCAAAATGTCTGTTTCCTGCATTGTTCAAGTAAAAAAAACTGAGGAACTCGTATTAGGGTTTTTTTTATTATTATACAGTGGACTGAATTTACTGTGTATCTAGTCATTTATGATACTTGGTACTGAGTTTCATACCATTGACCTTTCAATGCACAATAATACAATGTTTGTTTTGCATTTTTTGTAGGATGGACAAGCCGATATTCTATATACATTCTGGAATTCAGTTACACAAAGACTTTCATCCCAGTTTACAAAGGCGACAAACTGTAAGCTTGAATATATGCTAAACTATTCACAAACAGTCTACACTGTGTTTTTATGTAGTCCATAAGTGTCAAAGCTCTAATTGGTGAGACAACACCCACATTAAGATAACAAAAACAACATACAATAATTGTGTAGTTTGCCAACAACCAATAAAGACACATGACACATGAGAGATGTAACACTCACAAGTGTATATATTTTTTCACAATGGGTGAAAGGTTTTTGAATGGAGTATAACACATACATAGATTTATTAAGTGATTAATTGAGGTAAGCAAATACCTCAACTACAGAGTCTGGGTCACAGGTAGTAAAGATAAACAGTCTAGTAGGCAAGAACTGTGGATCAAAACTTTCTTCAGGAGAAAATGGGCCTCCAGTGCAACAGAACATAATTAAGATCATGTCTGTAGAACCACCACCTGTGACCCAGATGGGGGGAGGATTTGGTTGTTAAGCATTTGACACTATTTCAGAGAATTGCTTCTAGCGCTACAAAACACCTCAAATGTGTCTTTGGAGCCACAGTATTTTTTCCTGTTGTGGTGTTAGATTTCCTGATTTGTGCTCGTGACCAAGATGAAGGGCATCAGTTGTAGAATGTATTCTTGGAACTTTATCCCACTATGGGAAATTATTCTATGTGAGTGGTGGCATCCTTTTGTATTTTATTTTCATCACAGTAAATACACGCAAACATATATTACATACTATATATATAATATTTCTTCTGTAATTGGACAAAGTCAAATCCATACATAAAGTATAGAGGGCTCTGTTTGGGAGCATATGAATCACCCATAAAAAGTACTCATTATGTCATACAAGGAAAAGTGTCCTGTGTCCATGTCAGAATACTATATACTGTACTTGCTTATTCCAGTCTTACCAAAATGTTATTAGGAGCAAATATATCACATTGGCTAATTATGCTTGCCTCTTAAGTGGCCACCATTGAATTCCCTGAGTAGGAAACAGTTCATATATACACTGTTAAATTCTGGTAGTTATATGACTGTAGAGCAAAATGTAACATTTTTGTTTCTAAAGTTCTTATTTTTCAGTATGGAAACTGAATTTAAACTTACGCTTTTAATACATTTCAGTGGTAGCAAGCAGCTAATATTTGTAATTTTGCACATTTATTATGGATGACTTTTTAATACATCCATCTACCAGGATATATTTTGTGGGCTTCTCCCTTTTTACTATATTGGACCTTTTTTACATGTTAATACTAACCCTGCTTTTCCTTGTACAGCTTCAACATTTTTGAAACAGGCCTTTGAAGGAGAATACCCTAAGCTACTGAGACTGTATAATGATTTGTGGAAGCGTCTCCAGCAGTATAGTCAAAACTTACAAGGATCGTTCACAAGCAGTGGAGGTTCTGACCTTGTTCCTGAGATACAGCCTGTGGAAGATGAGGCACATAATATATTTGTGGTTAAGAAACAAGACAATGAGTGCGTATATATAATATAAGTTAATTCTTGATATATTTTTACTGCATCTATTTTTAGTTGCATTTAGTGTTCCTGAATTGTTACGTATAGTGCTGTATGTGCCCACTTCCCGATTTTTTTCTATTTTTGCTTATTTGTCACATTTAAATGTTTCAGATCATCCAACTGATTTTTAAATAAAACAGATAATGTAAACAAACATAAAAAATGCAACTTGAAGGTGAAGTGTTAATTAAAAGCTATACCCCCTAGACCTAATAACTGGCTGTGCCAACCTTGCCAGCAACCACTACAATCAAATGTTTGCAATAACTGGCAATGACTCTTATACATTTCTTTGGAAAACTTTGGCATACTCTTCTTGGCAGAAATGTTTTAATCCTGCCACATTGGAGGGTTTTGCCACACTGTCTCATTCAGATTCAAGTCAGGACTTTACTAGGTAGACTTGCTTCGGATCATTCTCCTGCTGCATAACCCAGCTGTATGAACTAATGGCTGGACGTTCTCCTTCAGGGCTTTCTGGTAGAGAGCAGAATTCTTGTTTCCATCAATTATGGCCCAGGTCCTGAAGCAGCAAAGCAGCCCCACACCATCACTACCACCACAGTGTTTGGCTGTTGGTATGGTGTTCTTATTGTGGAAGCCAACCTTTCAGCTTCACCCCCCACTTAACACTTGCTGCTTATGTAATCCCAAGTAGTTATAGCACATGCTTTTATAAATAATTAAGTTGCACTTCATATAGTAATTAATATGGTATCCTGTTAAAACAGTGATAATTTGTGAGGTGTTTTTGTTATAATGTACCAATATATGGTTATTCTAGGAAAGAGAAGTAGAAATGAAGTGATAGTGTTTCAGGTGTAGTTGGGTAGATACTGTGCACGGTTCACAATATATCAATATAATTGAGCTAGTATGGCCGTCCAATTTATATAAAAAAAAAAAATTGTGTGTATATATATATATATATATATATATATATACACACACTCATATACATGTGTAGGCTTAGTCTGGTACAAGATTTACACCCAAATGTTTATTGTTGGCACTTTACTGAGCAAGAGAAGAAGCAGAGTCTTGTGGATTACAATTGGTGATGTCTTGGTAACCGTCTTTCTTATCTGTAATGGAAGGTTACGCGAATAAATCAACACAGTACATAGAACTGAATAAAAATGTACCTGTGTGTGTGCATTTATTTTGCTTGCAGCCCAGAAAAAACGTTGAAAGACTCGCTGCAACCTTATGAAGCCGCTTACCTGTCTAAATCCTTATCACGCCTTTTTGATCCCATCAACCTTGTCTTCCCTACTGGAGGTCGCAACCCCCCTTCGGCTGATGAACTGGACAGCATCATTAAAACTATTGTGAGGTAGTATAACAAATTGTTGGTACATTTTAATGTGTGTGTGTCAGTGGTTATCTGTGGTCCCACAGGTGCTATTCAGGATGATGTGTATGTCTGTGAACAATCCAAAAGCAAGGAAGAAGAAGTGGGATATATTTAGTAGTACTTGAGGGGTTATGATACATTTCAGCTCCGACAATGTCATATGGTGGACAAAGTTGGTACAAAGTGAACACTATAAAATAAAATAAAATGTGAACACTAATATATGTATGTATACGTGAGAATATATGTGCATTATCAGTGTATCCATATCTCACATTATCCATACACTGTCACTAATTTTAACATCTGACTGAGTACCATTACATTTATATACTGTTTTTAATTGTTATTATTGACAAAATCTATATATCATCAAATTCACCAATTATGAATTAGTGTATGAAGTGTTGAGTTCTAACCTCCATTATGGAATAACTGTCTACTAAATATATTTCAGTTAGGTAGAATTATATTTTCATTATCAGGATAAATGTTCTATTTCCAATCACATACCGTTTTAATACTTATAATTGTAAGCTTTTTTTTTTTTTTACCTTGCAGAAATTCATATTCTGTGATCATACAACATTTTGATTAATAAAAGATGTTTGACATGTACAGTATTGATATGCATCATAATTATTTAACTATAATTATATGGATAAATAGTTATTTGACATGTTTGACTAGCTTTTGGATAGCGGTATAATACAAAGTATTATTTCTGGCAGGTTCATTAATTAAATGTGTCAATACAATGACATAGTGGTTGATTTGTAAAATGATTGTTGTCACGCTGTATTTGTTTTTTCTTATTTATTACTAATAAAAAAAAGTTATTTTTTTTAATAACTGGTTACAGAGACGTAGAAGTATGCTTATTAGTAGTGTAACCTAATATCAATAATTGCTATCATAGTAATTTTCTTTTTTCAATTAAAAATGTAGAATGAAATATTGCTGACTTTGAGAAATTCAATTTCCTTAAATACCGGCAAAATGTCTTTTCACAATGAGCAATGTAGGAGAGTAGAGTTCTTATCTGCCATCAAATTCTATGTTTAAGGAGACCACTCAGCTATCATATACATTAAATTCTGTAGCTGCAATACTTGTGCAATACACCTTAACTCCCTCTAGATTAGGGCTGCAACCAACGATTATTTTCATAATCGTTTAGATGGCCGATTATTTTTTTCGATTAATCAGATAAAAAAATGAAACTACATTTTTCATTTGTTTAAAATAATTTAATAAATAAACAGGATGTTAAAAACAGAATAAAAAAAACTTTGAGAAAAATGCATTTCTTGTTTTTATTTCCCAACCTGCCACCCCCAGTTATGCACATTTGAGCCTAGGCTTGCCACACTGCCTCTCAGATATGCCACATACCCCCAGATATGCCACTCCACCCTGCCCACATATGCCTTATATACCCTATATGCCTTATACCCCCAAATATGCCACTCCGTTCTCCCTAGATATGCCCTATAACCCCTGATATGCCTTATACCCCCATATGTCATAGTGCTCCCTGATATTCCTTATACCCCAGATATGTCACTCTGCCCCCCAAATATGCCACTCTGCCCTCCCCAAATATGCCACTCGCCCCCCCGAATATGCCTTAACCCATTAAATGCCTCTGTGCCCCCCTCATATGCCTTATAACCCACTATATGCCACCCTGCCACCACAGATATGCTCCTTTGCTCCAAAATATGCCTTATAGCCCCCCTGATGTGCCTTATAACCCCCCTGACGTGCCACTGTGCCCTTGATATGCCCGCCCAGATATGCCTTATACCCCAGATATGCCACTCTGCCCCCTGATATGCCTTATACCCCCTATATACCACCGTGCCCTTGATATTGCCACCCCAGACTTACCCCCCGGGCTCCAGACTTCTTGGTGTCTAGTGGGGCAGCCGATGAACGTCTGCGCGATGCACGTAGACAACCTCTGTTTCTGGCTGGCACTTTCGCTTGAGCTTCTATGACTGAGCACTGGAAGGTCATGTGATGCCGGTGTTCAATCATAGAAGCCCCACTGGAAGTGCCGGCAGTAGCAGAGGATGTCTGCGTGCATCGCACAGGCGCCCACTGGCTGCCAGAGAGAATGGTCCGGGTCCCCTGCAGAGCATCGCAATGTGCACAGACAATTTACGCTATGCTGGCCGATACTTCCCGCCGGGGCTTCTATGGTGGAGCACCAGAAGGTCACGCTGGTGCTCCATCAAAGGAGCCCCGGCGCAAGTGGAGGACACTAGCAGAGGCTGTCAGAGAGGAGGATCCGGGTCCCCTGCTGCGCTGCGGGATCTTAGTGTTATTATCCGATTGTGGTCGGATTATAAAACGAGGGGTATTTTTCAGAGCGTGTGCTCTGAAATAACGCTCATCTTATAATTGATAAAATCGATTCAACTAATTGATAATGAAATTCGTTGGCAACAATTTTCATTATAGATTATTATCGATTTTATCAATTAGTTGTTGCAGCCCTACTCTAGATTGGAAGCTAGTTTAGGAACCTGTTATTTCTGTGAGTCAAATTGTTACAGCGAATACGGAAATTGATGGTATATATATATATATATATATATATATCTATATATATATATCTATATATATATATATTATAAAATAAGTGCAAATGATCCCTTCAATCGCAGTTTACTAGAAAAAAATCTATGCATGTTAACCATAGTATTTTTTAAATTTTAATATATAAAAATGTATATAAATGTATACTATAAAAGCTCTCTGTATTTATAGGTGGCATCTACAGACATTTACTATAGAATATGTATAAATAATTGAAGACTAAACAGTTATTTTCTCTGTCTGGGTCATTGTAAATAGAAATTAATATTTTATATCTGGAATAGTTTGGATAGAGTGGATGGTTGCTGGATAGAGGTTCAGATCCAGTTATCTCTGACAGTCATCATAATAAGATTTGTCTGTAAACTGCAATGAATTAGGTCAAGTCCAAGGTACTCCGATCCAGCATCTGCCTCTGTATTCCGTGCATTACAGCAGAGAAAGGTGCCTCTTACTGGTCTATGTTTTTGCAACTATAAGAGAATTATTCATGTTATTTCATCCTTCAACTATAATAGTAATCCCAGGCTGAAAAAATACTACTTATCAAACAGAAAATAGCATGAAAGATGGATTATGGAAAAACAGTCTGCAGACAAGCGTGAGCTAAAAAGTCTAACCCACAAATGGAATATTTTCATAAATCCCCGATTTCCACTGTTTAGTCCACATATAAAAATGAAGGATTAACTCATGACATTTGAAGACCCAAAGTGATGCGTTGATGCTAAAGATACATAATCCGGGGTTTGTTTATTAGTGTTATCTCTCATATAGTTTCATGTGTTAATTGAGATTTGGATTCTGGTAATACTCACTCAGCACCAGTTAGAGCCTTTTAAATACAGATGGTTAATAACATGTAATGTTTCATCTGAGTATCTCTAACAAAATGTGACCATAATGACCGTATTGTTATTTTGTAACATGATTTAATTAAGACAAGTCTGTAATATAGTAATGGGGAAACAAATGAACAGACCTTAAAGTAATTTAAAAAATGTAATATGAAGTCAATATATATATATGTGTTTGTTTGCAGTGAAATGAATGTGGCAGCTGTGGATCCCAATCTCTGCATAGCGGTCTCAAAAAATGTGGCCAAAACCATACAGCTCTATGGTGTCAAATCAGAACAGCTTGTAAGTACTTGCCAATGATCCAGTGTGTAGTTAAATTTTTTACAAATGCTAAAATATATTTTTTTTATTTAATATTTAAGGTTTGTAGGATAATGTTAAAATATGTTAATCTGAGTCAGTGTGCGCACTTAACTGCGGTTCTGTTCTTTGCTGGCATTTAGTTTTCTTGGCAAAATATTGTAAACCAAAAAGGATTACATGAGTAGCAAAGTCTTAACGAAAGCTAATTGGCTGGACAGGGAAGTATTAGTGTCTTGTGACAGTGTGAAAACCTGACTGCGACATCTGCATGCAATGAAAATACAACTGGCCAAACCTTTAGCTTCAGCCAAAAGAATGAAATCTCACTATTTTTTTATTTTTTTTTATTTTTTATAACTAGTTTATTGGAACAAAATGATATAAAACCAATGATCTAATTCTTACCAGTGCTAAACTACATTACTGTATACAGCACCGCATTTTATGATCAAGGAAAAAATAACTGCTGTGTACCACTTTTCATTGGTAACCCCAGTTACTTAATGAATACCTACATCACTGCCTAACATAAATGAACAGGATGTGTCTTGTTTTAATTTAATTTTACCAAATTATCCTGGCCCAGCATTTTAGTTACTTCTGTATAAATCAGGCTCCAACACTGTCATTACACGTGAGTTAGGCTACACAGGCACACGGGCATAACACCCATGTGGAGCACTAGCTACGCAGTAAGCTTTCCTACCAAGGACATCCAGGCACTGGCTACCCGAACCCTCCATCTTTGGAGTTAGCAGGGCTAGCCACATATGTGGGTGTTGCTGGCCCCAAACACATTACATTTGTATGAGGGCGGAAGAGGAATCGGACAGGCAGTGGTCAAGCCTAAATGCTGCTCCTTTAATCAAGAAATATGCCACTGTAACCTGGAAAATCAGAGAATCAGCACTTCACCAAATTCTCCAGGCACAATCTGGAGAGTTCCCTGATACACCTCTCTGGCTGGACAGATAATCTGTTTTTTTTTGGGGGGGGGGAAACCCATTGTAAACATAAAGCCCTTAACTGTGGGTTTTATCTCACAGAAAACTAAACAATGATGTAGGTTCACAGCCCACGTTTGTTCTGGTACCTGCTGCTTACAACCAGCCATATAAAGGCCCCAGTCTTTAGTTAGTGTATGCAGGTGAAACTAATGGGTGTATAGCACTAAAACATGGTGGGTTCTAAGTACTTTCCTTCTAGCAGTCCGCCTTTACACAAGTAGTGTGTGTATATAAATATACACTATACGGACAAAGGTTTTGGGACATAGATATTAATATGTAGCTGGTCCCCCTTTGGAGCTATAACAGGTGCCACTCTTCTGAGTGGGCTTTCCACAAGATTTTGGATTGTTTCTGTGGGAATTTTTCCCATTCATCCAGTAGAGCATTTGAGAGGTCAGGCACACATGTTGGATGAGAAGGCCTGGCTCTCAATCTCCATTCCAGTTCACCCCAAAGGTGTTTGATGGTGTTGAGGTCAAGTTCTTCCACACCAAACTCATTCAACCATGTCTTTATGGACCTTGCTTTGTGCACTCAGGATACAGTCATGCTGGAATAGAAAAGGGCCTTCCCCAAACTATTCCCACAAAGTTGGAAGCATAACATTGTCCAAAGGGGACACACCAAGCTGTTATGGCTGCAAAGGGGAGACCAACTCCATATGAATGTATGTATTTATATGCAGTTTGTATGCAATGTCATAAAGGTCCCTGTTGGTGTAATGGTCAGGGTCCCAATACGTTTGTCCATATAGTGTATATATGTGTCTCTGTGTACTGTGTATATACATACATACACACAGTCATCTTGAAAAGAAAGTACACCCTCTTTGAATTGTTTTTCAGGACTTTATAACAATAATTTGTACCTTAGCAGATCTAAAAAGTAGTTAAATACACACATATTGTGTGTGTATATACTGTGTATATGTGTGTGTATATATATATATATATATATATATATATATATATATATATATATATATATATATATATATATATATATATATAGTCCAAAATTAACAATTGCACTCCAATCACCCAATCACCACTTTCTTTGCCCGGTGCCAAGTAGCTGAAACAGTAAATCATATAACATCCAAAAATAGTTACCGGCACTCCTGGGACTCCTGTTGAACTGATTTGTATTATTCAGATATTTTATAGGTAGACAACTCATGCACAAGTAAGCTCATTCATCATCAAATTGATTCAGTTAGTGTTTAGTTAAAACTTTCCAGAAAGCCTGAAATTGTGTTTAATTAAATACATGAATTATGGTGAAAAACCTTGACACTTTATTAAAATGAATACATAATAAATTTGTGAAGGAGTTCCAAAACTCATTAAGGTTTCCTTGTTTGCATTGCAGCTCAGGTACTTTATCTCTGCGTTTGGGTAATAGAAGAGGTATCACATGATACATTTGTAATTCAGATCAGTTCTGTGCTGGTATCATAGCTATTATTACTGAACGTCTGGTAGCTCGGGAAACACTGCAGCCATGCTGTAATATTGTGTTCCTGTCTACTGTAGAATAATGACAAGGAAAAGGCAATTGTTCTATACTGGGAATAAACATTCTCTTGTGTGATTTTTTTTCTCTCATGCTCCCTTTGATAAAAAATAAATAAATAAATACAGCGACGGCTTATGTCTGCAGCTGAAGATTTATTTTTGTAAAAATGACCATAAATGCAAAAAGGGGGTGGATTTTATTATACTTGCATTACTTCCAACTATGCCATAACTGAGTCTTGGTATCAATGCAGACCCCTACAATGGTAGAAACAAAATCTAATGTTTTGTGACAGGCAAACTCGCTTTATGAAAGTTTCCAGGTGTGATCAGTATAATAATAGGAGCAGAGTTTTTACTAGAAAATCATTTGATTTGAAACAAAAGCTGCTCACTGATATCTGCCATCATGTTGTGAATGTGACCATTCAGTTAGGATTTTTCTTCTGTTACTAGCTTTGGTCTGTTGTCAAATGATGATGCCTTTTCACATGAGTTTATTTATAGCAATTCATTACAAAATAAAATGGTGCCACTTGATCTATTGGCATCTAATACCTTTGTAGCATCAACAACACGGCTCAAGATATAGCCTGATCTTCCAAAAATATTTAATCAATGATTTGTTTTGTTGTAGAGCAATAATCGCTATGGCCACTTAATGGCAAAATGATTGTTTGTTTGGTTTTCACTCTGCTGCAATATCATTTATATGTAGATCTCCTTTTATAGGCAATACCATTCCTGTTTCCCTATTCTTCTTCTGTAGCTTATTTGTCCTGCAGGCAAATTAATAATAAATAGTCCATGTAGTTGTGAAGTGTTGTTGGTCCCTTGACGGGATTCTGTTTATAGACTGGCCTTACACCCTAGCAATGTGTTCTTAAATCAACAGTTCCTATTTGCAATAACACTCAAGTCTAATCTTTAGCATAAGACAAAAAACATATTTTTATAACCGCAGATGTTCTCTTTTTGATGTTATTCCCTTGTAATGTGTTTGTAAGAATAGTACAAGTAAAACTTTGTAAATTAGCATTGCCAATGTATATTTCTTAGTAATCCTTGTTGACCAGCCTTGGCCGAGTATACTGTCAACACTTTTATTTTTATGTTTTACTATGAAAAAAGGCTGCAATCGGGCAGTTTAATTACACTATTAAGTCATCCCAAATGTCACCAACACAATTATTTGTTGCTTTAAATTATTCTTACAAAAAGGGCCTCCATAGAGTGTTTTCCAGAATACTAAACCTATCCAGTTTGTGTTCTCAATTCTAATCTGTAGACAGAGAAATGTTCTTCAATATAATAATAATGATAATAAAAAAATGGCATACTTTTCTATCAGGATCATACACATATAGTATATATATTCTAAATGTTCTCTAGAAATATCCTATGTTTCTAATTGTTACAATAGCTTGTTAGCCAGATTTGCTCTAAATATGCAGTTCATGCCCCTTTTTTTTCTTTTGGGTCTTAAATGTCAAGTGTGTGAATTGGGGCAGTACAATATTTTACATTTATACTACATGTATGTTATCATGTTGCTGCCCATTATGTTTAAAGGTATTTGTCATAATAGCTTTACAGGAGGAGCTATAAATCCATCGCTAGAGGCTCAAGCATAGTGTGGAAAAATAATGCAAATAGTGTCCAGGAAATATGTTACATGGGCTAATGGTTTTGTTGGTGCAATTCTCATTGATGGGTTATAGGAACTAAATGAATAATTGCATGAATTTAAATTTAAATTGGTGAATTTAAGATGGTAAATGTAAATGGCTTAAAAACAAAAATTTCTGAATTTCAGTGGTGGATTTAATTGTTTTAATGGTTTTATCTCAGCTCCTGTTATTGGTCCAGATGGAAAGAAAGAAAAAAAAAGCTGGATTTTGACATGCTAAAGGACACTGACAAATTGGGGTATATGTATAAAGACTGGTTCTGGTGCAACATTTATGCCATCTGTCTTGTCAGCATAGCAGCTAATGGAATGACTGTCTGACTGGATCATTCCACTGCTTTCTATGATGACAAAATCAAATGTTGCCCCAGAACACTAACATTCCAAGTCCTTTACCACATTGTCTTATAAAACCCTTTGTTTTTAACAATGACTTTTGAAATGATACATATTATTGTTTGACGTTCAAAAGATTTACCTTAGTGTTTTTGCTTACATTTATTTATTTAGCTTTCAACGCAAGGAGAAGCAAGTCAAGTAATTGGGCCCCTTACAGAAGGACAGCGTCGAAATGTTGCTGTTGTAAATTCACTATATAGACTGCACCAGTCTATCCAAAAGGTAAGAAACCTAATACCAAGAAATGTTAGAAAAAAAAGTTTTGTGATCATTTGCCTTTCAGCCTTAAAAAAACAAAAAAATAAAAATAAAAACCAGAAGTAGGATCTCTGTTCTATGTGATTTGTGTGAGTCACGATTACAGGAGAAGATGCTCCCACTCACTGTAAATATAATGATGGAGTGCAAAGCCTGTGTGTTTATTGTTAGGCTGCAAATTGTTGTTATCACTTCCCTCGTACTTCTAATCTCACAAACAGGAATACGTTTTCCACAGCTTCTGGTGTACCTTCTCTGTTGCTTCTCACCAGCAGCCGACTACTCCACATAATAATAGGCTAGTGCATAGGGGAGGCTCCATACACCCTGAAAAAGCTTCATGGAGGGTCCCAAAATAGCAGTGATATACTTAGCGTCTGTAAGTCCTCTTACTGGTGGCAAGTAAGAAGCATTGGGCAAAAGTGTTTCATATTTTTGTAAATAACATTGCACGGACTACTGATTTTCCCCTAATTCTGCTGACTGGTAAATTGTATTTTTCTAGACATTGTTTTTCACTGGTACAGCCTTTTTTTTATTATTGTAGTGCAGTTTTATTTCAAATTACCAGTAATTAGCCATTGTGTTTTTAATGCATTAAAAAGACAAATGCTTTCATCTCCCGGTATCTAATGGCCAACGCTGTGATTGATTAGTTCGGTGAATAACGTTACGTCAAAAGCACTTAAAAGTAAATATACAAGGAAAGCATTAAAAATGTATGATCAATTGCAAATAATGTACAGCCTGAGGCATCATTGATATGCAAGTGATTGATGAGGCCGCATGTAGGAATCTATAGAGCACTCCAAGCAACTATAGACCTCACCTGGAGAAATGATAAGGTCCTGAAATGACTAAGCACTTCCAAGTACATATTCCGTGCTAGTTATTTATACAGAGCAGAGTCTTGTTTGGATAGATGCATGTTGCTATTCTGAAACATAACATTTCTCAGTGGGTTATATAATATTGTGTTAATGAAACTGAGTTATAGAAAGTTGAATAACCAGGGCATTGTAAAGTAATGCATGGATCTTTCACACTATTTCAGCCCTTTCATAAGGTAATCAACCACAAGGCATTCTTGGTTATTGCTTAGTGGCCCTGATAGTTTGGGGCCACAATGTTGGGTCATGCATATCTACTGTAGTTTTTTTCATGCTGGGAATAGAGTAAGGGTGCGTGGATTATGACTTTTATCTGGTGTCTGGGATTCTTTCAAATGTTAATATACCCCTTTGTGCTTCACATGTAACACTTCCCAGTTCTGCACTGCAAACTAATTGGAATACTGGTTTAACCTTCATATGTCATTGGGGTTCACAGTCTAACAAAAACTGGCATTACTACCGCTGTGATAGTCCATTACTGTGAAACCTGTTCATTCCAATAACGAGTGCATGATTAGCACCAATAGCAAAGCAAACGCATCCAGAATTAATCACAGGTATAAATTATTTAGACATTTGTAGGGCAGAACATATAGGCAATACGTGTCCAATAATATCTGTACTATGTATGTATATATCTGCATATGTTTCTGTATATTTTACACTTAATTATTACTCATATCGCAGTAAATACAGTGATGCGTTATTGTGGACAATGGACAATGTTGTTAATAGTTAAAATAGCACCTTTATGGCTTATCCCTCTAGTGTTATTATTTGGAGAAATTTGTTAGTTATTGGGTGAATCACAATACATTTCATAAAAATATATTTTAATTAGATGTACCAAGTATTCTTGTACTGTTGTGTCCCATTTAAACTCTGTTTACTCTCCAGGGTTTAAATAGAAATTGTATATAAAAAAATCAGGTCAGTTTATATTACCATTATAAAATATGTGTAACTATTCTGCCATCAAAGTTTTCACTTTGAGCCGCTTGAAGCTCTTAAGATATTTAAAATGAGTGTATAAAAGGTGATGAATAAAATATTGTCATTCTTGTTCCAGATAAGGTAGTATCCTTACTAGTCATGCCATTTTGTGTAACCAACATAGATTGATGTCATTAAGTCCCTCTTTCAGATACAGTTATAGCTGGCTTAAATAATAATATTCAAATTTGTAACATATAATGTCGTATGTGAACACTAGAAAGCCAATATCTATTCTGAATATTTAACACATTGCTTAATATGCATTTTTTTTATAAACCTTGTTTAGCCATTGCTACATTTCCCAAGGACGGATGTGTACTTGTATGACCATGGATGTGTCCTTTGTACGAGCATGGATGTGTATGTAAGGACTTATCAGGAGTTGGAGCCCAGTTGCTGGAGATGGCGCACACCCTTGCAAAATAATACTGCTCAGAGCGATAAGATGGAGAAATCACTTGAACAGTGAGAGTGTGCATGGGGGCAAAACAGGTACATGGTTCAGACAGGGGGATATCCAAAAGCAGAGTCAAACGTAATGCAGAGGTCAGGGACAGCAGACAGGGTTCATAAACGTGTAGCAAAGCAGAGGTCAAAGTCCAGGAAATCAGACATATAATTATAGCACATCCAGCAGCAAGAACACACACAACCAGATACTGGGCTGGAGGTGAGGCTGACCTTTAGGCGGGGTTCAGTCCATAACAGAACTAGGTGATAGCACATCAGTGAGCTCAAGTCCAGCCAGGCCTTTTAAAGGTGCGGCCACGCCTTGTGGTCTATGGGACTGACAGTGTACTTGTGTGTGTGTGTGTGTGTGTGAGAGCATGGATGTGTACTTGTGTGTGTAAGCATGGATGTGTACTTGTATGTGTGTGAGCATGGATGTTTACTTGTGTGTATGTGTGAGCATTGATGTGTGTATGTGTGTGAGAGCATGGATCTGTAAGGGGTGAGATGGAGTGTGTGTTAGTGAGTATGAGTATCTGTGTGTAATTTGTGTGCTTACATATGTTGTAGGTTGGAAGCAAGGGGCAAAGAAGGCACAGACCAGTTATGTGGGGGCAATGATGGCACAAGGGCCGTGTGGTTGCTAGTTACGCCCCTGTGAAGCAGGACATTTGCCTGGTGTGCCTGATGGCCAGTCCGAGCCTGGATTGATCAAACTCTTGGACCACACGTCCCTGCAGTCATTTTAAGAATTTACATAGCTTGTCTGCTTCCCACAAACAAATATTCTTTTGGAACTTTTTACCACATAAACTTCAGAAATATTTATATATTTGAAGAAACCAAAGTAAGAACAGTTTCATTGTAATGCTTTTCTTTAGAGACGGTGGATATAAAAGAGACACAGGAATTGGAATAAATTTGCCTCTGTTTTTAACTGGTGATGCCTTTCCTTTTAATAGGACTCCTCTTGTTATGTCTTAATGTCAAAAATGGGAAAATGATGTTACACTAAATATTTACACACAGTGAAGAATTTACAGGATAAAGTAAAAAGTAAAGTAAAATATAGTCTGATTGCTAAGTGCAAGTTAAAATGTCAGTGTGATGTTAAAGAAGAGCAGGGAGATGGCAGTAGGAATCGCTCATTGCATGAATGGGAATACATCAGCTAAATGTTAAAAAGATTCAGTTACTGTAAGTGACACTCATACTGGCTAATTTAGGAACGTTTCAGTGAATGGACCTCTTTCTATCAGACAGTAGGAGAGCATTAAAATGTCTAGAGAATATTGATAACTTAAGATATCGATTATGTGACAATCAAATCCAGATGCTTTCTTCAGCTTTCTAATGGTGACTATGTGTAAAGGAACTCCTCAGTATAGGAGAAATGAAACTTGTCAAACTTGAAATGTCGTTTCACAATTCATATGACTCTCATACTCAAACCATGGAGGGTGAAATAAAACAAGGCACGCTGCCTCTAGATGTAAAGAAAAGATGGGGCAGTCTTATAGTGCCCTTATTTTGAGGTGGTAATATTTGAAGCATTAAGAAAAGAGTAGAGGAACTGGATGGCAACTGACAGGTGTCCAGGAAACTGGCCTGTAATATACAACGAGGGTTTAAGAACAAGCTCATATGCATTGACGAGTCCACTCCAACACCAGTTCTGCTCTTAAGCGTCCACACAAATTGAGTTAAATATTGAGAAATATTTGTCTTGGGTCGAGTCATTGTGGAAATTCTGGGCTGCATCATATCCCAGAATTATGAATTTTTGGCTGTATATTAAGTAAACTGCTACTGATAACCTGGCCCATCCTGTTGCCCTCCAGCAGACCTGCTATAACAAAAATGATAAAAGAGCTAGATAATGACAGACGGAAAAAGAGTGGGGGAAGTGTGCAGGGCAGGATAAATGACAGTCTTGATCCTCTCGCCACCACTAAATGCCTGCAGTGATGTAGAGGTATGTCTGTTACCATGGCAATCAGCAGGCACACTATGTGGCAGAGAATACTCTCACTTTAGGATTGTGGTTAAATGTACACCATTATCACGTATTTTATTATTTTATTTTATATAAATATATATAAATATATATAAATATATATATATATATACACGCATATACATACATAGTATGTATATGAACAAAGTACAAAGAGTTGATTTTTAAATGTTATCGGCAAAAACTAGAGCGTAAAGGCTTAGATATAATGTGAGGATATTTTACATGGTAGAGAAGAGGAGAACCATCCAAGCAGTTAATACAGTGAGAGAATGTAAACAAACATACATATAAGCCTATGGCTATCCTGAATAAAAGACCAAGGATCGAATAAGGTTTCAGTCTTTACGGCAGTAATAATAGGCAGATTAGACAGGCTGAATGGTTCTTATCTACTGTCAAATTCTATGATGACCATTGTGATGGCAATGGAGAATTACACTGAAATTACCTCGGTGAATACTCATTGCCGCTTGGCACCTGTATAGAGGATTGGCTCGCCACCTAAGCAGTCCTCACTGACCCGTTTGGTCTGCATTGGAGGTATGAGATCACTGTGATTGCAAACAGGGCCGGCCTTAGGGGTGTGCGACCTGTGCGACCGCACAGGGCGCCATGGTTGCAGGGGCGCCTGACCGGGACTTAGATTAAAGTATCGTTTTTTTTTGTTTTTTTTTAAACTTTATTTAACATCATTGATGTTAAATAAAGTTTAAAAAAAAAAACGATGCTTTAATCTAAGTCCCGGTCAGGGGCGCCGAGCGGTTGCTCGTGAAGTTCTTGGCAACCGCTCGGCGCCCCTTACTCTCCGTGACTCCGTCGCGGTGCCAGCATCTCATGTTGAGCACCGGACTATACCGGCGCTCAACATGAAATGCCGGCAGAGCGAGAAGACGGATGCCTCCCGCTCTTACCGCAGGACTCCGGCAACAAGGTAAGTGGGGGGGGTAGTTTGAAGGGGCAGAGGGGGGGGTAGTTTGAAGGGGTAGAGGGGAGGGGTAGTTTGAGGGCGGGTAGTTTGAAGGGGCAGAGAGGGGGGGCAGAGAGGGGGGGTAGTGGGGGGGGCAGAGAGGGGGGGTAGTGGGGGGGGCAGAGAGGGGGGTAGTGAGGGGGGCGCCAGAGGAGTAGTCCGCACAGGGCGCCACAACGCCTAAGGCCGGCTCTGATTGCAAATCATGCCAATGGTATCCTTTACACGACAAAGCCACCGCTTATAAGCATTGGCTTTCTAAGTCTAATTCTCTCTGCCTCATGCCGAGAAAAAGAGTTTGTATACCTGAAGAGTTTCCTTACCCTGAATAGTTAGTGTATATAAAGTTGGTCCTATATGTGTGTGGGTGGTTTTTTTTGTTGTTTTTTTTGAATGTTTGTTTTTTTTTTCTTTTTATTGCAGTCAGCGAGATGCTGATAAAAAGTGTTTTGTGGCAGATGCTTCATAATTAAGAGCTTGCATGCTTTCTCCTCACTCCTCCTCTTGAAGCTGCAAGGACACATCAGCTTGTATCATATAGAAGGAAGAAGTGGAACATTTTAAATTGTCTATATACCTAAATTAGCATGTTTTCCACTTAAATTTAAGTGCAGGTAAATTTGAAAATCATAATTGCTGGACCCTCTAGATCCTGTCCACAAAACCCCTTTCTCTTTATCTGACAAATAAACTACTTAAATCCAGAGGATTTGGTTGGAACTACACTGCAGGTATCTGTGACCGATGGGGCTGTGACAGCTTGTATGATAAAAGAAGGGCTTGACCTCTGGCTGCAAGTGTAAATCTAATTATTCAGCTTTTAGTAGTTGCATCTTGAGGTTCTGCTGGGCTGAATTTAATTATTCTGTTTATCTAATTTAAATGAAGTCAGTAAATTCAACTCATATGAGCCTTATGATCAATGAAGTCCTCGGTGTTTTATCATCAATGTAAATTAGTTTAGTACGTAGATGAACATCAGCAAACTTCATATGTACGATTTAGCAAGCTGAGCTCTGTGATTCTTATTGGTAAACGCCACAGTGTCCAAAACACTCAAAAACTGACATGAGATTCAGAGCGTTGATACAATCTACAGCACAGCTACTGTATTAGGCACATCATTGTAGCATATGTTACCTGCACGATAGAATACAAACTAACAATATAAAGCCACAAGAGTACAGTTTGTTTGGTGACCATTCTTAATATTATCTATCCCCCCTTGAAAATATGAGAAACAATATGCAGGTTATTGAGTAGTTCCCATGAGAAATTCGAAGTCAAATGTTTTATGGACAGATCTTTTATTGGTAAAAACCAGACATGCCTTATAATATTTTATTATTTGCTTATGACATTAGCTTTAAAGACCTTGACTATGACTTTGAAAGCTTCGGTTCATGGAATTCACAGCTAGTTAGTAGGTACCCTTCCCCCATATATATTTTTGTTAGATATATGCATTTGTGGGTGAGTGAAATCACACATCATCACTTTGAAATTAGCAGTAAATGAACACAGTAGCAGAAGTGCCAATTGTTCAACCTTTTTATTATTATTTATTTATTTTATGTTTACTTTTAGCACAAATGCGGTCTTAGTTAAAAGAAAACCAAACAATTTTCAGCCCACAGTTTTCTGTTTAAATATTTATAGTTTTTCGCACCACTTTTGCATGTTAAGACAAAAATAGGTTTTTGGAGGTTTTGTAGCAAGGTTGATTTTAATCAGTTATTGTTATTCATCTAAATAAAAACATTTAGTAAGAAGAACTCTTAAGCTAAGTGGGTAGACACAGCATCGGGGATGAGAAAGCAAAGGTTGTGACACATAAGGCAAGAAAAAAGTGTTAATGATAGCTGTTTGCCATGCTCTGCCTACATGACCATTTACATTTCTTATAGCTGGCTCTAGAGATCTTTGTGTTGGGCAATATGGAAAAGGCTTGGCTATTTCAGTGTACAGTGCAGTCATTGAAACTGATGAATTTTTAAGAACGGTGTTCCTTGCTCTTAATGTGTTTTGTCTTTACCTTCGTAGCTGTCTTTGCGGCTAGACTCTGTCACCGCATCTAGATATGTAAATGCACCCGGGTATGTAGACTGCTAAGTAGAGCTCATACTTTACAGCATTTCAGATGGTAACAGTGGGACACTTGTTTTACGAAGTGGTTAAAGGATTGGCTAGAGATAAGGTTTTACTGTTTTTGGTGACTTGGTGGCCAATTGCTAGATTGTTATAAAATCGAATAAGGCTTTTAGAAGACACAAAGGATAATGTATTTGCACGCTTTAATGTAAAATCAGTGATATTTCTACACATTATTGTGACTTCTAGAGCTGTAGAACACTTTAATACACTCATAACCATCAAACATCATCAGCTCCTGCAAAATAGGGACAGCATGGGAGGATAGAGGGATTTGGGTCCCGAAAAGGGTCTAATCCATCCTAAAGAGAGATGCTTGGGAAATATGAGAGCTCTTTCCCCCAATTTTTTAATCTCTACCTGCAATCCCTAATCTTTGTATATTGTATGCTGGTGTGAGCAGCAGTCCTATTGTGTTTTATGAACCCCAATAGTTGGATTAAGATGATTTGTTGTGTAGCTGTGTGAATTAATTCATAGTGTTTGTTTGGGTGTGCATGTGTTGGAATGATCCCTTTTTATGGGTCCAGTGGCTGGCACATTGTCTACAAACTAGAGAGTCAGAGGCTTACATGTGAGGAAGTTTTAGGTAAGATAAGTAGGACCATCTCCCAGTACAAATGGTACCAGTAAATACAGTGAGGGAATTTAAACATACATATTATAAGCACATGGCTCTTCTAAATATAAGACCAAGGACTGGAGAAGGCATGAGTCGTCGTAGCAGTATTAATGGGCAGATTACCTGGACTGTTGTCTATGTAGACCATTGTGATTACGTGGAACATCACAAAGAACTAACCTCTGTGCAAACTCATTGCTGCTTCGTCTCTGTATACACGATTCCCTCGCAACCAAAGCAGTTTGCAGGTTTATAAAATATAACAACAAGATTAAATAAAAAGATTACAGTCAAATGCGTAGAGGAAAACCAAAAAGATTTAAACCACTGGGCTGATTCTATATTTTATGCTGTGAATAGTTGTTTTCAAGAATGATTGAGTGACAGGTTTAGTTTATTAAAGCAAACTTATGAGTGTATCTGACATCTCCACATGTTCTGTTTGCTTTAAAATGGAGTAAATAACCGTATGTAGTTTGGTAATGCAAACAATTTCTGTGTTTATTGCTCTTTCCCACTATATATATTTTATATATTTTTAGTCAGTGTACTAAACTACCTTTTGATATTCTCCTTTAAGGTTATGTCGAGTCAAGGTTCCCTCCCAGCAGCTGGTGAACAAACCATTTCGGCTTCCTTGAAGGTAAAAAAATCATACATCGCACTGTTCGCTATGGTTAAGAAACGAATGCAAGTGAGGCTCCCAGAAAAAAACCCATTAACATTATATATCTAATAATAAATCTGCCTTGTGTGTATTCCCACTGATGGGATTGACCTTAACAAGCTGTTTTCAGGAATGCTGTGGTTATTCTTTCTCTTTGGTGGTAGCCGTTGTGGTACCCTTAAAATTTGGAATGAGGAGACTAGAATAACCCGAATATCTGAAAAACAAAAGACACATGCAGATTAAAGTTCTGTTCCTATGAGTGTTACAAAACTCTGTGTCATTTTCAGACCTATCTTGTATGAAATAAAGATGCTACATTGTTCCTACACTCTAGAAATGACCCCCCACTTCTTACTTCCCCATCATTACATCAGTGAATGAATCTATTTAGGGATGGCCCCTTGCATGCCCCTCACTTCCCAGGCACAGAATCCAGCACATGCTTGTCATTCTATAACATGGCCTGCCTTAAAGCCTTTGGTGAGGGAGCTAGTGTGTTATACTAATTCAAGTTTATCCAGTAAAAGGGATAAAAAAAAAAATTCTATGAAAACCTCTGGAATATTTTCATCTTTAGATTTCATATACATGTATTGCATCTGAAAATTGTGTTTTGTTCATTAGATAATTTATAACCTGATGGGAAATGCAGTACAACCTCTGCTGAACTCAGTGGGCGACTCTGTTGAGGCCATTATTATAACTATGCACCAAGAAGACTTCTCTGGGTATGTTACACTCTTACTATGTAAATGCTATTGCTTGTTATCTGTCTTTTTCTTTATCCTATTTCAGTTTTTTAATGGTGAAAATGTGAATAAGAGTAATTGTGCCTGTCTTGTTCATTACGTTTTATTTATAAAGAACGAGCAGCTTCTGCAGCTCTATTATAATCATAAGAAGAAGAAGAGATTACAAAATGATCAATAACTTTAAACTTAACCATATACAAAATGAACAATAACACAATGAAGTGTTAAATCATACTGGTTCGGAATAGAAGATGGCACTGCTCTTTTGATGCAGCCCTTTAATACTCGCCAGCACAACTTTTATCTAAATTACTCAACATGAACCTTGCTATACATAGAAGTCATTGTGCTAAATTTTTGTTATTTTCCCAGAAACGTGGTGAATGCTGGAAAACTAGATATCCCCTGCTCTTTGTACATGAAAGAATTACAAGGTTTTATTGCGAGAGTCATGAATGACTATTTCCGACACTTTGAGTGCTCAGATTTTGTCTATGACAACACAGAAGCAATTGCACAAAGATCAATTGAAGTCTTCATCCGAAATGCAAGTTTACTGAGACCCCTTGGCGAAGGTGGAAAAATGAGATTAGCAGCAGATTTTGCCCAGGTAAGTAATTTAGAATTTTACATACATTCATGAATATGTTTTTGCCGGTCCCAAGGCACAATTCATCAGAACTGGAAAGATGCATACCACCATGTTTAGTCATACTTATAATATGTTGTGGATATATGGATGTAAAATATGGAAATAAAAATGCAGGGTACTGGCAATAAAAAAAGTGAACCAAGGGTGAAAAATACTTAACGAGCGTCTACAGGAATGAAAAAACAGTGTGTTCACTAAAGGTAATTGTATAAAGCTTATTGCGTCCATCATTGCATTATATAATAACGTGATGTTGGAATGGAAATAAATTCCCAAGCTTGTCCATCCTATGCTAGATCCTTAAAAGCTCTCCATCCATTGTATTCATCATTCCAAAAAACATTTACAAGATATCATCTTGATTATTTCACACGTATGAATATTCTAATATGACTATTCTTTTAAAAAACAAAAAAATCTAGTTATTTTCAAAATGTTATAAGCAAAGGTATTTAGAGAAGGCACAAAAGAAATACTGTTAAATACAAAATTATAATGTTTTGTTTGTAATGAAATGAATCAGAATGATGCTAATTTAGCATTTCATGTCTACATGCAGCATTATATAATTATTTTATTTATAAAATTGGAAACATGCCAGTACTTAAACACTTAAATTAAGAGCAAAATAAATATGTTGATAAAGACAACTTCCTACTTGGGCTTACAGTATGTTTCCATATGCAAAATAATTGAAATGCCCTAGCAGTGTCTTTGGTGGATTCAGATGTTCTGTCACAGCTGTAAAGTATAAATCTAAACCAGAGCCGTAGCTAGCTCCTTTTGTGTCCGAGGCAAGAATGGAAAATTGTGCCCCCAGCTATTTTTTTCCCAGCGGTCATTTTATTTACACTGCCCTTACACACTGCCTTTACACACACAACTGCCCATAAACACACATATATGCATACACTGCATTTACACATGACTGCCCATAAACACACACATTCACATACACTGCCCTTACACACTTGCCCATTAATACGCATATAAGCATACACTGCCCTTACACACGACTGCCCATAAACACACACATACACATACACTGCCTTTACACACACCTGCCCATAAACACACATATACACATACACTGCCCTTACACAACCCTGCCTTTACACACACATATATATACACACACCAGCTTACAAACATACAAATACCTACACTGCCCATACACACACACTGCCCATACACACACCAGCTTACAAACACACAAATATAGATATACACTGCCCTTACACACTGCCTTTACACACATCTGCCCATTAACACACATATACACATTCACTGCCCTCACACTCCCCTGCCTGATCACTATGCGCCGGCTATTGATGCAGAGTGCCGTGGTGAAGTCATATCCCGGCACTCTGCATCATTCATCACTGAATTGACAGACCTCGTGCTCCCTAATGTTGGGCTGGTCAGAGGGGGATTGTTATCGCCCCAACCAGCCCTGATCATCGGACACCTCCTCCCCAGACCAGCGCTGATGGTGCCTGGGTGTGCACTGCCCATGGGGCGCCTGTTTTTTTAGGAGCTTCGTGTTGAATCACATCCCCAACCAGTCCTGGAGGCTGCAGCTGCAGCTGCTGATTGGGTGGCTGTGCGCCCTCTCACGGCTGTGCCTGAGGCGAGTACCTCTCTCGCCTCACCCTTCCTACGGCCCTGATCTAAATAAAATAATGAAGATTCAAACGGTAGCAGGTTTCATCACACGATTCAATTCTTTAATGCTTTGTTTAATTATCGTTACTTGATCTTTTATTTTTAAAATCTCCAGCTGTAGATTGCAAGGATGTTTTACCAAGAATCTGATTGCCTGTTGGTATCCTATGAAGTACTTCAGTTTGGGAAAAGCACAAATATTATGTATACTACCAATAAAAAAAAGAAAACAGTGTAATGACTTTACACGTTCCTTGTCTGTGTATATTCTGTGATTGTTTGTGGACTGTTTGGGATCAGTTGTAAACGTCTTCTTTTGTATACCTCGATCAGTCTCTTCTGTATTCCTAAGGCCAATACAAAAGAATGTGACATTTATCTGACATTTAGCTTCAAGCAGACACACAAAAGCCACATGGTCAGCATAAATATTGAGTCTTCTCATTATGAAAACACCTGTCAGTTGGCAGGATGATGTCCAGGGGCATTTAGACTTGGCCGTACTGTCAAACGTAGATGCTTACAATAGCTTGTTATATTGTACCAAGGTCAATATTCATATTACCGGTAGTTCTTTAAATACCAGAGAGGTGTGTAACTGTCTATTCACTGTGTCATTAGAGGAACGCTGTTTTTTATTGGTTCGTATACTCTATCCAGGTATGTTGACCTTTACAGTACATTTTCCTTAACAAAACCACACAAAGCGTCTGAAAAATGAACAAGGTAATATTTTATCATTTATTCAGAAGGAGGAATATGATCCATAGTTAATGTCTCTCGGCCAATGATGTATTATTTACTTTATGCAGTATAGTTAATGCCTTGTGGCCTGAGATGTATTAGGAACTTTCTATAATTAACACATTACCTTACTATGTGTTAATTGTGAGACTATAATAATTAATTTGCACTGCCGTGGCCATAGGTCACATGGCGCAGATGCCTATGGAATTTCGGACCAAGGCATAAGGTTTATTCACGAACGTGAGAGTCTCCGGGTCATTTGTCAGAAATTGCAATGCATTGGCTTCGTAAAACATATATTTCGCAAATTTTGTAAAATGTTATAAGCCACATATTTATTGTATTTAGCTTACATTTTAAATGCCCTCCTGGAAAATGAGAGGAATATTAACCCTTTGAGTCCCAGCCATTTTTGGCAAACAGGGTTTACAAAGTAGACCCAATATGTCCAATTTCAGTGTAGTGGGGCTGCCAATCCACTTATGTGCTGATAGACAGCCATGCCCCCTTATCTCGCTTGTTTAAACATAAATGCAAGGATGCAGACTGGCCATAGAGGTACACTTTTTTTTTTATAAGCTGCCGTTGTGGGGTGGGGGGCGATTGCAGGCCTGAAGACGGCACTTAACCTAGACCTTTCATGTGAGTTTTTAACCCACTGATATCTATTTATATAACTCCAACTATGAATAGCTTAACTTATACTGAAATATATTCCTCTTGGTCAAGTGTAAGCTGTTTATAAGGTTATCACCTAAATATATGAATAAAGCAAAACCTTGAAAGATTGGTTTGGAGGAAATACGGTATGTCTGGTGACCCAGCACTGAAAAGCTTAATGGCATTTTAATGAGCAGTGAGAATAATGTTTATGTAAATTAAGGAAAAAAAGAAGTGCAATGGAAATAATCCACAATACCATTTTCTTTATGTATTCACGATAATTGTTGTGCTTTGTGTATAGCAACCATTGATGTTCCATATATGTCTGTGTTTGTAAATCTTTAGGCTTATACACCAGTGTGTATTTTTTTTAAATTGCTGCTTCCTTAAATTATCTTTAAGCCAAAAGGATAACAATTAAGTGTTGCCGTATCAATCTGGTTACCATAGTCAGTGAGCTACACCGATAGTCGCAATGTGTCACAAAGCAAGAAGGTAACCACCTGCCACCCAGCCTATGTAGCGGGGATAAGCCAAAACTAACATCTGAATTTCACAGCAACAAAGAATGGAAAACCCAGCTAAAGAGCGAGGAGCTTGTGGCTGAATGAGTTTATGTAAAGAGAGTTTGCATTTTAAAGTGTCAACCCAGATATTGTCCACACCGGAAAAAGTTACTTTACATGAATTCAAAACTGCAATGTTACTTTGTTTTAACCTACCGTATCTTGTTATTTTGTTCCTAATTGTTCCTGCTTTACAGATGACCTATTGTATGTTTACATATGGGCTTTCATAGAGTAAGACAGTCTCGCTTGTTTTACAGATGGAATTAGCAGTGGCTCCATTGTGCAGAAGAGTTGCTGACCTTGGTAAATCATACAGGCTTTTGAGATCATTCAGGTACATTTTTCATCTGCCGCGATTTCATATTACTGTTATCATAACTACATGTCTTTAAACACATAAAAAGGCACGCAGTAAATAAGCAGTAATACACAAAGAGTAAGTCGTACTGAGCATAATTTAGGTGGCAGAGCTCATGGCAAGACAAAGAGAAACGTGATGTGAGCCAAACATTATCTGTAGCTCTTTATTAATCTCACAAATATATCAAATGGTTATTTTGAATCTTATCAGATGATGATTCATCTTTTTTTCTACATTAACTCCATGGCAACTTCATAACCTCCTGAATTATGTATTAAAAGTGCTGTAAGCATTTTTTTCTAATCAGTGACCAATTTGCAATTTTAATTGTTAATTTGAAAAGAATGTAAATGCAATGCATGCTCTGCCATTGTAGTGACATCATCCTGTGATTTAGATATGCCATTAATAACACAGCACCTTATGATATAATAATTAGAACGCTATCAGCAAGTTTCACAGCGCACTGAAGTTCCAGAATGTTCAGTATGTCATTCTTTCACTTTTATGTGCTTATGTAGGGGTATATAGTAAGTAAATTAACCCTTTAGATTTTATGAAGCAATTGAAGACACAGTTTAAGGCTTCTAGCATGCATACATTTACAAAATAGCCTGAAGTTTATTTCCAAACATTTTTCAGTAGCTTCTATAAAAATGTTTTGTTTTGGCAAATATGGTTTTAAAAAATGTGGCTTTGTTATCACCAGGAATAATAGATGTTTTAAGCGAATATTTGCACAAATCCTGCTGATTTAAAATATTTTTGACATTGTCTGACAGTTATTGTAATGTGCTGGGTTTCGCAATCGTTTGACATGAAAATTGGCAGGCGTAAACATTAAGATATTATTAATTCTTTTTAAGGCCCTGTAGAAGGAATTAAATTAGCAGAGTGACCCAAGGAACATTGAAGAAGCAAATTAAGATTTTTCCCTGCTAAAGATCAGTTCATTGCAGGAGTATCTTTGAAGCAGATCACCCTGTGAAACTGCATTGTACTCTATTATACTAATAACCACACACAAATCATTTATGGTGAGAGCATCCCTAGGTCCCTTGTTACGGATCTAAGATCCAGAATACATTTTTGGGCATTATTGCCTTGAATGTATGTTGATAAACATAAATGTTTTTCAGCTTATTGTAAAAAATTTTTTACCCGACAATGTGCATGCTTAAGCTGAGTAATATATAAATGTGGTGTTTGGTTGTTGTCTTCTAGTTGGCATCAAAGATGTTATTTTGGGGAAAGTGTGAAAGGGAGGCATGTAACCCCCTTTAAAGCCTTATTACTAGGACAATCTACATTTTTGTACAAATATTTACATTGAATATATTTATTAGGGGATTTATCTGGTTAGATGCTTAATTTGTAAGTATTTTTTTGTTCTAGGCCATTGCTGTTCCAGACCAGCGAACATATTGCCAATAGCACTTCCATAGGAGACATTATACCATACAGTGTAATCCTCCAGTTCCTCTTTACAAGGGCTCCCCCAGAACTGAAATCTCCATTCCAGGTAACAGATTATATGTAATATTACAAGTGATTGCATTAATCTACTTAATCAGCTGGCGTTCAAGAAATCTCACCAATTTAACCATGCATTATACAGGGCCATCAAAGCTCTTCTTACAGAAGAAACTCACAAGGGTTAGTCTTTCTTAGTACATAGTGACATTTGGGAGCTGAAACTCCTACTTTAGTTAATAAACCCTTAAGTGTTTGCTATGTATTGTGGTTGCGAAAAAGGACATTGATAATCTTATCACAAACATGAGGATTTTCTTTTTTCCCAGAGAGCTGAATGGTCTATTGCCCGTTACTGCCAATGGCTGGACGATCACCCATCAGAGAAAGACAGGTTGATTCTCATAAGGTATTTATTCTTACATAATTGTTGAGCAAATAATTAGGCTTCTGGGTGCTCGGTACGATAAAGTATTACTGCACTTTTTGCTTCTACTTTGACAAAAGGGTCATGTAATCCAGCAGGATGAGGCATTTAGCATTTACTATATATTAGCGCGTGCTTTGTTGTTTTTGGATTTTAAGGGTTACAGGACAAACACTAATTCACTGTGACCTTATTTCCTAAACTTAATTTTCATTGTTGACACAGACATATTGATTCCGTTTGTGTACAATAACAGTGTGCGCCCAGCCCCCAGGAGGTGCACTTTATGGTTCAAATGAATGCTCCAATTCCCTCTTTTGTTACAATGATCATCTTTTTTGTTTTGTTGTTAGTAGAATGGAAGCGGCTGTTATCCGTAGAATATTTTTTTATGGGGGAAAAAAAAACAGGACAGAGTTGCTACAGTTCTCTTCCCAATAATGTATTGCCTTGCTTTTAATATTATCTACAAGGAGATGGATGCACGTCTGTCAGTGCACATGAAATTAAAGATGAGGTCTTTGCTTCAGTTTTAAAAGCATACCTCCCTGTATAAATATTTCAAGTTTTGTTTTAGAGGGTGTGATTAGTGGCGTGGCTTTGTAAAATGTTATGTGAACCCTTTGATGGCTATTTATGTAATCAAGTAAGGCATTTGGAATGAGGAGAATGTGTTTTTATTTACACAATTTCATGTATAAACACATTTTGAATACACATTATTGTGACTTTTGGGGCTGCGCATGCACAGCACTGTGATACACTAACACACAGCAAACATTCTGAACTGCTAGAATATCGAGGTACCAAAGAGTTGGTGAGAGATTGTCATTGTTTCTTTGTGAATGGTAGAGACTGACAATGAAGTGAAGCAATTTTCTCTTTTAAAGCGTTAGACGGGGCTGTGTGTATTTAGAGATGTTGGCTGAGACATCTGGCAAATCGAGTTGTTTTGGGGTCGGACACCAAGGGCCAGACTTAGCATTTCCCTTCCAGCTATTGAAAGCCAGATCTGCGCAGTAAGACTGGTGATGTGGATGTATGTATTGTTGTTTTTGTGTATTTAAAAGTGTGAACAGCTTTTCTATAAATAACAAACATGAGTCATAGTTGAATGCAGACAACTGTCAGTTAATGACCTACAAAAGTACTGCTCATTAAAAATCTGCCCGGTCCATTTTTTCTTTACTCTGCTAGGTTAAACAAATAGATTTAAAAGCAAAGTCCACTGGCATCGAGATTGCACTAGGTTTTTAATACCAGAGTTTCTCTCGCATGAGATCAGCCACGTAATTACAGGGATATGTCTGCAAGGCTTATTTGGTCTCATCCTCAAAAGAATGTTATTATGTGTCCGGGTGATGGTGTCTCATTAATTCTAATTTGCATTCAACTTTTAAAGAAGTCTATTTATTTTTCCTGACTGAGGCACGAATGTGTATTCAGATTTCTTCCTTGTGCATTCATGCTGGGTTTTTATGCACATGCGCATGCATGCTTGGACCTATATTCACTGTGTCTCCTTGCCTTGTCAGTGCATTTACATGCATCCCGCACATCCAAAGAAGTCACTCATGCAGCACTGCAAGCAAACGGCCACTCACACTTTGGCAGCATTATGGGTGTATGTAGATACGTGGGGTTGTGTAACATACATATACATTGCTGCCTTGATTCAGTGATAAAAGAAAATTGGGATCTCAGGGGTAGGAGAAGCCTATATAGAAATTCACTTACAGTAAATGTTAACTAAACAAATAGGGCAGGAAAAGTCATTTATGGTGCATATATACCACTATATGCACATGTAATGATTTGATCAAACTGGGAGAAAAGTTTAAACAGCAGCATATGTGATTCAACACTGATAAATGTAAAGTGTAACACCCTAATTATATGAAAGAGTTCAGTTGTGATGAGTATTTGGCTAAACTGGATACATGTACTGTGGCTGTGGAGTGTGCCGCAACGCAGCTCCCAGTGGTGACCTGGAGAAGTGGTGCCTTGATGGCCTTGCATATTCTTTATTATTGTAAGGGTACGTCAGAATTCTTCCAGTAGAGCATTTGTGAGGTCGGGCACCGATGTTGGACAAGGCGGCTCGGCTCCAAATCTCTGTTCCAGTGCATCCCAAAGGTGTTTGATGGAGTTGAGATAAAGGCTCTGTGCAGGCCAGTCAACTTCTTCCACACCATATCTTTTTGTACCTTGCTGTGTGCACTGAGCCGCAGTCATGTAGGGATAGAAAAGGCCCTTCCCAAAACAGTTCCCACAAAGATTTCCTTTCACTGGAAGTAAGGGACCTAGCACAACCCCTGAACAGCCCCATATCCGTCCTCCACCAAACTGCAGTCGCAACTGGCACAATGCAGTCAAGCAGGTAACGGTCCCCTGGTATCTGCCAAACCAGAGAGGTTTGATTAGTCACTCCACAGCACACGTTTCCACTGCTTCAGAGTCCAGTGGCAGCGCGCTTTACACCTTCACTCAATCCAAAGCACGCGTGCAGCTGCTCAGCCATGGAAACCCATTCTTAATGCTTCCACTTTTCAAGAATACCACTTAGTTGACCATGGTATATCTCACAGGGATAGAATTTCCCAAACTGAGTTATTGCAAAGTTGGCATCCTATCATAGTGCCACACTTCCCTGAGCTCTTCAGATTGACCCATTTTTCCCCCTGCAAATTTCTAAATACAGACTGCAGGGCTAGGTGCTAGATATTAAACACCTGTGGCAATCGTTCTGATTGAAACACCTGAATTCAACAATTAAGGTGTGTTCCAATACTTTTGTCTGATTTTATATAATCTAGTAATTTTTGGTGGTGTACCTGTTTTTAATCACCTTCCACTGCTTCATCCCAGTAGTTGCCTAGCAACAGCATGAGCTACTGTTTGATGTGGGGGGTGATAAAACAAACCAGTGACTATGCATAGGTTTTGGAAGAGAGCCACCTCACCTTTCCTTATAACTGGCCTTGGTGCTGAAGCGTGCGTGAGAATACCTCAGCTAGAGTTCATCTTAACAGGCAACGTTTATTCTCTGGACCTGTCACAGCATGAGCCTGGCAGGATGAACGATAGATGTGCACACAGCTTATAGTTTTGCCCTTTTAAAGGAGGGGTTGTTTAGGAACACTTAGAACAGAGGGGAAGATTTAATAAATGCTCTGCATTATATCCTGTGACTGCATTGGAAAGGGGTGGGGGAGGGGAATGTCTTTGCATGCTGGTGTTTTCCCTTATATTATAAATCTCACAATTGAAATCATTCCAACACCACTTTCAGTCAGTTTGGTCGGGGGGGCAATACTCCCTGTTTATTCAGGTCTTATAGTTAATCAACACATAACCATAACTATGTTTTACCTTTTCAGAGGTGCGCTGGAAGCATACACACAATCTGTTAAAGCCAGAGAAGGTAAAGAGTTTGCACCAGTTTATCCCATCATGGTCCAACTACTCCAAAAAGCAATGTCATCTCTGCAGTAGCTTGTGGCAGTTTGTACAGAAGTTCATAGGCGGGTGTAATAAGAGTTATGGGAACGGTATTTCTACTATTGTATTCATGCATGCTAAAATCATCATTAAAGTCTTACCTGTATAAAAATTCCCCTACTCCCATGGTACCACAATTGTTTGTAAAACCATGCATATAATAAATTGTTATACATACTACTTGGTCCTGTTTTCATGCAGATAGACATATTGGATTGAGAGTTCTGACACACGATCACAATTTAAACAAATTTATTTGAAATATACAAGAATATAATGTGCAAAAATTATAGGGGCAATATGATAAGTCATAGACATTGTTTTACAGCTGTGATTCATGAGTATTAAACACACAGAGCCATGATTGCAGCAAGTCACAGCAGTGGAGCCGTAACAAAATAAATGCACCTGTTCGTTCCGACAGCTGCAAGAAAATAAAGTAAAGTGCAAGTGTTGCACCAGAGTTAAGTGCAAAGTCGTCCCCCCCCTCATCATAAATGACATTTTTCATAACAAAATAAATCTATCCAAGCTCCTGTAGCAAACTAGATTACTAAACGTTTACGCTTTACAACACCACAGCTTTTGGAGGGCTCTGTACTAGATTCCGACCTCCTGTCCACATGTAAGCCAGTATTTCATATACCATTATATAAAGGTAGCTTGGGTGGTGCTGGATAGTCAGTTAGTGCTCATGCACTTTGCATTAAAAATGCCACGTCAGAAAAGTACATATTCTAACGTCAAATATAATTAATTTGTGCAATACATATTAATAAGCATTAGGGTCAATAAACAGCAGTTATATAATCTATAAGTTCCCCTTTTACCTGTTTCAAAACAATGCTAATACACATCTCATTTTAGCACCACAGGATATCAGTTTCAAGCCTCTGTTACCCGATATAATTTTCTCCAAAAGGCAATTTGGTTTAAAATATTGGATATTTTGCATACTTATATAAAACATCACACATGCCATTCTCCTGACAATTATACCAATTGATTTGGGAACACAATTAATAACATTGTGATGCTATTTTTTTCTCCCTCTGTGCAGATGTATAGCACTTTGTTAGGTTTCTTGTCTAATGCTGTTGTGAACCCTGGAAAAAAAAAAACAAGAAAACAGAACTGTTTAGGTACAAAAGCAGTCCCAAGTTGTAGCAAACTGTCAATGTGTTACACACTGGTATAAGCTCTGTCTCAGCGACTCCTCCAACTTTAAAGTATGTATTCGTGAACAGGGTGCAGCAATTCTCAGAGAGTCTAATAAGGGAGCTTAATCCTAGCAATCAAGTACAATTAAACAGGCCTGCAGAGCCCATTCCAAGAAGAAGCATGCCAAAGCTACAAGGTTTGACAATTTCTGACTTACAGAAGCCAATAGTGACCCAAGAAGCATGTGATGCAATACTTATATTTGCCTATCGTATAGCAGTGCAGGAAAAAAAAAAACCAATGGTGATGACAAGAGCCTGAGATATGTGTCCCCCCAGGGGGCAGTGGATGTACCCATTCTATGACAAAATTAAGTGGACTGTGGCTGCAGATGCCCACATTTCCCAGGGCCATATATTCCCTAGCACTTATATAACCACTTGTACACCTGCACATTTCTAAATGACCGACGCATTGTAATCCTTTAACGACCATGGACATAGCGGATACGTCACACAGAACTGGTCCCTGAAGACCAAGGACATATCCTGGGTTGTGGCCTTTTGGTACCTTCAGGGCTAAATACCTGCCAGTGGGAGGGAGATCAGGCTGGCAAAGAGCTGTCTGACAGCTGGGGCCCAAAATTTGTGCTTTCAAGCTGTTGAATGGAACAGCGCTCTGAGTGCCATTACATTCAACTAGGATTTGAAAGCCCAAGCAGAAGTTCATAATTTTCTTCCCGTGAGGTCAGAGAGAATCTCCTCGATGCAGCATTCCTGCTACGGTATCTCACTGACAGAGATTGGTGACATGGCTGCTTGAAAAGTGTCAAAATAACTAGTAAAATATACCGTGGTTTTTTTTTTTAATGTATGATGCTAACAGATGAAAAGCCTATATAGGGTGGTTTCTAAATGAATGAACTTAAAACTTTTTTGTTTCTAAATTCCATTATAAGAATTTCCCATGTGTGTACTTTTGAATGATCTGAACCTGGCTATCATGTCAAATGTGCAAAGCATTGATGCATTACTATAAATGCCCAGAAGTGGGATTCACTTTTATAAAGTGAATCTAGATATAAATTGCTGAGCATTGCGCTATACTAGCCAGTCACAAAGTAGCGTAATAGGGTATACCTCAGCAAAACTGCTATAGGAAATTACAGAGAAACACAAAATGTAATGCTTGTAAACCTACTGAATTTGTTCTTTTCCTTTTCCAACAGTCAGGATTTAAACGTTTTTGTTCTTCTGCCAGCGCTTTTGCTTCTATAGTGTACATCCTCCTCTCTTCATTCTTCATTTTCTTCCACCTATCACCTAGTATCACACTTATGGCTCTGCAAAATATGTCAAAACAAAATGTAAGCCAAGGCACAGCATTCTAGGTAGCCAAGTAACTATATTCAAGAGTTATGCAATTACAGACATAACACAAGACAGTAGTCTTTCAGTGGTAATAAAGCACTGGGGATCAACATGAAGAGGCCTCTGTCCAACCGATCAGTTTTACATGGGCAGGGTAATGAGTAGCTGTGACTTTATACCTCCAATCCATACACAACTGATAATGGTCAATGCAGACATTTTGTTTTATAGTATAGGACTTTGCTTAAACAATATGGAATTTTAAAGATTCTAAGCCCATTGCCACAGAAACAGGGATATTGAAATATTAGCCCAAGAGAAAATGCAGTCTTAGTCAAGGTTGGAATTTGATTGGGCCAGCATAGAAAAAGATGAAAGCTTATTAGCTTTTAGGACCTCAGAGGTCTTTTTTTCTACTTAAAGGTAATGTTGTATCCTTTGCCAGGTTGACCCCCCCCCCAAAATAAAATCAACTGCTACTTAAACGCATCAAAAAGTACCAATGCAATTCTATCCATTCAGATCTAGGCGCTGTCCTATTAAACATGTTGTGAAGTGTGTATGCCTTTAACTATCCATAATATTGGACATGACCTCTTCAGCAAGTGTATTCACATGTATCTGACAAACCATTTGACCTAAAGCCAGAGACTATTTCCACAATCAGCCTAGTTTCCCCTCAGGAAAATCTTTTATAACAATGTCCAATGTTTTGATCCCTATTTAAGGTCAAATCTTTAGCAGACTTGTTTTTATGCCACACTACATGGCTGCTTGTCCTGATTTACCACATTTACTATACCATTATAAAAAAATAAATGTGTCCAATATATATATTTATTACACACACACGGTCTAGCCGTAGGTGTTACAAAAACCAAACTTAGCTGTAAATTAGTATCTAAAATTAAAGCTGACAAAACAAAAAGCAATGTAGTGCCGTATTATACCTTCTGAAAAGCATGACAACAAATTACATTGAAACAAAAGCAATTAGTACTTATTGTGTTTAGCCCAGTTATACATTTAATGAATGGAGAACCGCATGCACTTAGTATATTTTAGAAATATACCTCTTAAAACAGCATAATCTGTTCTGATTATACTATATAACTGGGATTAAGTGTGATCAGTGCAGCTTCTATATTGATCTTAAGCCGTTTTATTTTTACCCATTTAAATTGCTTTTTTAACATAATCAGTGTAGGGTATGTGCGGGATTTCATTGCATTTTAAACTGAAATACAAAACGCTAACAGGGATGGACTTGTTTGTTGTAAATTTGAAATGAAATCTCATTACCGGTTATCTTTTCCTGGATACATTTGAGTATATTCAACTCTATACTTTTTGGCAAAAAGCATGAAGGCATTCATTGGTCTTTTGCACTTGTTGGGAGAGGAGACAATCATAGGATTTGGAGTCCCTGAGCTGTTGCTCCTGACAGTTTTATTACATAATGAACTGTAGGAAGGTTGTGAAGATCTTGGAGACGTACAGTCCTTGCTATATTCAGACCTCTCAGAATCTGGACTGCTCGCTCCTCCATTGGATAACGAAGCTCGGCGCTGACGTGCCATACTACTTAACACATAAACTGCAGAAGAGTCCATGGGGGTGAAGTCATAACTAGAAAAGAAAAAAGCACAACTAATAAGCTAAAGGGGCAGATCTAAACAAACTATAACAGCAGGAACCAAGTGATCCAACATGCATCATGTAATTTGTGCCTACCCCCTAAGACCAAATGTCACCTTAAAAAATAAAATCTATTTCCTTCCTATGTTTATACAGTGACCTATTTTGCTTTTAATCCCCCAATCTAAAATGGTATAACTTACTAAGGTTTATTCACTAAGGGATCATTTGCAGGAGACGTGTGGAGGACCAACGTTGGCTGGTTCTTTCAGATAGAAAGACTGAGATAGCCCTGCATAATGTATAAATGCATGTGTGAGAAGATGGAGGAAATCTCACTGATTTAACATTATACATGACCAAGCTGCACTTGTTGCATATGTTTGCTGGATTGGATCATCAGCATGTATAGAGAGCTCACTGGGATTTATTCACTAAAAAGTGAGTATTTATATATTAAAAAATAAATAAATAAAAAAGCTCCCCCAGCTTCCCTTTGGTCCAGCAAAGTGCTTGTCTGTCGTCACCCCCCCCCCCCAACATCCATCACCTGACAATGCCTAATCAGAACGGAAGAAGGCAAATATTACTGAAAAGGTCACAGTAAATGGAGAGTGTAAGTGTACAGCTCCTTAGTTTACTGAAAGGATCACTGAAGCAAGCATAAGGGGCAAAAAAAAACAAAGTTACCTTTTAAACGTATCAAAAACACCGGAATCATCAAAATTCATGGCATCTGGGTGTCCAGGAGGTAGACAGATATCACCAACATGCATTTCACAGCAGGGAATGCCATGCTGAACCACAGTTAGACTCGGATAAAATGAAGACCAGCCTGCAAATGATAATCGTTTTAATGTTTTTTTTTTTTTAAATTGGAAAAAAGACTGTACAATCCAAAGAAAAAAAAAACAAAAAAAAAACCAAGAATGTATGCATTTGTACAGAGCAAACTTATTCGAAGACAAAAAGGAGCCCTAGTACCTTTGTTTTTGATGTAAAAAGGGTGATCCAATCGGCACTCTACTGTAAGCAAGCCATCTGTTGTACCAGGATCAAAAGTAAGTTGCAGGACCGATTCACCATATGAGACACTTTCTTCATGAGAGATCAGCTTTAGACCATCAGCACCATAACCCTAAAGTATCAGAACAAATGAACAGAGGTTATTGCAAACATTTTAAGGCACGTCAAACATCTATCGAATCATAAAACTTGCAAATATTACTTTTAGGACCCTGGGAGAAAATGTAACTACAAATAATGTATTTATGGAACCTTTTATTGTGATACGGTACCATGTTACAAATTACCTTTTGTCAGAGAGGGGAAAGAAGAAAAAAATAAATAAATAAAAAAAATGTAGGGTCGTTAATATGCTATCCACCATAGAGACTGGGCTGCGGTACTTCAATATGCATTCTTCTTTAACCCCTTCGTGACAAAGGCTGATTTTCCTTTTTGTACCCTTCGTGACAATGGCTGTTTTATCGTTTCTGCGGTGTTTGTGTTTAGCTGTAATTTTCTCTTAACCCATTTACTAAACCCACACAAGTTATATATTGTTTTTTTCAGGACAAGAAGGGCTTTCTTCAGACACCAAAATTTTTTTCATATGATGTAATTTCCTATAATAAAAATATTAAAATATGACGAAAAATTGAAAAAAAAACACATTTTCTCACTTTTATTTGAAAAATCTTTTATTCATCATAAAAAACTACTGAAAAAACCTGCTAAATAGATTCTACTATTTGTCCCGAGTTTAGAAATACCCAATGTTTTTATGTTTTTTTGCTTTCTTCTACACGTTATGGGGCAATAAGTACAAGTAGCGTTTTGCTAATTCAAAACCATTTTTCTCTGAATCTGGTAATTCTGTCTCTATGTGGTGTTTGGGGCATCTTTGAAGCCAGCAAATTAAATTTACCCCACCAAACCATATATTTTTGAAAACTAGACACCCCAGGGTATTTTAGATGCTGATAGTTTAACCCTTTCCATGCACTAATCCTACCACCAACCCTTGTCAAAGTTTGTGATAGTAATTGTTTTTGGTGTTTTTTTCACATACTTTGTACTTCAGGTGTGAAATTACAGCTCCTGGTATATGTTGCTGTCACACAACACCCCGATATGTGTCCAGCAACATCTCCTGAGTACATTGATACCCCACATGCATGGGTTTGTCAGATTGTTTGGGGGCAAAAGGGCCACATTTGGAACATGCCTCCTCAGCCGTATACCGCTGCATGGTAACAATTGCAGCAAAAATAGTGGGGAAGGAAAG